>NC_091471.1:367106355-367412578 GCF_036971445.1 Narcine bancroftii
TTCAATCAAAGCTAATTTTGTGAAGAAATGTATTTCTAAAAAAAATTCATCATTTGCATATTTATTCATTCAACATGACACCTTTATCCTTTCACCAATTCACATGCATTGATCTTTACACAAGGATCACCTCCGATGAAGCAAGTCTATATGGTCCTTTGATTTTCCCTGGTACCTAATGATTGGGTCATCAATGTAACAAAGATAATGAACCATTTAACTCCAAATATAGTCACCGATTAAACCTGAAAGCTCTTTGATTAAATCTGGTTTTCATTTTAGTCACCATTATTCCAGCCCTGCAATCTATTACAAGGCAGTCTGCAGGGAGAGACAGTGACTCCAGTCTGCACATGGTCAATGGGTATGGGAGGATTCAACTGCAGGGACCTGGAAGTACAACCTCCCAAGAAGATTGTCTGTTAAACCTCCACGAGACGGACTGTTTAAATTGAAACAGAAGAAATCTGGCTCATGCTTTTAACACAATTACAGCAAATTATTGACTAACTTGTGAAAATGAGGCCCAAACAATCACCTCCCAGCCAGCATGCCATGTTGGTAGAAGCCAAAATTCAGAGAGAAGAGCTGAGAATGAAAGCTGTTACTAAGCCATCTTTAAATGGTGCTTTCAGTTCCCTGTGGGGATCTACAACCACATTCTTAATTTCTTTGATTGAGACCAATTTTAAACACATCAGCTGCTAACTAATTTTCAATTACATCTGCAACAAGTTCATACTTTCCAAATCCAAAATAAAACTGTTTTTTCTTTGACTATGAGATGAAAAAATAGAATTGTACAGTGAATGATTATGTAAGATATTAGTTGATTTTGCTAGGATTTTGATTGTTTATTCTGAGACAAGACGAGGTGTATCCTGGATATAACATCAAAGGACGATAGACTTTTACATAATAGATTGTGCTGTACATGATCAGTCTTGCCTTCCAGGGGAAGCCTGATAACTCTTCCCTCTTTCTCACCCCATCAGCAAATCTGTTTAACCTCTTTCATATCTTATAGATGTGTTGAATTTTTTTACTGACCCCTTCATTGGCACTGCTGTCAAATGATGGATATGGGGCACAGACAGCTGATTACTCGATGCCAGATTCTGGAGGCAACTGTAAAGCTCTGTAGAAAGCTGACTAAAGACTTCCCTTCCATTAGCACGAACATATAGTTCTGTTAAATGTAATAAAAGGAGGAATGGATGAACTGAGCGCTGGCATTAGCCAGGTATGGAAGAGTTTTGGAATCGAATTAAAACTTTCAGAGAATGGGATCACAAAATTTAAATCAATGAAGTTGAACAGCAAAACAAATTTACTCTGGGTGACCACTGTGTAAATACTTAAAAATGTCTGCATGGATCCCCCGAGGACATGTAACAACAATAGAGGTATTTCTCCTGCCCTTTTGCTGTATTTGTGTTTGGTTTATCACATAAAGAAAAGCAGCAATAATTGTGCTCTGGATTCCAGATGCGCAGCTGATCACCTCACCCATCCCCACAGGCTGTCTGCAAACATTTCTTCCAGTTTTGTCAGAATCATACACTTTGATTAGCGTGCATTTGTCTGTTGGGATTCACACCCCAAAAAAAACCTGAATTTTAACATGCAGCTCACAGATTCAATCAGACCTCGTAAAAACAGCCACAAGTCATGATATAACTTCATTACCAACAACACTCCCTTTTGATTGCAAATCCCACAATAGTTCTTTTTGCAAATGTTTGGAATTATTTATATGCAACCAAAGTTCGAGGTTTTCTCTTTTCTTCACAACATCCTGTTATATAAATCTGCAATAAATCACCAAGTGAAGACTTGCATTCAAAGAAGTCTGACTAGAATTTATTTTGGACGCTTCAGAAAAAGTATCAAACCTCTTAATAACTTGCTGCGTCTGAAGTTGAGTCCTTCGTGCTGGGCAAGGTAGGTGATGCTTGACCCTGACAAGTTTGGTTACAGACTGTGAATGCAAAATAACATTTTGCCAACATGACTATTTGGCACTTAGAGAGAAACTAAGTTGCCTTAACTTGAAAATGACTACAAATAAGTTCTCCTTTAACAAAATGATATATTTTGATTAAAAAGTAGGTAACTTAGAGGTCTACAAGATTCTGAGAGGCACAAATAAGGTGAACAGCTGGCGCCTTTTTCCCATGGTGGAAACAGCAAACACCAGAGGACATCTGTACAAAGTGAAGGAAGAAAAGTTTAGGGGAGACACCAGGGTTAAGTTTTTTTTTAACACAGAGTTGAGGGTGCCTATAACACCTTGCCAAGGGTAGTAGAGGAGGCTGGAACATTAGGGGCATTTAAGAAACTCTTGGACAGGCACACAGATGAAAGAAAAATAGAGGATTATGAGGTAGAAAGGGATCAGTATACATTTTTTGGTTGTAATATGAAGATGGGCATAATATCAAGAACCAAAGGGCCTGTACTGTGTTGCAATGTTCTATCACTCTACCAATGTTTCATGGACATGTTATTCTGGCCAATCTGCTCCTAACATCAGTGGTGGGAAGATGACTGAAAAAGACAGGACTTACATTCGTTTGAGAAGGCCAAGCGCTGATTTGGGATAGTCAGCATGACCTTTTGCATGGGAAGTTGTGACTCATGGATTTGACTGAGTTTTTTGAAGAGGTGATCAAGGAATTTGGTGAGGGAAAGGTGGTAGATGCTGTCTACATCGTCCTTAATGAGGCCTTTGACAAGGCCCCACATGGTAGGCTGGTTCAGAAGATTATATCACATAAGATCCAAAGATTTTAGATACAAATTTGGCTTGGTATTGGCAGTTAGAAGGCAGTGTTGGAGGAAGGTTGTATTGAAATCGGACACACGTGACCAGAGGTGTACTGCAGAGTTTGGTACTGAGTCCACTGCTGTTTGTCATCTATAAACTAACACTTGGATGAGAATGTAGTTGTCATAGTAAGTATGTTTGTGGTTTGTGGATTTTATGGATAATGAAGAAGAATATCTACGATTACATCTGGAACTAGATCAACTGGGAAAGTAGACCAAGGAACTTGGACAAGTGTGAGGAAAATTTAAAAAAAGGCGGGACTTGCACAGCAAATGATCGAGCTTTGAGAATGTTGTAGAACAGAGAGACAAGGTGGTACACATACACAGTTTCCTGAAAGTGGCCTCACAGATGGACAGGATGGGTAAGATGGCATTTGGCACACCTGCCTTCATCAGTCAGAACAATGAGTACAAGAGTTGGGAGGTCATGTTCTGGCTGTATAAATCCTCTGTCGAACCACACTTAGGGTATTTTGTGCAGTTCTAGTCACCCAGCTACAAAAAGGATGTCATTAGGCTGGAATGGGTTCTGAAAGGTTTCACCATAATGCAATCAGCACTGGAGGGTTCGAGTTATGAGGTGCAATTAGATAGGCTGGTGCATTTTATTCCTGGAGCATCAGAGGGTAAAAATTAACTTTTTTGGGATGGAAAGATAAGGTACTCCTCATAGTTTTATCCCCTAGGGTGGGAGAGTCTAAATCTAGACATTTATTTAAGGCAGTGGTTTTCAAACAGCTCCTAAATTCACATTCTGCCATAAGCAATCCCTATGCCAAAGGTGCTCTGTGATTAGTAATGGGTTACTTAAAGTGGTATATAAGTAGAAGGAAAAAGTTTGCAAACCACTGTTTTAATTGTCCTTAATTGACTCGTTATGTGCTCGGTTTCATAACTCCAAAGGAAATGGGCCAATGACAATTTTTCTTGCATAAAATATTTCAGTAACAATTGGGTCTAGAGCAGTGGTTCTGAACCACAGTGGGTGGCACCATTGCCATAGCAGTTAGAGCAATGCCTTTACAGCGCCAGTGATCAGGACCAGATTGGGCTTCGATTCCCACGCTGTTTGCAAGGAGTTTGTACGTTCCCCCCATGTTTTCTATGGTGGGGGGGGTTCTGGTTTCCTCCCACTGTTCAAAATGTACCGTGGGTGTAGTCTAATGGGGTGTAAACTGGATGGCATGGATACATGGGCTGAAATGGCCTGTTACTGTGCTGTATGTCTAAATAAAATGAAAAACCTTGCCTTCCCACTCACATACCACTTTAAGCAATCCCTTACTAATCACAGAGCATTTATGGCATAGGAATTGTTTAAGGTGGAATGTGAGTTAAGAGTAAGCGACAAAAGATTTAAAGGGCATCTCAGCGCAAGCTTTACCATCAGAGAGTGGTGGGCATGTGAAGTGAGCTGCCAGAAGAAGTGATAGAGACAGTTACAATTGCAAAATTTAAAAGACATTTAGACAGATACACAGTGAGGAAAAGTTTACTGAAGGATAGGGGCAAATAATGGCAAATAAGGCTCGTTCAGTTAGACACCTTGGGTATCAAGGGCACGCACGTTGGGCCTGATTGTTTCTGTGCTGTAAGATTCGAGGAATTAATGACTCTCTGTGAAGAATGGCCTCTCTTATTGCACATTTATTATACATTATAAATATTTAATAAAAATAAATGTACCCCAGGATCCTCAGAAGGCAAGAGCATTAATGACAATTTATCAAATTGTATCGACCTTTAAAAATGTCTGCAGCAAAAATACAAGTACTTGTTTGCCAATTGTAAAGTTGGTTAAAATCACCAATGAATAATGAAATGAAGTTCTTATTCTCTCTCTGACGACTTGACAGGGGAAGTCGCACATAAGCAAAGCTTATGTCTCCGCTCCATCCTCAACATCCATTGGAGCGCTCACACCCCTAACGTCGAGGTACTCGAGATGGCAGAGGTTGACAGCATCGAGTCCACGCTGCTGAAGATCCAGCTGCGCTGGATGGGTCACGTCTCCAGAATGGAGGACCATCGCCTTCCCAAGATCATATTATATGGCGAGCTCTCCACTGGCCACCGTGACAGAGGTGCACCAAAGAAAAGGTACAAGGACTGCCTAAAGAAATCTCTTGGTGCCTGCCACATTGACCACCGCCAGTGGGCTGATAACGCCTCAAACCGTGCATCTTGGCGCCTCACAGTTTGGCGGGCAGCAGCCTCCTTTGAAGAAGACCGCAGAGCCCACCTCACTGACAAAAGGCAAAGGAGGAAAAACCCAACACCCAACCCCAACCAACCAATTTTCCCTTGCAACCGCTGCAATCGTGTCTGCCTGTCCCGCATCGGACTGGTCAGCCACAAACGAGCCTGCAGCTGACGTGGACTTTTTACCCCCTCCATAAATCTTCGTCCGCGAAGCCAAGCCAAAGAAAGATATTTAGAATTATTGAAGAATTACCCATCACAGTATACCTACATTTGTAAATAATAGATAACCTCATTAAAATGCATTTCCTATTTGTGGTGGGTGGGTGGTGTTGGGAGCTTCTCAATGGGTGATAAATGAAGAATTTGAAGACAAGAACACAGCTCCACAAATTCTGTAAGAATTCATCCTGTAGATTGCCACAGAGTGCGAACAAGTTCAAGCCTTCAATCAGACAACCCAACAAATAGGTTTTTCCATTTGAGTTGATATTTCAGCTACACAGCCTACGAAGTAAGCTTTGCTCAGATTCACTTTTGAAAATTGGTTCAACTTTCTATTAAGCAATTCATACGGCAAAGAAAGGCTCAAAGTGGATTCTTCGGGATTTGAATTGTGACCAGGCTCTTCAGAAGCAGCATCGCAGCATGTATTCTGTCTCCTTAAATTCTGATAACCATGTTAATGAAATTTGTTAATTTGATCACAGGTCTTGGAATCCATCACTGAGGATGGCAGAGGAATCGGGATTCTTGCAACACATGGAGGGGGCATTAATTCCTTGGTCAATCGTGAAGTTCAACATTTTAATACCATGGACAACAAATGCAGCTTTAATTTAAATAGTACTACTAATATAAAAATATCCAAGGCACAACAATAGAATTAGACAATGAGCTAGATAAGAAGAAATTTACTAAATTCTATTTTTTTTCAAAAATCAGTTCTTAGGAATCAACTGAAGGGAGGAAAGAAAGGTGGGAAAATCAAAGGTTTAGGAATTTTGGGGTCCTGGATAGCTGAAGCCATGGTTCTAAAACTGGAAACCCGCGAGATGTCAGAACTGAAGAGAAACAGAGTTTCTCAGTTATGGGGCTGGAGGAGGTTATGAAGATAGGAAGGGGAAGGCTATAGAGGGAAATGGAAACACTGATGAGAATCTGAGCCAGAAACATTGAGTTAGCCTCATGGATTTGGGTCCTTTATTACCCTTGCTTAAAATCAATGCATTTCCCTCCTGAAATATGCAATTAACCTGCACTCAGGGGATCGACTTCTGAACTTCCACCAGCCTTTGTGTGATGGCTGTTCCGGAACTAAGCAACTGTAACTTTAAGATCCTGTTTCTCATTCAGAACCTCATATCAGAGAAAATAGCATCTCTTAATCTATCCTTTTAATGTCTTCACTCATTCTTAATATTGCAATTGAATGATCATCTCATCTTCCATACCCGAGAGAGTTTATTTCGTGACCGTGAGGCTTCGCAGTCCGATCATTTAGATTATGGCCCAAAGAATTTG
This sequence comes from Narcine bancroftii, assembly GCF_036971445.1. NCBI lineage: Eukaryota > Metazoa > Chordata > Chondrichthyes > Torpediniformes > Narcinidae > Narcine > Narcine bancroftii. The sequence goes on from NC_091471.1 coordinate 367,112,917, forward strand.
AATTTTTGTGACTTTTCATATTTAAGATGATTGCTTATTTTGAATAGATCTGTTTTGTCAAAGAATACAAGTACTTAAAATATTATTAGCATTTATCTTATTTAATGCTGTAAAGATTTGTCTCTTTTGCAACCTACGATGGATATTCAGTCTTTAAAGGGTTGAAGGATTCTGATTAAGGGACCATAAAACAATGTGCTGACATCCTTGGCAACCAGCCCTCAAACAGGCATGAGTGATGATTTCTGCCCAGTGCAGTAACCAACATCTAGTGCCTGATGAATGGTCTGTGTTACTGCGAGTGGCTGAAGCACACATCGTGTGTATGTGAGGCTCAACTGCTGGGTAAGGCAGTCTGAATCTATTTACACAGCCTAGTCAATGTGATTTATTAACTCCACAGTGTCTAAAGCATTTCTTACCTGCTGGGAAACTATTTTTCCAGAAATTAGGCACTCATAAAACATTCTGCTCTGTGCTTGTAAGTGCGTGGAAGAAAGTAAGCAAAATATGAACAGGCCTCTAATTAGGGAGTACAGTGAGGAGAATTTAATTCTCCAACCTCAGCAGAATGAAGGTGACGTAAAATCATAAATGCACATATAATGAAGACATTTGCAAATTCTACCACAAAAAGTGAAACCATTTCCATGAAAGGCCGTTTGATAAATGTCCGAACACTTGATATCAGTTTATTGGGGAACAATTAAAGGGGATATTACACTATACTGAGCAATTGATTTCTATTGTACAGTCTGAAATTAGAACAAATGCAATTTACTGGAATTTGCTTAAAATGATTTATTGAGCAACTGTTGATTTGCACATTGTCTTCATAACATGAGAGTTTGATTAAAATGCTATACTTTAAAATATGACTGTAAGTTACTAAGATCTATTAATTTTTTTATATTGGAGGATATTACAGGCAAGTGTAACAAAGATTCTAATTACTACGTTAACTCAAACCATATTTTAATCATAAAGTGAACTACTGATTCTACTCTCACTTGCAGTGACGCTTCTGAACTAGCTTGTTCATTTGATCCATATATTTTGCATGAGGTCCAATTTTCGAATCAGAGATTGTTCTGTGATGCAATGGAGAAGAATGTCGCTGAACATTAAAAGTGCAGTAAAACTTCAGTCGGTCTCTTCCACATCGAGAATTTTCCCCCATTTTGAAATGAAGGCCCAACTTTTGGTGTATCCAGACAATAGCCTGGATGTCTGAACAACTACTTACAAATACATTAGGCTGGATCATGTTCGACATGATCACGTCCACCCTACAATGGCACTCGCCCCCATCCCCCATGATGACGTGGACTTTTTGTGTTTGCATTGTTCCAACTGTAGGCCTTATTGTCTTGGCCACCCTGTCAAGTGGAGGGGGTCCATGTGCAACAAGTAGTCCACAGGAGGCAGATTCTGTGGCCTTGACAGCCTTTTGACAGCTCTCACTGTCATGGTCTTTTACAATACTTGCTCTGGGATGGGACCATTCACCTTCCTGATGAAAGGTTCTGTTTGGAAACACCAACTATTTTGCTTTCCATGGATACTGCCTGACTGGCTGAGTTCCTCCAGGATTTTGTGTATTGTTGTGGTCAGAACTAATCTGTCTCCACATACTTGGCATCTTTCTCCGTTAAGACTATTTTAGCAACAAGGTTTATTGAAATAAGTGCTTCACTATTCTTCAGAAACGTTCATGTTGAAATTTAACCACCACTTAGATGAGTCAAAAGTCTGTCTTTTGAATGACCACACTTTAATAGCAATGAAGGAAATTGTCTACATTCCTGGAGGAAGAAACAAATGGTTGGATGAACTCAGCTGGTCAAGCAGCATCTGTGGGGATGGAAGAATGTTTGACATTATTGATCGAGACCCTACATCAGGACTGAGGTAGATTGGACAGTCCTGATGCACAGTCTCAAACCTCAGTGTCAAGAACCCCTTACTGCCCCACTGATGCTGCTCCACTGAATCAGGTCGTCCAGCTCCAGATTCCAGCATCCACATACTCCAGTCTACACATCTGACATGGGACAGTGCTTTTTACTGAATTTACCCCTTGCATTCCAATCTGAGATCACCAAAATCCATAACGCAGCAATAAAATAAAGGCCATGAATTCTGATTGGAAGTGCCAGATTACTAATTACACTAGGCAACAAATTTTATTCAAAAGGTTTGCTTCCTGAAAAAAAAAAGGGAATTATGATAGAGAACTTCAAGATGAACATGAAGATAATTTCAGATTTGCTTTATCACGTAGGAATTTGGAGAAATATTAAATTAACTTTTATTGAATTTAAAATGTTTAATCGCACGATGATGTGATTGAATTAGTTCAACAGACCGAAAAATGTTTTGCCGCTGATTTTCATTTGTACTCAGCATCTAATGCCTATCTTGTTAGTGTCCATCAATAGGCAACCAACACTGATGGATTGCAGTGGACATGTTACCGCTTTTCCATGGGTGCAATGTCCTGGTGAAACCATGTTCATCACTGACTGCACCAAGATCAGCAGGGAAGATGTCCAAGTGTGAATAGAAAAAAAAAATTTCAATATGTTGCACTTCATTGTTTTGTAAGCTTGAAGTAGACTTAAGATATGACAGAAAATCACAAAAAAATGTGATTTTTTATATCTAAAAAATGGTATGTGATGGGAAAATTTTGGTATTTTTCATGAAATCCAGAAAATATACCTAAAAGTTTTCAGGAAGCAAAATCTTCATATATCCAGATATGCTCTCCAATTAAGAATTTTATATCATAACCTCCTGAAACTGGTTATTGGTAGATATCAGTGTTTCAAGCCATGAGTTCATTAATAGAAACCGAGTAAAAAGAACAGATTATCTGTTTATTTAACAAAACTGCCAGATTTCCTTCTTTACAACGAAGACTAATCTTGACAGAGTGCGAAAGAAACATCAGCCAATATAAAAAAAAACCATCTTCCTCTGCACTTGGAAGGGGTTTGTTCACCAGGGAATCATTTGTTCCAGTCTTAGGAGTGTCTCATTCAACTCTATGTGGACCATCAATGCTCTCCACCCAGTTTGTATCTACTATGTGGACCATCAATGCTCTCCACCCAGTTTGTATCTACTATGTGGACCATCAATGCTCTCCACCCAGTTTGTATCTACTATGTGGACCATCAATGCTCTCCACCCAGTTTGTATCTACTATGTGGACCATCAATGCTCTCCACCCAGTTTGTATCTACTATGTGGGCCATCAATGCTCTCCACCCAGTTTGTATCTACTATGTGGACCATCAATGCTCTCCAACCAGTTTGTATCTACTTTCATCATTAGCTTCATTCAATCAAAGAGACTTTAAATACTTTGAAACTCCTGAACTGAGATAATGCTATTAAAAGAAACAGCAGAATACTTTTTTTGTTGTTGTTTGAACAATTATATCAAACGATTAGAGAAATTCTTGTCATCTACAGAGGTACAGAGTGCACATTGCAAGCTGGTTTCCGAAAAAATGACTGTGATTGATATTATTTTCAATTAGATAAAATTTGCATTTCTCCATCCAATAGTATTGGCAAGAAATAAGCATGTATATGAAGCTGGTTTCTCATTTTGATCCCATAAAACTTCCAATGAACAGGGAGAAATAAAATCTGGTTGCGAGAAGTGAAAGGAAGCAGCAAATCTAAGAATGTTTCTTGGAGATTTCCCTTGCTGAGAAGAAGATCTTGGGAATCCTGACGTGCTGCAAACATAATATTTCTTCTTCTATAAGTTGGGTTCCTTTTGTTTCATTGATATAAAGCCTTTGATATTGTAATGGAAAAGGCACCAACTGTAGTAATCACTGGCCAGGAAATTCTCGCAGGTGGCCAGTTAATTTATACACAGATCAAGCTCGAATAAAATATTATTGAATCAAATTGGAAATATTCCAGTCTTAGTAGAGTCTTATCCAGCTCTATGAATTAGAGACATTATTGCAACTGTATTCGATCAGGTCACAATTTTCATTTGAGTTTAACAATTAATTAAAAGGAATATATGGGTCGGCACAACATTGAGGACCGAAGGGCCTGTACTGTGCTGAAGATAGAGGCGAGTTTCTAGCTTTACATTTGGATGTACAGGATCATGGTGAGTATCAGGAAATTGGCCAAATTTCTTCGTGTTGTATTTTGACCATCCTGATTTTCCAGGGTGCCATCAAGTCGAGGGGCTAGAAAGCAGTGAGTCAGGCTCCTTGGCCCAATCCATGCTAACTAATTTGTCATCTGAGCTAACCCCATTTGCCTGCCCTACTCTAACCCTTTCCTCTGTACAAATGATTCTTAAACATTATAACTGCACCCACATCCACCATTTCCTCTGACAGCTTGTCCTATCTTTGCACCACCATTTGTGTGAAAATCTTGTCCTCATTTTTAACATATGGCCTATAGATTAAGACTCTCCTGCCCTGGGTAAAAGACTCTGAACCTTGTGATGTTGTATAAGATAGACCAAGTCCCGAGGAGCAGAAATAATAGGAAGTGTCACTCATTTACCCAGGGTACGTAGAATCAATTTGCTGACTTCAGGCATCACCCTGTGTCTTGGCAACAAAACTTGCCTCCTCTTGCATCCCATCAGAATACACGGTAATCACTTATGTTCTGCCAAGTTGTAGAGCATCTTAATACAAATATTGTAATTCCTTCAGAGTTATGGGGGCAAACAACTGCAAATTCCTGGCTAACATCACCACAAAAGTGGCCAGCCATAATTGGTGCAGAGGATGAGAAATAAATAGAGCGACATTTCAACTACTCAAATTCCAAGAACAGATTTTCCACCAGAGACTGCATACAGGGTCAAGAATGCAACGTCTCCTTCCCACTGACCTCAAGGTTATGGTCTTGGCCCACTGCTCTACTTGCTCTACACCTATGACTGTGTGGCCAGGCACAATTCGAACGTCATCTACAAATTTTCCGATGACACCACGATCGTCAGCATAATTACAGATGGCAATGAGGAGGGAGATAGGTCAGCTCATTGAATGGTGTCACATCCATCACCTTCCACTCAACATTAGCAAAACTAAGGAACTGATTGTGGACTTCAGGAAAGGGAAATCGGGAGAACACAGACCAGTCCTCATTGAGGGGTCATCGTGGAAAGGGTTAAGAACTTCAAATTTACGCACGGCAACATCTCTGAAGATCTGTCCTGGCCCTCCATGCCGATGCCATCATGAAGAAGGTTCACCAGAAGCTACGCTTTGTGAGGAGCTTGTGGAGATTTGGTAGTCACCAAAGACTCTTGCAAATTTCTACAGGTGGACTGGTATTCCCGACTTATGACCCATGTGACTTGCATCCATCCATCAATACGATCAAAATTTAAAAAAATACTCTACAGGTAGTATTCTCTCTTGTCCCTGCCGGGAGCCCAATGTCCCTGTGAGCCCGAGGTAGCGCTGGGTAACTAGGGGCAACCTACTTTGTGATTTGGAACACATGCGCAGATTGCCGTCGCTCTCTCTCCCTCTTCAACCTCTCCCTCCCCAGTGACGGCAATTTGCGCATGCGTTCCAAATCACCTTTTTAAAAAAAAGTGGTGTTGGGTTCGTCAAATCATGTTTCCTTGACGTCACTACAAGAGGAGGACAAAAATGAACAAAAATATAAATAAAATATAAAGATTACAGTGAAAATCGGGCCTAACGCCTCTCGCAAGAGCTGGCTGGTGGCCAACCTCTTGTGAGAGCTGACCTTGGTGGCCACCGTGTTGTATTTGATGAAACTATAACAGGAATCCAGGGTAAAACAACCATTCCGAAATATGGCCGGTCAGCCAGAATGGAACACAGACATATGCCAGGAAGTACCTGTACCGTGGAGAGCACACTGTCTGGTATGGAGATGCCAAGGCACAGGATAGGAACAGGCTACAGAGAGTTGTTAACTTGGCCAGCACCATTGTGGGCTTCATTCCAATGAGAACATCCACAAGAAGCAGTGCCTCAAGCCTTAGGGACCCTCACCACCCAGGTCGTGTGCTCTTCACACTGCTATCATCAAGAAAGAGGTACAGGAGCTTAAAGATGAACACCCCACAGGTCAAAAACAGCTTCTTCCCCTCTGCCATCAGATTTCTGAATAGACAGTGAACCACAGAAGTCACCTCACTTTCTCTTCTTTTAGCACTAATTTATGCGTATTTCATAAATGTAATTCATAGCAATATTTGCACCTGTGATGCTGCCACAAAACAAGGACAATAAATTCTGATTCTGATTCGTTTTTATGTTGAAGTGCTGGCGTGAGTGTCTGTGGTACACAAATCGACACTACTCAAAATGTGGTAAAGCTCAGTGAGAAAAGGCAGAGCTGATTTTGCTGTGGCACGGAGAGCAGGAGAGAATTGTTGTTATACTTTTGCAACTCCATATAATTATGTTCAGACTTTTGTGGAACAGTGAGTTGGAGGCTTTATTTGTTTTAAGCCTGTGGAGCCACAAATTCTTGGGAAGTTAAACAGGGCAGGAATTACACAATAAATGGTCAGACTCTGTAGGATGCTGCAGGTCTGAAAAACCCAGGGGCAAAATACATCGTTCTCTGAAAGACGTAGGTAGGCACGGTAGTGAAGAAGGCATTTGGCACCTTTCCTTAATTCAGTGACTTACTATTAAGTGATAAACAGAATGCTTCCCAAGGCACAGTTCTTTTTTATAGCAGTACAATTGGTAGCTACTTCTGAGAGAATCTTACTGATTCTCTTGGGTCTTGGATCAACTGGGAGCCACTGGGAGAAGAAAACGAGCCCTGGATAAGCTCATTAACATGCAAAAAAGACTGTGATATTTAATATTTGGTCAAACAACTGCCTAGGAGCTGCCTCTTCTAATCTCTGAAGGCTATCCAAATCTGATGATCACGCTTGACTCCACCCTAAGCTGAATAAAGGCAAATAAAAAAAAAAGAACTGATGCTTAATGCCCATACCCAATTCTAATTTGTAAGTAAATAACAAGATATAATGAATAGGATAAATCAAATGAACAAATAATTCATCTTTGAGGATCTAGTTGTCATATGAATTCTGATAGTTGATATGGAGTGAAGTGAAACTTGAACCATAGCAGAGTCAATCTGGATAAGATGGAGCCATAGGTAGGTTACTGCCAGAAAGACGGCAGGAGCAACATGATGAATGATAAGTTATAAAAACACAAATTAAATAGAAATTAAACTGAATAGGAAAAATAACACAGGCATATGGTGTATGATGTGAAAGGAAGTAATTCGACAGTTCCACAGCCCTTGTCTCTTATTGTCACCTATGTAGGGAGATCTGTTCAAAGGGTTAAACTACAAAGCAGAATACGGCTCATCTCGCCAGTCTAAAAGGGAAAAGATGCCAATTAGTTTACCTTGACGAAGGGCTCAAGCCCAAAACATTGGTTACCCTTTACTTCCTATCGATGAGTTTCTCCAGCACATTTGTTTCTTGCCCTCAGCCCCAGCATCTGCAGACCTTCTTGTTTAGCTCTCATTAGGTCTGTGCTACTTAGAAATGAATGAGGTCTCTGTGGCCAATTTGCAGAAATGGGGAAAGAATTTAAAATATTTTGTATACATTTTGGATCCCGATGCATATATGTCGTTTGTGTGTAGGGTGTGCTGTTGATGCGCTATGGCCAAGCAATGCACTGCTTCGTTGGGTTGTATATGTTTATGTTCAATCAGAAGAAAATAAACTTGAACTTGCCTACCTCATCCAATTTCATTTCTATCTTCAAAAATAACAAAAAGGAAGTAAAAAATAGATGTAACAAGAATTCCATATTCACATTGCAGTTTTTACATCTTTAGGCCAACATAAAAATAATGTCATAGCTAATCAGACACTTTCACACAGTTTTCATAGACCAGAGGTAAAGGGGTCCAAATGGTACTAATGGCCACTGAATTGGTGGCATTGATGGTCAAGATGATAATCACTGCAAGATCAAGAATTACTTCCTTCCTCCTATTTCAAATTGTAACTGGGATATTTTAGGTTCTACAAGAGGAGAAGGGTCCTCGATTTATTATCTTATCTGAACATTTGAGTGCCAGCCTATATCAGTTTCAACTCTCTGGAGTGGGACGATCTTAAAACCTTGTGACTTTAAAATTGATTTCCTACCAAGCAAGCCATGGCGTAGTGGGGCAAAAACAATCATCTGCCTCAGATGCCAGAAAGAGGGGACGGAGTTAATATTGGCAAGGTTAATAGCAACATGCTGATAGTCTTAACTTGTTCCTTAAAGGCTTGGCAAATGACACCCAAGTAAAATGAGAATTGAATGAGAAAATGGAATATCAAGCAAAAACTGCAGTAGTTGAAAATCTAAATTAAAATAAAACAAAAATGCTGGAAATACTCAGCAGGTCAGGATGTGCCCATAGAGAGAGAAATGGTTAACATGTCAGATTGAAGATCTTTTGTTTTGATTACAATAAAATTAAAATTAAGTGAGAAAACTTACCTCTAGCATTTTCTCTTGTCATTTCAAATGGTGGCTACAGGATTCTATATTCATCTGCGAGAGTGTACGTACATCTGTAAATGTCTGCTGCTACCTCCATGATCTTGAAAGTTAACTGTGATGTTATCAGCTAATAAGCTGATCAGCAGAAATTGGGACACATAGGGATTTTTAGGCAAATATGGCATTTTCAGAGTTCATAAAAGAAAGACTTGCATTTTCACAGCAATTTTACAGAAGCTTTCAAAAAGGCATTGATTTTTAAGTACAATGTTAGTTTGTGTATGTTAGTTTAAGAATGTATTACAGAGAATGAAAGAGTAAAAATAGGGAAAAGGTTTTTCTCCAGGATAAATTAAAGAATAATAATATATTATTTCCAGCAGTTTAATTTCTGTGTGAGGGGTTCCATTTCTATCTTCAGTAATCTGAAATGAGTTATTTGAAAAGGGGAAAGAAGGACACAGAAATCAGTGTAAATATGGCATCTTGGGAAGTTAAACAGGGTAGGAATTACTCAATAAATGGTCGGACTCTGGAGAGCGTTGCAGGACTGAAAAACCTAGGGGTACAAATACATCATTCTCTGAGAGATATAGGTAGGCATGGTAGTGAAGAAGGCATTTGGCACCTTTCCTTCATTGCTCAGGGTTCTGAGCACGTTGCAAAGGTATGGTACAGCTACACACGACATTGGTGAGAGCACATGGAATAATGTGCTCACTTCCACCATCAAGCTGAAGGACAGATTAATTAGCTGGAAAGGGTGAAGAAGTACTGCCAGGACTGGATGGCTTGAGTTACAAGGAGAGGCTGGGGCTGTTTTTACTTGGGTTATGGGAGCACCTGAAATCTATAAAATCTTAAGTATCATAGTTAAGGTGAATGGTCATACTTTCTCCCAGTGTAGGGGAGTCTAAAACTAAAGAGTCCAGGTTCAAAGTGAGAGGGAAAGAATTAAGCAGGTCCTAAAGGGCAAGGTTTTCCATGAAGAAGGTGGTCAGTGCATGGAATGAGCTGCCATATGAGATTACAACAGTTAAAAGACATTTAGATAAGTACATGGATAAGGTAGTGGGGTATGATCCAAATGCAGGCAAATGGACTCCTCAGGTTGGCACCATGGTCACCATGAAAAATTTGGACTTAATGGCCTGGTTCCAAGCTGTGTAATTGTATGACTCTATGACGTCAGTCAGTCATTTCTACTTCACATCTACAATTAAAGTCTTTTGTCCAAATTTGTTCCAATTCTGCAATCATGTCTGTACTTAAATACTCTTGGTTTATCCAAAATAAGTATCAATCAGCTGGTTACAAGAAGCAGGATTCAGCCTTGTGATCTCTTAAGTATGTTGCATCATTCAAATGATCAGAGTTGATTCTGGGTTTCATCTTGTTTGGTGCTTCAGGTTATCTTGGTCTCCAAAAATCTATGAGCTTTTGGAGATGACAAGATTCTCTATGAAGGTCTTGAGGTTTGAAGGCCATGGGTGATATGCCTTCATGAGAGATTTAGTATGAACTCTGAATGACCCAGATTTTCTTGTTGAATTGACGTATAAAAATAGATTGGATTCTATCCTTTTGCGTGACAATGAAATGTGCGGTTATATACATGGAAAGATGAAGATAAGATCATACTATCTAGATTTGTGAAAATTGTTAAACATAGTGGATTGTAAGTTCCTTATCTTTAGATCCAGAGAGCAGGAAAAACAAATTACTAAATGAATCACTAAACGATAGGCTTCGTGTGGACAGAAAATCATTAAGACTGTATTGGATGAGGGTGTGTAAGACACTTCCTTCTTTTGCAATAGATTGCTTCATCCTTTGATCATAGCTGTAAAATGACAAAGGCTCTCATGCTTCTAGCATTTTTCATACCTTACAATACACAATTTTGTCTGGGGAAAGAAGACATAATTAATAGGGTAAATCAAACAAAATCTGTAACCATTCCATCTCCTTTTGTAGGGTCAACAGCACCCAAACCAAAAGCAGCTCAGATATAAATTGGCTGAGACTTTGCTCAGCTGCCAAAAACTCATGTTCAGCCTACAACTGATACTCAGCAAAAGGCTTTTTATCTGCAAAAATTCTTTCACAAAAGGTTTCAGGATGTCGAATTCAGAAAATTAGAAAGCCTGCACTAATCCTTATGAATAATATCCTTCATCTTGGATTGTTGTTGCCCAGTCAAATAATAGTCTCAAACTGGGGTACTGAACCTTTCTAACCTTAGCTGGTGAAGTACATAAGCAATTACTCTGATAGAGAGCAAACAGTATGAACATCATATGAAACAGGCTTCAGTTGATGTGAACACTATCTGCTTGACTGGTAATTTTATAAAGACATTACGACTCTATTGCAACAAATCAAAATTTTATTTCTTTCATGATGCAACATGGACTAAGGTGCCAGTTCTGGTTTGCATACACACCCAGTCTTTCTTGGATTGGGATTTTTGCCCACATCAAGTGGAATTTTAGGGTAAATAAGTGGTTGATCACTTGAAGGAATTGGATTTTTATGTATAAAACCACAGAAACAGGTTTCTTGGTAAACGGCATTGCACAGAGATGCATTTTAAATTTGTAAAAATTACCTCTTTATTTTTCTGCTGGAGCAAGTACGCTGTAGCAACATGGAAAGAGGGACTCGTGAGCCCCAGGGAAAGAGCAACGAAGTGTTTATTTTGTTCCCTCCTGAAATGTGTGTGCTACAAGAAAGGCTGGCACTTAATGGCCAAACTTAATTGCTTCTGGTGAAGCATTCTCCCTGCAGCCCTTGTGCTGAAGGTACTCCCACAAGGTTGAGCAGCAGGGAGCTCCAAGATTTTGACTCAGCAACAGTAAGCAATATCTTGTTAACTGGTCAGAAGGAACAGAGCGAGTGAGTTCAGAATAATTCAACAGAAGGTGAAAATCTGGGTGATTTTCTAGGAGTTTGGAAAGCTGGAAGGAAATTTTAATGTTTTTGAATTTAGAAATACAGCATGTTATCAAGCCCTTCTGACCCACGAGCCTATGCCATCCAAATACACCATCTGACCTACTAGCACCATACAGTTTGGGAGGGTGGGAGGAAACTGGAGCACCCAGAGGAAACCCCATGCAGACATGGGGAGAACATACAAACTCGTTACGGATTCAAATCCAGGTCACTGGCGCTGTAATAGCCTCTATGGTAACAACATTGATATTAAAGGATTTTCTCAGCCGGAGAAAAGGAGGCTGGGAGAATATTCTAATCATTATTATGAAATAAATGGAACTTCAACTGATTCAGCAGGAATTGGCTTATTTCTGGTATGTTAATCAGCACTTGGTCGGATGACAAGCGATGGGCAAATGTTTGGCAGGTGACAAAACACCATCAAAAAGCCAAAGTATTAGCAGCAGGGATTTCAATTGCTTATCTGATAAAACACAAAAAGAACAACAAAAGTGATGTACAGTAAAATCCCCGGTAACCGGCACCTAAGGATTGGTAGATGCCAGATAAGTGAATTTTCTGCTTGCTTGAGGCCGTACGTTGCGTGAATGGAGAACTATTGGTGATGCATGCCAATTTTAAACTTTTGTATTTTTACCCATTTATGTTCTGTGATTTTGTTTTTGCCGATTGCTTGAGGCTGCCTGTATTCCACACTGATGAGTGTTTTCACCATTTTTGAGCTTTATTTCAGGTCTCTAGCATCTGAAGACCTTTTATTTTCAGTGACTAACATGGTGCGGATATGCATATTGGTCAAAGAAAAAAAATCCCTTTAATAGAGAACATTTTAACATGAAAGGGGTTAAAGAAGCTTATTGGAACATAATTGTTGAACAATTCATAATTACAATCGAGAAACCATTGAAGAAGATGCCTAATGAACTTATAATCAAAATGAATTCTGTCAAAATTAAATAAGTAAATACAGCATTAAGTATTTGTATTAGGAATAAAAGTCAGGCTTTTAAAAGATGAATGACAAGCAAATAAAAAGCACAAGTAAAAACAAAGAACTATTGATCCCAAAAATTGATAAGAATATCTTAAATAATGTTGAATTATACCTTAGATGGATGAATGAAGGGTAAAGAAAATCTATTGGATACTTTAAAAAGACAGCTGACTCTAAAGATGAATGATATTGATAACTTCATATCTGTTATTAGTATAAAGAAAATTCCTTGGCAGATAGTTTTACCCTGCATCCAATGAAGAGAATACTTTGCATTTACATAGTGTCTTTTACATCCTGCAGTACATTGGCTGATGCAGCAGCGAATTTGCACTGCAGCATTGGCAAATCATAGTCTTTATCCTGTTGTTAAGGAAAAATTGATCCTGAAATCCTAAAGTGATTTAATCGAGGCAGTTTGTACTCCCGGAGTCTTTGGTGAAGATGGGGAAGGAGCCAACAAAACTTAGACACTTCCTTACATTTGCTAAATTCAGATAAGCTTTGAGCTTTGAAAGTGGTTAATGGATCAGGAGAGCTCATTGGCCAATTATTGATCAGGCAGTTTAGCGCCAGACATGATGTTGAAATATCTATGGGGTGACTTGCAAAAGGTAAGGAAGCTCAGTTAATCTGTAAAAACTTTTAATAGATTGCGGATTAGAGGAATGTGTTTATTTTCCAACTTGGACTTTCAGAAAGCTTCTGACTGGACAACTAATAGCGACAAAATATTACTGGTATTCTGCTTGGGCAGTCTGCAACCCAATGGTGTGAATGGAGGATTTTCTAATTTCAGGTCATGACTTTTCTCTCCTTTTCCCTCCATGTTCTGTTCTTCCCCTTCCACCGCCTTTTATTTACCATCTTTCAAAGGCAGGGGAACGTTCAACAGAAAAGCTAAGAGGGATAAATCTGGAGTGAGTCAGAAAGCACCATCAAATACCATTGCAGTGGAACAGCATGTAGCGCTGTTTTCATTTTGTGTCCTCCAAAAGATTGTGAAGTTAGCTGCAAACCAACGTGCATCAGAGTAGTTTCCACCCAAAAAGATGCTTTGTGATGGTCTGTATGAGTCCAAACAGGGGCACTCTCAATTTATTGCAGTTGCCACACCCTGCGCGGCAAATCTGTCCTTAAAGACACACTCTCCGTACATTGTTCGCATTATAGCTGCCACAGAGCAAAGAGGGGTTGGAAAGGACATGGAAAGAGCTGATGAACGATATACAAATCAAGAGGGATAACCCCATCGCAAAGGAACAACATAGTAAAAGCTACTGTGATGTGACTGGATTTGTTACAGTGATCTCTGCAGCAGTACAGCCAGGCTGCTTGACACCTCCCTCCCACCCACCCACACCATTGCCAGTTGCTCTTCCCAAACCTCCTCTAGCAATATCAAATCTTTTTGTACAACTATTGAAGTAGCACCTACCAGGGTTTGAGGGGGGGGGGGGTGTGGGGGAGACAGTGTAATGAGCATCCCCTCTTGGATGCAAGACTTCACTAGACAGGAGGAGAAACTGCTCCTGCTCCTCATGGGTCACTGAAGCACCACTTAATGATTTCCTCAGCAATTAACTTCTCCAAAGAGCACCTTCACTAGCTTGAGCACAGTCTTGAGCACAGCGGTGCCAAAAACGCCTACTGTAATATGTGAGCACGTCACTAAAATACTGTAATGTCACCAGTTAAACTGTTCAGTAGCATTGTATAGTTATTTTGATAGAAAATGAATTTTCGATGGCACAGGGGATTTCTGGTCTAAAAATACTATTTTTCTTGCAGTGTAACTGGTTGAAAACTGCCGGGCTTAATATTGTTTGGCCCGTGACTCCTTAGATTTTTCTGTATATGGCCCACAACCAAAAAAGGTTTAGCCACCCTGGCCAAGAGATATGGAAGTTGCTTCCATTTGAAGCTATCTTAAAAAGGGGCTTCTTGTGACCTTGGGGCCATTCGAGTGACATTACAATGTAGAACTTGTCTAAACATGGCTGCCAAGTGATTGTTGTTTTCAGAAGAGAACTTTGTGTCGATGCTTGGAATTACATCAAGCAAGATTCAAGGGTTTGTTGCATTGTGAATTACTTTGTTAGCAGTAAGTTTGTTCCTGGGAAAACCTATGGATGCGCCCAGTCGATTCCAACAACATGATTTCATCAGGAAAAGATTGTGAATCTGATATAGTCCAGGTTAAATTTGGATCGAATATTGTTGAAAAAAAAACCCCAGCAGGATAGGATCTAATTTCTGGGCACATTTGTTTCTTGAGTCTTACATGACCTGATCAGGCTTTCCTTTAATACAAGGCCACAAACTACAGGCCCTGGGTCACCTGCAGACCATTGCTCATTTTTAAGTAGCCCAGGGTGAATTTTAAAAATAAAATGGAATATGACCTGTTAGAACATAGACTCTATGTATGTACATTGGACTTTTTACTTTCAACACTAGACGTCACTGCCATTTTTAACAACTACAAGACCAGTGGTTTTCAAACTGGCCCTGTAAACTCACATTCCACCTTAAGTATTCCCTATGCCGTAAGTGCTCTGTGATTAGTAAAGGTGTTATGTGGATGAAAAGAAAAAGTTTGAAAACCACTCTTTTAATTGTCCCTATGTAGAGCACGTCGAAAGAATCAAAGGCTTGTTGATCCAAACCAAGGCTCTTATTAACTAGAAGACTGGAGCGTATCACATGTAGGTCGACCAGTCCAGAATGACCTGGTCTGGCTAGGAGCAACCCTTTAAGACCAGCCAGTAGGCGTGGCTAATCACAATGATCCTACACTACAATCTATACATAGAATCTGTACTATTACACCCTAATTGACTCGTTATGTGCAGGGTTTCATAACTCCAAAGGAAATGGGCCAAAGACAATTTTTCTCAAGCAAAATAGTTCAGTAACAATTGGGTCTAGAGCAGTGATTCTCAACCTTTCCTTCCCACTCACACACCACCTTAAGCAATCCCTTACTAGTCACAGAGCACCGATGGCCTAGGGGTTGCTTAAGGTGGAATGCGAGTTTGGAGGACAGTTTGTAAACCACTGTACATGACTGACCATTGCAATGCTATCATCAATGATACTGTTTACCTCAGTTAAATTTTTTTTTACCTCAGTTGACTAAACATGGTGGAACCAAAAAGACAGAAAAGAGCAAGGGAGTTCCAAAAATTTCAGACACGGTGGGAAAATGAATGCTTTTCCACAGAAGTCAAGGGGAAATGCATTTGTTTGTTTTGCATGGAATCTGTTAACTTTAATAGCTTACCTACAGAATTACTCATTGCATCATAATCGTTGTATTGTATTCACTGAGAGTTATGCAGGAATGTTGGAGACGGCCATGTCCCTTTCTTGATCTTTTCTCCTGTTCTTATTTTGCACCCAACATTTTTTGCACTGCTTTTTGAATGAGAGTTTTAAAGAGTTTTATTGCATTCATTTAAATTAAAGAGCAGCGGTGGCAAAAACGCCTACTGTAATATGTGAGCACGTCACTAAAATACTGTAATGTCACCAGTTAAACTGTTCAGTAGCATTGTATAGTTATTTTGATAGAAAATGAATTTTCGATGGCACAGGTCTAAAAATACTATTTTTCTTGCAGTGTAACTGGTTGAAAACTGCCGGGCTTAATATTGTTTGGCCCGTGACGCCTTAGATTTTTCTGTATATGGCCCACAACCAAAAAAGGTTTAGCCACCCCGGCCTTAATGGGCCTGATCATCTAGTTTAGTGCCATTCTATGTAGCTAAGGCTGCAAAGTATGGCTTCAATTTCCCATTACTGATTCCCCCAATGGACATCAGCTGGCAGTTGGTTTGTCGAGTCCTCCATCATTGCTGCAAACTAATGACGAAGTGATCAGCCCTAATGATGTAATTTCCCCCATTTAATTGGCAATTCCCATGAAAACCTGTGCTGATATGACTCGACTGTGTCCCTATCAATGACACAATGGAAGCACCTACCAAAGGTTTGCATCCCAATCATCTGGAGGAAGAAGGAATTGAAAATAAAAGAAATGTGGCCTTTTTGTTTTCTCACAGAATTACTTCAGCAATGAGACACTTTAGCAATTCCTTCTCTGTGGCAATCTTACCAGAAATACCCGGTATAGAGTTTCATAACAATGTAAAAAATTATTAAAATACCGTTGGAGTTACTTATCATCCAGCATCAATTGGGATTTAGCTGCTCTGCTACTCCCCCTGAAACTTTACAACCTTTCACTGCTGAAAAGAGTTGGGAGGAATTAATTGCTTAAAATCATGTCATTAAAATATCCTAATGCCACACATCCCAGTACTACTATTTCGCAGGACAACAGAATTAATCAGATCCTACCCTCTGATATCTAATTCATTTCTGAGCATGGCATTTCAGATAGTGTGACTATTTTTCAGATTATACAATGACTCTCAAAACAGTAATTTCATTTTGTTAACTTCACCTCTTCTAGGAAAGGTTCCATATTAAGGAAAATGCACAGGCCATATTTATTTTTAGATCTAAATAATTAATACATGGCGTCTGTTGATATTAATACATTGAATGATACAGATCTTCTATTCGGCTCTGTTTGCACTAGAACCCAGAGCAGCTCACAGCTCCAATTAAGCAATGTTAATATACTTACCCAAGGTAAATCAGCTGTGTCGTTGGTATCCTGACTGAACTAGACTATGTTCACAATAGTATACAGTGTAGAAATCAGATTCAATTATGCCATGTTTACAGTAAAGCATAGAGCAATATCAAGTTCTGTGTGATACCTATGTTATGCAAATTCAGCTGGCGAATGTTTGCCATGCTGCACAGATCAATTAATAAGGCCCTAGGATATAATATGGAACATAGTGAGGCAGGCCTTCACTGCACATTCCTCCTTCCATGTTTAAAACCTCAGCATCACTTAGAGCTGACCTCAAGCCTGGTGGAAATGAGTGGGACATGGATCTCCTGCTGAAATGTTTCTTTGTGCAAAAAAAAATGTGGTTATTAATCCTTGTTCAAATGCAACAGTTCAGGAGCATGGCAGGCCATGCACCTGCTGGTTTCTACCACAGATGGATATTGAGAAAAACTCGCGATGTCGCCTAAGACCATCATCTCGATGAACAAGGACCGGCAGTTCACCCAACGTCCATTGGTCTTCCAGCAAGGGACTATCTACGTTTGGATGTTGGTCTTCATCACACACCAGGGATCAGAGCTGCATAATGCCAGATGCACTTGAGCGAGGTGCAAGGAAAGGATTATTGTGAATTGCCACTCCCAGCGTTATTCCTTTGCAGGAAGGAAGAATGAGTTGGAGAAATGTTCTGCATAAAAACTGAGATTACTCAACGTATAACTGCATAACTGTAAATATCTAAAACATTAAATGTATTTGTAATGAAAATTGAAAATCCATATTTTATATGGATTTATTTTTGATGCAGAAAAGTATTTAACATTCAAGAGTCTCAGCAAATTTTCCATGAACCAACATGCAATCGTCATGCATCATGTTTCCAAAATGTACATTCAGACGTCTGAATAAGATTTAACGATTTCAGCACTTCTAATGCTGGAAGCAAACAATGGTCGAGGAGTAGGAATTAGACTAAAATGATGCAACTTGGTGTAAAATATCAGGGAAAGGCCACAATCACAAGGATGGAAAAATTAGGGTCACCATTTTTGCAGTAATTCGATTGCAGGAACTAAAGGGTGAACCATCAGACACATCTATTCTTTCACTCTCTTGGTGTACTTGACAGAACATAGTTGATGAAAAGAACAAGCTATGTGATGACAATGCTATTTGTCACTCTTTGCAGGTTTCACTACTTGACTCAAGTACTTTTCGTTCTCAAGTAATTGATGGAAATTGACTGAAATGGGATAAGAAAGGCCAAGAGGCAAGGAAGCAAGCAAAGAATATTAAAAGGTTAAATTTAAAAAAATTAACTCTGCCTTTCTTTTCCAACAATAAATGGCACACTAAGGAACACATTTTCTTCAACAGAACCCCCCCCCCCCCCCACCAATTCTGTGGATTAGATTTTAATCTTAGACAATAGGTGCATATTTCTAAATGTACATTTTTTACATGCAATCTGATGTCATCAGTCACTGTAAATCATTTACATTGTAAAACATAACAAAGCTATCAGGTCACATTTCTTTTTAACTGCTGGAGAAAAATCACAAAGAATGTCAAATATTACCAAGTGCTGTCTTATTTTGGTACTCCACAGAAGTAAAACGAGGATTACTGCCCAATTTAAATAGGGACTTGCTGGTGAGGCCTTATAATGAACTACAGTGTTAGCGATACTTTATTATGGCCGATATATGACAACATATACCTTCAGCAACGTTACCTGGATTGTTGCATATTCTATTGTTCAGTGTCCTGATAAAGAATTGCAGAGAAGCACTTTTAATAAGAGAAGTGTCTGAAAATGGAGTGCACAAAGATGAGAAGTGGTTACGATAAATGTCACAGGGTGAATCTATGGTGAAGAAACTAATGGATAGTGGGAAGGTGTGATTTTCACTGTAAGAATTGGCTTGTTCCAGCTGGGGGCCAAATAGTTAATTACTTAAAATATTAATTTAACATCAGCAGTGCATTAAGTCCATTGGTCGATGCAAAGCTTTCATAAAATAATTGACTTCCTCAATTCATCCTTGATCCGGGGACCACCTCATACTTTCTAAATAAGTGACTTCCCAGATACAGTACTTCATTCCAATGAACTGTGAGTATTTACTCATCACCAGAGTGGATTAAAAATATACCTAGTAAACTGAGAAGAGGTCGTATATACCTACAGACCAACACAATGGCCTTCAACCAAGAAATGATCAAAAAAAGAGTTCAGCATTGTAAATAAAAGAACAAAGATTACTTTCAACCAGGATAACTGCATGAGGTCTCCAGGAGATGGAAAAAATAAAGGCTTAAAGTATGTTAACATGAAGAGTATGTTGAACAACTGCTCAATGAGTGCCTCACTATCTCCGACAAAAAAACCCCTGCATATATTTCGACTTCAAGAACATCTTAATCAGATTGATGGCATTTGTTAATACATCAACACAACCAAACAAATTCTTACGCCATTCATTCTGTCATAATCTAACTGCCTTGTCAATACACAACATTTCTGACATTCGCTATATGAAGCTCTGGTGATAGATCAAGATACTAAAACCTTTATCTGTTCACAGATTATGATCTGGATATCAATAATATGCAACAAAAAAAATTAGTCCACAGCCATGTCTAATGACAGCTATTGTTCCAGACACCAGCAGAGACATGATGGAGTAAATGATATTTAGCTGTCACAACATAAATGCTTACTTAGTATTTCTAATTCCTGAAAGTGAACAAGAGGGGAAAAAGAAAGATTATATGGATCACAGACAAAGATGACATTAGAAGAGCAAAAGGCTACTGAGACTATAAAATTAAGTGGGTTGTAGCTTTAGATAACAAGATGTTTTTTTGGATCAGAATTTGGACGATTTAGAAAGCTCTCTTTTCATGAATCACTGAACAATTTGCACAGTGGTCTGAATAGAGGACATGATATTAAATTCATGCATTATATATTAAGATGGGGGCAAATTCAAAGTTTCTGATGTTAATCTGCCATACTGAACACGGCATGCAGCAAGTGAACATACTGCCGACATAATGCTCACTGGAGCCCTAATTGTGTACATTTGCAGAAGAACCATGGAGGGAGAATTCTTCAATGTTGGGTTTCTGAGTGAACAGATTAAAGGTATAGTTCTTGAATATACTCTACAAGGTGGATTAATTGATTGAATAATAACGTGGTGAACAGACCATTAAAATTGCACAGAAGGGTCCACTAACAAAGAGCTCTTCGTGAACCTCCTTTAGATCAGGTGAACCTTAATATTAAAACCTCGAACAATTCACAGCCATAGTATAGAGCTGTTTCTTTCTGCCAATTAGAGAATCAATATTTTGGAGCAAACAGCTCACTAGAAAGGATGTGCAATTTATAATTCCAGTCGTGTAGATAACAAAACAATTCAAAATGCTTCTTTAAATTTGCAGGTGGCTAAAGTTAATTGAATTTGACCCTCATTAATGGACTAATTTTCTGGCTTTAATGCACTGACATAAAATACATACAATCAACCTGTTAATATTTCTAAATGGCACTAATAATTTGCAAAGAAGCATTAAGTGCAACTTGCTCCCCAAAAAACGGTGATTTGGCATTTGGGACAACAGATTGGCTACTCTTATCAAAATCTTCTGCACCCCTTTTGCAGTGGAATTTAACAGAAGGTTCCTGAAATATTTTCTGAAATTTAATGCTTGATACAATATCAGAGCATAGAAAATGCAGATCTGACGGCCAATATTTGATTGATGCTATAGCTGTGGTTTGGGCCAGCACCATTTCTAATCAGACAATAAAGCTCACAAGTTCAAATTGTTACCCCTAGCCTTCATTAGTCTGCTCTTTACACCATACATAATTTCACTGACATTGCCTTCGAAACCACCAATTAACAGTATAAAGAAACCAGAAAGTATGACAGATTCAAATGATCTATCAGGTACGAGGTGATCAGTGCAAAATTTGCAATCAGCAATGCCCGCTAATTGGCTGAAAATCTCCAGAGAAGTGCCTCTGGTATGGATGCACATTTGTGGGTTGCAACTCAACAGATGCCATATTGACACAAATTTTACGATGTTGGAGTTCACTGACCCAACCAAATCGCTCCCTTAATGATCTGCGTGTACTCCATAGCAGGAAGGACATTACATCATATCACATATCAATGGTTCAGGTTGGGTAGTGGTTCACCACTTATGATCCTCCATGTTATAGTTGTTTGAAGTTGCAAACCTCTGTGCAGGAATGTTGATTTTGTCTTTGTTCAGGCTTTTGCCAGGAATGCTCAAACAAAGAGCCAGAATGCACTTGATGAGATGAAGTGCCTCCATCCAAGCTGTTATCACTTTGTGATCCTGTCTGGATACTGCAGTGGTAGTAAAGAAGGTGCAGTTGTTTTGGTTCTGGGCCTACTCAGTTTCACTCAACTATTTTGCAATGCATTTTTCTGCTTTTCTCAGCAAATTTATTAACTCACCTCAAGGCCCCTTGGTTTCCACCTAATTATCTCACCAGAGCTGGTCCTTCAGGACCTGTGTGGCACACATCCTTCTCAATCCATATCTCTATATTAAAGATCCATCTCAAGCAATTTCATGCCAGTCCTGCTTATAACATCCATTTTAGTATTTTGTAAATTATTTAAAAAGAAAACATAAACAAGGTATCTTCATATATGGACCATTTTCAGCTCAAGCATCTGCTATCATAAGGGGCGAGGAACTGTACGGCTCTCTGGTTTGATATAGTTATCAGATCAACACTTCATTCAATAAAGCTCATCTCACATATGCAACTTTTCTCTTCAACCCAGTAAAATATCTAAGATGTCCACAATGAATTCTAATACACAATTACAGGAAAACAATGATGTCAACTGGTTTTACTTCAAGTACCAATTTAAAGTTATTGTTAAACTAAGATTAAGGAGTAGCTAACACAAGGAGAGATTGTTTATATGAAGAGAGAGAGAGAATGATTAATTGTATGGTATCTTGGGCTATTGTGCAAATGAACTTCCCCTCCATCGACTCCATGTATACACAGTCTCAGGAAAGCCGCTACATAATAAAGGACCCAGCTCATCCCTGATCACGCTCTTGTCTAACACTCTCTTCAGACAGAAGGCAAGTGAGCTTGAAAACACAACCCTCCAGATTGAAGGACAGTTGTTAGCGGACTCTTAAATGGACCTCTCATTGGTAAAGGATGGTGCATTTGTACTACTTAAGCGTCACTTTTCTCAAAACCCTGCACTTTGTAACATTTTACCCTGCAAATGTTTGATTTCCTGTAACACCACACCCTGTACTTATGTTTGACTATTGGACTGGCTGCTCTACTTAAGTATTGGTTGTCATGCCAGGATCACATGCAAAACCAAGCTCTCCACTATATTTCAGTGAACATCACAATAAACAATTCAATCTTTCACCACACTTCAGTTCAATATATAAAAAAAATTAACAACGAAACACATTTGAAGTTGTTATTGTTGTAGGGTAGAAAACATTGTTGCCAAGACGTGCACTTTAAGCTCAGGCAAATAACAATTCGACACTGTGAGACCCCACCAGGGGCTCAGCACACTAAATCTGCACCACAGGATCGCCTACAATGGACCTGAGAAAGCACCGGTGTTTGATTGAACACCTCATCCATCTGGGGTTGTGCAGAATTTCTTCAGTACCACATTGGAGTCTCAGTCTCCGCTACTCAACTCCATGATGGGAGGACCCACAACCTTCGGATTCAGGGACAGGTAATCACTAACTGAACTGTAGTTCAGAGTTGGTCATAACTGAAATGGATTTGAGAAAACAGCACAGTTGAAATTTGTCCATGCCCATGGTAAAGATGTGACATGGTAATGGATGCACACTGTACTCCAAAAGTGAAAGGAACAAATTTTAGAAGCATTGTTTCAAGTGTACATGTCATTACATTGCAGAATTCTAAATGGTATTTCACATCTAGAACAGAATTAACTTCCTCTCACTGTGATTTCACTGACAATTTGATTGCATTTTACAAAAGAAAAATAAATCTCCAACTTTTAAGATTAAAATAAAGACACCCACAATGGTGGAAGAATTATAAATTCGTATACAGTGAGATCGGAGTACGTTGCTCCACCAAGCGGTACTTTGGCTGGGTTTCCGAGGCATTCGCCCTGTATTTTCCACAGGCATCGCTGACTTGGAGCTATACCTGTCACAGATCCAACCATAGGTGACCTGTTTCAGACGCTGCATTAGAAACATTTCTTCCCTCAAAAAAGGTTATTTCAAGGTGCAGACCTTAATTGAACAGTTTCTATTAGTGCGATTGAAAAAGCAATAAAAGGAGAGAATATGCTGGTTAGGAGAATACCGTTTGCAGCTTATTGTGTTCATAGTTTTGAAATACAGTCAAAGTCGGCGAAAAATGGACACCACAACTTTCAAATCAGTGGAAGGTGGCACTGTAAATAAAAATACAATCTAAAAGGACTGACACTTCCATTTTTCAACCTTGCCTGGTAAAGGTTAATTATTTCTAACGTGGTGAGTGATGGCAAAGGATCGCAGCAGCCTTATATCAATCTGGCACAGGCTGGTACTGCTAAGAGGTTTCAGTGCAGCGCATTATGATCACAAGTCTACAAAAAAATCAATTTTTAATTGAGTGTATTATTTGAGAGGCTCAAGCTGTCCATCATATTCTACTAATGGAATTTCCATCCGTCTCTGCTGCTGACACAAGCAGGATTCCACCTCATCTACCGCCCGCGTTTAATCACCCGACTCGCACTTTGCTGAAAAGGAAATTAACTCTTTAGGCACACTTGCGTGAGGACGTATGTCCACGATCAGAAAGCACCTGGTTCCGTCTGGAACATCCAGATGTAATGCAGTGGGGTCATTTATGTGCTTATGGGTCCACCCATAACAAATTTAAACACATTTCAGATCGTCCACCTCTTCCCATTCCTCTTTGACACACATAATATGAAGATTTTGCTTCCTGAACACTTTTGGGTAGATTTTATGGATTTTGGGCTGCAGATCATGAAAAGAGTCTTAAATTTTTTTCTATTCCATCCTCCTTCTTTTAGATATAACCTATTTTTTGTGATTTCCTCTCATAACTAGTATATTGCCCACAAAGAAAGCTGTTTTGGTCAGTCCAACCACGGCTTGGCATGCACTCAGTGCAGGTGCGAGGCAAGTGTTGTTGTTTGGCTGGGAATGCTTCGAAGGCATTTCAAGATGTGGTTGAGAATTTTCTTGGCAATCACAGAGCACCAAACTACATTCAGCTGATTGGCAACATGCTTCAAGCAGACAAAACCATGATGTGCACAAGCCACGAAAATTCATTTTCTGCATTCACACTTGGACTCCTTCCCTGCTAATCTTGGTGCAGTCAGTGACGAACACAGTGAAAGGCTTCACCTTGGAAAAGTGTTATCAGGGCAACTGGAATCCATCAATGCTGGTCAATTATTGCTGGACACTGACACGAGAGGCATCAGATACTGAAAACAAATGAAAATCAGCAAAAAACATTTTTAGGTCGGTTGAACTTGCACAATGTGTCAGCGTCATTATGCAAATAAACAGGCTAAATTCAATAAAAGTTAATTTAATGTTTCTCCAACTTCCTACATGATGCAGCAAATCTGAAATTATCTTTGTGTTCAGCTTGAAGTTGTCTATCATAATCCCCAATTTTTGATCAGGAAGAAAACAGTTTGAAAAATATGTGTTGTTCAATGTAATCAGGCTTGAAGAAGTGAATCAGTTTTGCACTATCCTACACTATGAGGTCCATTTACTGGCTGTTGAGACAATTTTCCCACGAAGTAAATTTGGTGTAGGTTTTCTCCATTCGTCACTGTTGATGGTTTTTCGTACATATGGACATTAGCAAATGGGAAACTGAAATATTGTGTTTTAATGTTAATTTAGACATACAGCATGGGAACGGGCCCTCCCGGCCCATGAGCCCGTGTCGCCCAAAAGGCAGCTGACCCTCAAAGTGAGGATTAAACGAGGATTAAAATGTCATTCTGCTATATTGGGTCCCTTCCCCAGAAGCTCCTTGTCAATCTGTTTTGAAACAAAGCTTATTTCACTTTTGCAACTGTTTTTGGCTGTTCATTGATCTTGAAATCTTGATAGGAAGAATCAAAGAAGAAACAAAACCAAAGCATTAACTGCTACTCAGTTAGAAATCAAGAGAGGTTTCACTTTTGGATTTTTGTCTAAATGTTGCCAAATTTACTCAGAAAAACTGGTAATTTCAATTTTAGCTCAGCAGTCTAATCCCACACAACAGACTCCTTTTTTGAAATCTAGGGGCTTTCATTTTAAGACAACTCATTTGTGAAATAAAGCCCACTCTCTTGTTATCTTTCATGCTTGCTCAGTTACAAAAGAAACAAATTCCTCCAGTTGGTCAGCTTGAAGTTACATGTGTACGGAAGCCAATAATTGTTTAGAAATTTCCAAGCAAAATGTCTGAGAAATCCACAAAATAATTTGCATTTGCCTCAAATAGAGCAAAGGTGGTGTGTCCAAGAGATTCATTCTACTTACCCAAGCTCAAAGAACCTGGCGGGGTGGGGGGGGGGGGGGCACAGGTTACTAATACAAATGTGGTCTATAAATTTAGTTTTGAGTTCATTCATATAAGATCATAACTTAGGAATTTCTAGTTAGGGTCAGCTATCCATGATGGTATTGCCTGAGTGATACCTAATCCCAAGTGACAGCTTTAACTCTTTGGATCCTCTCAATCCTGTCTAAGGCTGGCCGATGCTCATCAGACTCCTGGAATATTGTCAGCATGTTTGGCAAAAATAATGAATCGGTCTGCAATTGGGATCGTTTGGTTCTAATCTCTCAATCTATATCTTACTTGCATTGTCATTTTTAGCAGTCACGGAGAGGTATTACTTTTTAATCTCTCAACATACCCTTTCTGAGCAGGTGATGAATCATACTTATAGTCATTATAAAATGTGAATACGTAGCCACCCCCATCTTGCTGTCTGGCAGCCAATACGCATGACTAAATGTTCCTCCCATCCATTAGGTAACAAAGTGCCCCTCTAAAATCACTCCAACGCTGGTTTAAAATGTTGGATTCCTGTTAACTGCAGGCAAATAACTTCGAAACTATCTGGATATAATTAATATTAATAATATACACCAATATTAATAAATTAATAGACATTTTATTACTAGCCCAGGTAACTCTTTTTGGAGCCAGTGCAAGAGTTTCTATGAAAGGTCAAATCGTTTCTCATAGCTCTTCCTCTTTTTGTCCAGTCAATTCACCAGGAGTACGACAGAGACACCATTTGGGCAAGGTAAGATACTCATGAATCATTCCTCTATTAATTACATTTATTTTAGTCTTTGTAAATTTATTTACAGATCAATATACTCAAACAGGGTGGCACCTTTCAGGGAGGGTGCAAATGTTTCGTATTTTATTCATTCCTCCATGTTATTGAAATTCTTGACTTACTGGTCTATAAATTTAGTTTTGAGTTCATTCATATAAGATCATCACTTCGGAATTTCTGTTACTTCTGTTATTGCATGTTGCTAGGAGAGCAGCAACAATCAAGGATCTACACCACCTAGGACATACTTTGTTCTTGCTGCTGTCATCAGGAAAGACAAGACTCGCACCACCAGGTTCAGGAACAGTGGATTTTTCTGATTTCAGATTTATTGTCAGAGTACATACATGACATCACATATAACCCTGAGATTCTTTTTCCAGTGGGCAGAATTATCACTTATTTGAACTCAATGAACACATGCAAACAAACAGATTGTACAACACAGAGTAAAAAAAAAATGTGAAAGTAGGAGTCCTTAAATGAGTCTCTGATTGAGTTTGTTTTTGAGGAGTCTGATGGGGGAGGGGGAGCAGCTCTTCCTGAACCTGGTGGAGTGAGACTTGTGGCACCTAAACCTCTTTCCTGATGGTAGCAGCGAGAACAGAACGTGTTCTGGGTGGTGTGGACATGGTGATTGCTGCTGCTGCTCTCCGATGACAGCGATCCCTGTAGACGTTCTTCATGGGGATAAGGCTGGAAAGGGGTACTGATGGTAGTGATCAGCCATGATCTGTAAAATGGCGGTGCTGGCTCGAAGGGCCTACTCCAGCTCCTATTGTCATGGTGGGGAGGGTTTTGCCTGTGATCCTGCTACCCCTCCACCATCAGACTGCAAAACAAGAAACTCAATCGGAGACTCATTTAAGGTCTCTTACTTAGCATGTTATTTATTATTGAATATTTATTTTCAGTATTCCACAGGTTGTTTGCATTTCCTTCTTTCTTTACCGTTCTCCCTTTTGTATACATATCTTTTCTTGAGTACAATTTTTACACTACCAATCAGTAGAAATTCTGCCTGGCTTGCAGGAAAAAGAATCTCAGGGTTGTACATGATGTCACGTATGTACTCTGACAAGAAATCTGGACTTTGAACTTTCCATTGGGTACTTGACAATTTCTTATAAGAACTGAGGTAATGATGCCCACTGGAAAAAGAATCTCAGGGTTATATGTGATGTCATGTATGTACTCTGACAATAAATCTGAAATCAGAAAAATCCACTGTTCAGAAGTTTTTGACGGGTCTTTAAAGAGACCTGCTTGAAAACACTTTTGAAGTGACAGGGAGCTTGGGATCATTTAGCTTGCAAACGTATAGGGTTTGCATTCTTTCTTCAATGCACCACTGATTTTAAATAGCTAACATTTGCAACAGTTTTCATAAATAAAATTTAATAATAGTCGATTGTGCACTTTCAAAGTTACATCAAATATTGTTGTTTAATGCATTGAACACAAATTGTACCATTCAACTTCAACATTAAACTGATTCTTTATAGCCACCATTTCACTAAAACCAAATGGTTTGAAGAAACAAGATTCAAATCTACATGTTTTGTACCTCATCCAGTTCAGTCCACAATGAATCATAAAAATGTCACCACCTCTCCAACACTTATTTGATCCCTCTGCAAATTCAGACTAGGCTAAACCTGCTTCAAACAGGACTGAATTCCTACAGCTTCCTTTATACCAAATTACACAGGACAGCAGTTAAACACATTGTGAAATAGTAATGAAGTTTGAGACAATGGGAAATTGTGTAAGTGATGAATTCAAAAAGATACGCACATAAAACATGGCTGCTTTGGATGGATTTGGCTAGAAACAGTTGTTTTATGGGCTTGCCTCATCAAATGGGACTTGCAGTCTACAGGACTGGGGAGGTGTGGGGTTGAAGATTCGAGTTTTCAATTGATTTGAAGTAGACTGTCCAAGAATTTATATTTCGATGCCTCAAAATTCTATCTCCTTGCACCAGGAAACAGCTTAATATCCATAAAGTTAGTACAGCTTTAATGCAAGAAACTCCCCCTTTTCTTTCTCAAAAGGCAAGCTGCACTAGAAAATATTATAAAATCATATTTCCAGTAATGAAGCATGCTAATGCATTGAATAATGTTGGATATATGGCCATAATCAATCCCATGAATTTGATACCCACGTTATTGCAGAACAGATTACAAAATACTGATCAGATGTAGGAATCTGAACTGCATCAACGTGCTGCACAGCTCAAACAACAGAAATGATACTGAAGTGACCAATCCATCAATGAATTGTGGAATGACTTCTCTGCACAACTGACCTAAAATGCCACTTTATCGTTCATTTAGGAATCACCCTTCCATGGAGAAATAGTGTGGCATTAAAGAGCCTTTCAGTAACATTTATCCAACATGGTCTAACCTGCAGACAAAGTACATTTTGAAAGGATTCTGCAATCGACTGAAGGATTTTATGGGTGTATTAGTTTATGGGATGGGAAAAGCAGCTAATCTTGCATAAATGACCTTATCTAACCTGAGGTCCAGACAACATTTTAGCAACATTAAGGGAGCAATATTTATACATTTTACAAGAATCAATGTGGCCTTTTTGAATCTATCAATGACATTTGCAGCGCTTTGGAATTGGTGATGGAAGGCTATTCATAATTGTTTTGTATCAAGTCATTATAATATATTCAACATTAAATCTGATATCTTCATGAAATCTCCCTTTTTAATGCTATTCTCGGGAATATCTTTCAGAGAAGTTTTAATCTCTTGTTTCCTACTAATGATTTCTGACACAAAAATCTTCACATTGTTTGCCAGGGGTACGTGGACCGAAGACAACATTTTGAGCATCCTTTCTGGCATGCAGGACACCACTGTACGTTGATTTCAAAAGGTCACGATGCATTCTAAATTGATGCATGGATATCAAAGAATTCCACTGAGATCTGGAGGGTAGAGAGCAGTCTCCCAAAGCAGAAGCAAAGTATTGTTCTGCAATTGGGAACACCAGGCTGTGTATCCAGAGAAAGAAAAAGGATCTAATAATACCTGTTGATAAAATACATAGTTTGACAACACAATGGACTGCTTCTGCAATAAAAGTGAAGAGATTCCAATTGGCAAAGAGGCTTTTAGTGAATGAGTACACATTAAAATCACTAGTTTTAGCTAGATAACAGGGCAGGAATAATAAAATGGCAGTGTAAGCTATGATGCCTCTAACCAACCGTGTGTGTTCATACAACCATGTCAATTGGGACATTGCCTCTCTTTTCAGTTTTTTTCCATGGCGTAGAAATCTAATTACAAAAATGTGCAAGTCTTAATCTTTTGAAAGGTTATAAATGCTATTAGGCCTAACAATTGAATTCATTCTCTCCCAGAAACAGTGACTGATAACTAATAGAGTAATGTACGAAATGCAGATGCTGATATCTCGAGCAGACAATGAGAAGCTGGAGGAACTCAGTCGGACAGGCAGGGGAGAAATGGGCAGTCAGTCTTTTGGGTTGGAGCCTTTATCGAGCAGAAAGAGTGATAGTATGTACTGTATACTAAATACATAAAAGGAGATTAAAGAGGGAAGAAGCTGATGAGGGTCTAAGAGATGATTAGCAGTTGGGAGAAGTGGAGAGACAGGTAGAGGAAGAGACGACGGGGAAGAAGCAAGGTTAGAAAGAAAACTAAGAATAGGAGTAGGTAAAAAAGACTAATATCAAGAACGTTCACCATATAACATATAACAATTACAGTGCAGAACAGGCCATCTCGGCCTCTCTAGTCCACACCGAAGTGATCTCCTCTCCT
The DNA here is from genome assembly GCF_036971445.1 of Narcine bancroftii. Classification (NCBI taxonomy): domain Eukaryota; kingdom Metazoa; phylum Chordata; class Chondrichthyes; order Torpediniformes; family Narcinidae; genus Narcine; species Narcine bancroftii. The sequence goes on from NC_091471.1 coordinate 367,143,300, forward strand.
CCCAACCACCTGCCTCCTGTCCATAACTCTCCAATCCCCTCACATCCATGCGCTTATCCAACTTTCTCTTAAATGGCAAAATTGACCCTGCTCCAACCACCTCTTCCGGAAGGTCATTCCACTCACCCACCACTCTCTGTGAAGAAGCTCCCTCTCATGTTACTTCTAAATTTTTGCCCCCTAACCCTTAACTTAAGACCCCTCATTCCAATCTCACCTAACCTCAAGGGGAAGAGCCCATTCACATCTACACTGTCTATCTCCCTCATAATTTTATACCTTTGGCTTGGCTTCGCGGACGAAGATTTATGGAGGGGGTAAATGTCCACGTCAGCTGCAGGCTCGTTTGTGGCTGACAAGTCAACCTTCTACGCTCCAATGAATAAAGACTCAGTCTACTCAATCTTTCTTTGTAATACTGCAATCCAGGCATCATTTTAGTAAATCTTCTCTGCACCCTCTCTCTACCTTATTGATATCATGTTTGCTTCTAACATTCTTAGCAGGTGGCGGAGAGAATTGGTCCCACTTTGCTGAATACCATTGACAAGATTCTGAACAAACCTCAAAATAACAATGCTTGACCCCAGATTGATTTATATAAACAACACATCAGACATAGTTACCTTTGCTTAACTTTAGCTTAGATATGAATTAATGGAAGCCAACCACAGCTGCACAAAGATCTCCTCAAGAAATATATTCATTTACGATCAATCAATGGCTGTTGACAGTCTGAAAGTGATAGCTCTAGTAATCTTAATGATTCTGAGGCTATGATACTACAGTTTGCCCAACTGTGCATGAAGAAATATCTCACATCAAAGGATCATATAAAAAAAACAGAAATAAAAAGACCAGAGTAGATGATTGAGACAGAGAGAAAAGATGAACAGTTAGACCTGGGTGGATTGAAAAGGAGGGAGGAGAAGGAAATAGCCTGCAAACCATATAGTTCTCATTAGTTCCACTTCTCAACACTAAATTTGATTTGATTTTTAAATATTGATATTTTTGAACAAATATATTTGACATGAAGCTCCTGGGGGAATTAGCCTTTTTCTCACGGTAAATTTGTTCTGTATTATTGGTAATCAGATCATTAATCTGAAAGATTTGCTTTCCCTTTTAGCTGACAGTTTTTTTTGCATTGTTTTACAACTAAATTGTAACCTTCCTAATGGTCCTGATCAACATAATTGATATTACACTAGAATAAATAACTTACCTTATTCCTTCAGTCTACCAGCTAACTCATAGCTATGATTAGGCTGCATTTTAAGTCAGTAAAATCCACTATCCCCCGAAGGGTAGACCTTAATGTTTTCTCCATTTGTTTTTTCTGGTGTCACTGGCAAGGCCGGCAGGTCTCTGTCCCAACTTGCCGTTGAGAAGATGGTGGTGAATCTCCTTATTGAATTGGCAGTTCTTTCAATGGAAGTCGAACCAAAATGTTGTTCAACAGGGAATTCCACAACTCACATACAGCAAAGGAATGGCAAGATATTTCTGGTAACTACCATTAGTGACTTGGAGGGCAAACTGCAATTTACTTCCAATGAAATAAAACAATGAATTCAAACAACTGCTCCTTCTCTCTGACCCTTTCTGTATTACACATCACTTTGGTCACTAATATACAGACCAAACGTTATCAGGTCTTGGCAAATTGCAGTTTCAACCACTGCAATACGATTCTTCAACTATGGGGCAGCATTTGCACCTGTATAATCTTTCTCACTCAGCATCTTTTGTGATGCTTGCAATCTTGCTGCTCTTTCGCCTGCTCTCCCTTGATCTCCTTTCCTTGTTGAGCTACAGTGTCAGCAAATCTCGCAATACAAATTGCATAGCACGTATCTCTCAATTTGTCACATCACTTTTTGCTGCCCTCGCTCAACATTGACACTAATACCCTTTATGTTTGGACCATGGAGTATGAAGTCAGCACTGAGTAGGGACAATTAAAACAAATCTAGCACATATCCCGATTACAAAGGATCGAAATTAATTCTTTAAGCTATGAGCAAGGCGAACACAGAGTTTCAATAAATATCTGAAATACTTGGTACAGTGACCCAGCAATTTACCAGCTGATGAGAAATTTGATTGTCGACGTGCTCAACTTGTGTCGAGAATTCAGGATTTAATTCTAGCATTTTTCAATTCTATTCTATAGTCAATTGTGAGATCTGATCAATCGTTGGCAATTTAACATTTTGTTTCGGGCACTGAGAAGCTAGGAATGTAGTATTAAAATGCGGGGGTGGGGGGGGAGGTTTCAGCTATGTTTTAGGGAGTAAGGAATATCTAGTTTAAAACAGGACTGAAGCAAAAGTCAAATATCCAAGTCATGAATAAAGAATTTTAAAGACCACATGATCTGATTCCAACTGCTATGAGCTACTATGTGATTGCCGACTGGCAATGAGCTTACCTGAAGGATCCAAATAATTCATGCAAGGTAAGAGCTTTAAGGATTCTATTCCAAGGTGAGCAGGTTGCTATCCTCCCATACTTAGATTGTTTTATTGAGCTACATTCATAACTATTCTTAGAGAAAACTATATGCTAATGAGATTCGTACCACACAAATTTGATGTACTTCTAGCTTGCAAAGCAAATGCTCGCCAAAAACATTCAAGGATAATATTGGTTGCACTGGTTAATTACAAGGAAGATTAATGCTAGAACTTTATCCTTGGTAGCACTGAACCCACTACGTCTGATAAGACAAAATATTGTACCGGGTGCTTACTTGTGAAATTAGTTCAATCAAGACTAATTTCAGAAGAAATTAATTAAAATCATCTAATGGTTTTGTGAAAATATTACAATTGTAAGGAAAGGACCACAAAATTATTTTTAAATTTAGGGTAACAGGCCCTTTCAGCCCACAAGCCTGTGCCAGCCAATTATCATACAACCCTGGTATATTTTGAAGGGTGGGAGGACACCCGAGCACCAAGAAGGAACCTACGCAGACACGAGGAAATCGCTGGATTTGAACCCCGATCGCTGGCACTGTAACAGCGTGGCACTAACTGCTATGGAATTATTGACAGACACTGATTACTTTTGCTCGACAAGTTTTGGAACACCACATGTGATTTTTCATCGTGGTTTCCTGTGACCACTCTCGTGGAATTTTTGTAATCCACAACCAGTGTGCTGTGGAGCACACCAAGCAACTACCATGTGAATCCCTTTGTACTCGTTGTCATGTGCTCATTTCTAGGCAATCAATTTTTTGTATGAATAATTTCTCCCCATTATTTAAAATTTTAGGCGAATTTCCCATGAAAATATTGTTTCAGATTTGTCAAACAGCTTTTAGATCATTTATAGCATCTGAGAAATTAGACCTATCAACAGGTACCCTCAGCAATGAAAAATAAAGCAATACAGGTTACTCCCACCTTTTTCCTGAAGATGACAGCTCTTCACTCAAGTCCCCTCTAAATTTCTTGAGAGTTTCCCCACCATCACATTTTTAAGAATTGAATTAAGACCCTCATTGTTTTTTTGAGTTGAATATTTTTCTGCATTCCCTTCGATAGCCCCGAATGAGCAGGACAGTTTTAAAGAGCAACACTTGAAGAAAAAAAAATGAAATTTTTGTACTTATTAGGTAAATAAATTCTTCTTTTCCAGAAAATAGGGCACCTCCTTGTACTTCTCAAAGAAATTAGAATTTCAAAGCTGAGTTCATAATGAGCAATGGTCATGCATCTATCTAAAAGCCTCCTAAATGTTAATATCATCTCTGTTTCCACCATTATCCATGGCAGTATGTTCCAGGCACCTACTACTCACTGGGTTCAAAAAAAACCCAGATCTTTCTTCAGGAAGTACACAGTTGTAGCCCTGACCCCTCCTCCAATAAGTATGCAAATTGGCCAAGGGTTAAAATTAGTTTTAGGTTTGATGAACATTTTCATTTAAAATACTGCAGTCTTATAATACTAATAACATCTTTTTAATCAATTTACAGTGGAACGCCATGAAAATGTGGATAATTTGGGTGCAAAAAAATCATATTGCGATAAAAGTGAGGTTGCGCTAAATCAGGGTTTCAATAAATTGTTATGGATAGTAGAAATTAAAACAAGTTAATTTTTAGTAAAACTCCATCCCCATTCCTGGTGGCAGCCTGAGGTCCCATTTCCCATGGTAGCCCAGCACCCGGGTCCAATGACTCATCGCGTTATATCCGGATTTGCGTTAAATCGGGGTTACACTATATTAATATAATAATGTTCTGTAAAACATATGGAAAATGTCATGTGATTGTGACGAAGAAGTTTTGGACTTTTTCTTCTCATTGAGACATTTTGTCGGATAAAATGTTTTTTGGTTGCGTGTCAATGGTTCGTTACTCCGTCAACCAAATAACAAAAGGTATTAATTGCTCATGGTCTGTGCAGGGACATAATTTTTCTGGTGATGAATTCCTCCATGCACTCAGTCAAAATAAATGGGTTAACAGGTAGAAGAATTGAAAACCAACAAAGAACTGATCAAATAATATTTCCCCTAACATTTCACAACTTTCAATCAAGATAGTTATAATTCTAAACTCTCTTTTGGAGTTTTCTTACCTGAAGTGTTTTTCCATGCTACACTTACACAAGGCACTCCCTGATGTATCAACATTTTTCCATGTGAATGATAAAAGGTTAAAATTTTACTGTGCAAAATGGAACCACGTGATGAAAGCAGGTTTTCTCACAACTGTCATATTCATTCTAATTTGAATTAGGTGCATTAAAAACAGGATAATTGATTGCAATATTTGGAACAAACCAGGATTAGATGACCAAATTAACATTAGACAGGTCAGAATCTTTTTAAAAAATGTATTATCATTGAATCTGACAGCATGAAACGTCAGACAAGGCTACTATTAATATTCAATACAAAGATAAAGCAATGCGAAATATCACATTTTGATAAAGCTGTCTGCTGGATTCCAGCTTCAGCAGAGATTGTTGAGAGAGGAAAGGAAACTGAAGAAGCAAACATGAAAATAAGGCAAGAGGGAAGATGAAATAGGTGTATGCGTTTATTTTGAAATCCTTGTTAGTTGCACTTTATTTTTCAAAGCATCTGTCAGAGTTTTCTAGTCATTTAGGCTGCTGTGTGTGGGGAATGCAACCTGTCTGGCTGTGACAATCACAATACACTCACTTCGATCTCACATACTAATGAGTGTCAACTTGAAAAAGCCCATTGAAGGGGCAGAAAATTACTCTCCAAGAAGAAATTGACTGATTCACATCATTTCTTGAAGAACCAGTGACCTGTGAATATTTCATTACCAAAAAGCGTGCTGTACATATGAAAACAGATGCGGGTGCTGCAGTATAGTTACTGAGCCTGCAAAGTGGTGAAACCTACACAGAGACTTACAGGCAAGTCACCAGATACATTTTCCAGTGCATATGTGTGGGCTAACATGAAACAGCCGAGTACAGTAGTGTGAGAATACACACAGAATGACAAATGTACAGAAAAGCACAGAATACAAAACATATGACAGGAGAACATTGGGAATACAGACTGTGAAAATGACAAACAGATTGATAGAGTCCAGCTGAACGAAGTCTCTGTAATATTTACTCAAAGGAGGATGAAGCTGGCCACAAGGTGTGAAATAGGTGCACAGATTTACAGCTGGGTGCACACAATTACAACCAGCCCCATTCTCCTGACTCCACCATTTTCAAACATGGTACTCTAAGGCCTGTGAATTACATCCCATCTGAAAAACCCACAGCGATTTCTACCTGATAATATGCCTTACAGTGAACAGATGAATGGGTGAATTATTCATATGAGACAATTGGCTCTTTTTACGCAGAGATCCCGTAATATGGCCCATAAAGAAGAGCTGGCTTTGATTTTTTACACTGAACCAAACAACGCCGGCACAATGCGATTCAGCGCTGTGACTAACTCCACTGCCGGCTTAAAGGCAGGACTACAACGACCCCTCCCATTCCACATTCATACCTTTTACACAGAATGGTGTGGCGGAATAAAAGCACAATATTCCCACCTTGAAGAGGATGTGTAAAAGGGCCTAAAGTGTTAGCCTGGCCAGAGGTTTCTGCTGGAGCTCCAAATGTTGCCAAATTGTCCAAAGCCAGAATGTGTCCCTTGCTAAGGATGTGCTGGTACATATTAAATACAAGTCAAACATGAGGCCAAGATCAATGTCCTTGGTTATTCTTATCTAAATCTGTGGTTCTCAATCTTTTTCTTTCTACTATCATACCACTTTAAGTAATCCCTATGCCATCGGTGCTCTGTGATTAGTAAGGGATAGCTTAAGGTGGGAAGGGAAGGTTGAGAATCATTGCTCTAGACCCAATTGTTACTGAACTATTTTGCTTGAGAAAAATTGTCATCAGCCTTTTTCCTGTGGAGTTCTGAAACCATGCACATAACGAGTCAATTGTGGACGATTAAAACAGTGGCTTTCAAACTCTTTCTTTCCACCTACATCCCACCTTAAGGAATCCCTTACCAATCACAGAGCACCTATGGCATAGGGATTCCTTAAAGTGGTATGTGAGTGGAAAGAAAAAGGTTGAGAACCACTGATCTAAACATATATCATTACTTTTAGCAGTATATTTTCACTTTTACATATTCATCTTCCTATGTAATACAAGCAAGGATAGAATCCCCTACCTTCTCATCAGATAAAAAAAATCTGAGAGGGAAGCTTTTAAAAATCAGCCGAAAGTCCCCTGGGATGAGGTTATGTTGCTCCACATTCAAGTTCCTTGTCACGAGAGCCCAGATGGCTTCCCATTCAATGGATTCCCATTTACGTGTTCCATTGGAAAGTGATGTCATTCCTGGTATATTATTGCTCACAGAAAACCAACTTAATTAATGCAGAACTGGCTCTATAACTGCCTCCTTATTCACTGGAGACGTAGCTCGAGTTAAATTCAAAGATGCAGTTGTGAAAGGCCAGGAAACAAAAGCAGTAAAATTTCAGCCCCTTCTCGTCTCACCTCTAGAAACATGAATTTTGAAATCAAGATTTTTTTCAAAATAATCATCAAACCCAGGGGTGGCCAAACATTTTTGGTTGTGGGCCACATACAGAAAAATGTAAGGAGTTACAAGCCAAACAATATTAAGCTCGGTAGTTTTCAACCAGCGTCAGGTCCTTTAAAAGGCCGTTTAAAGCCTGTACAGAGCCGATGGCAGTCAGACTGGGCAATTGGATCCCGCTCTATGCGGGTCCTCTCCAGTGATAGCGGAGCTGTTACTGCAGCTTTGGCAGTGTTGCCATCCTTGTTCTTCTAACAGGCCACTTAAAAAATGGGAAATGGGCTGCAGTTGGCCCAGGGCCCCCTGGTTAGGCCACCCCTAATCTAACCCCTGGAGGAATCACAATCTGAAATCAGTCTGTCAGTGAGTGACATTCGCTTTAAATAGCAGCCAGGAAGAAGTGAGCAGAGGTAAATGGGGTGTTGTTCCTTCGGGTGAACATGCATCTAAGAAACATCACGATCTTTCCAATCTATGCACATCCTGCTGGTTCTCCATTTGCAGACCACAACATGAAAACTTACTTGACATCTGGGTTGAGTCCTTCAATGAGTGTGTGGGTGCATCATGGAGTCCCTTAGCATCTGTCAGGGGTGTTGTAGTATTACCAAAAGCAGTTATTGATAAGAATTCCAGTGTTGTCCTCAGAATCTTTTCCCTTTGCAGCATACATACTTTACGATGCAGTTTTAGTTAATATTGTTAAATCACAGATCAGCAACAATAGAAATTTACCAAGACAGTCTTACTGTTTTTCTTTTAAAAAAATATATTTATGAATCTTCTTTGGCTTGGCTTCGCGGACGAAGATTTATGGAGGGGGTAAAAAGTCCACGTCAGCTGCAGGCTCGTTTGTGGCTGACAAGTCCGATGCGGGACAGGCAGACACGATTGCAGCGGTTGCAAGGGAAAATTGGTTGGTTGGGGTTGGGTGTTGGGTTTTTCCTCCTTTGCCTTTTGTCAGTGAGGTGGGCTCTGCGGGCTTCTTCAAAGGAGGTTGCTGCCCGCCAAACTGTGAGGCGCCAAGATGCACGGTTTGAGGCGTTATCAGCCCACTGGCGGTGGTCAACGTGGCAGGCACCAAGAGACTTCTTTAGGCAGTCCTTGTACCTTTTCTTTGGTGCACCTCTGTCACGGTGGCCAGTGGAGAGCTCGCCATATAACAGGATCTTGGGAAGGCGATGGTCCTCCATTCTGGAGACGTGACCCATCCAGCGCAGCTGGATCTTCAGCAGCGTGGACTCGATGCTGTCGACCTCTGCCATCTCGAGTACTTCAACGTTAGGGGTGTAAGCGCTCCAATGGATGTTGAGGATGGAGCGGAGACAACGCTGGTGGAAGCGTTCTAGGAGCCGTAGGTGGTGCCGGTAGATGACCCATGATTCGGAGCCGAACAGGAGTGTGGGTATGACAACGGCTCTGTATACGCTTATCTTTGTGAGGTTTTTCAGTTGGTTGTTTTTCCAGACTCTTTTGTGTAGTCTTCCAAAGGCGCTATTTGCCTTGGCGAGTCTGTTGTCTATCTCATTGTCGATCCTTGCATCTGATGAAATGGTGCAGCCGAGATAGGTAAACTGGTTGACCGTTTTGAGTTTTGTGTGCCCGATGGAGATGTGGGGGGGCTGGTAGTCATGGTGGGGAGCTGGCTGATGGAGGACCTCAGTTTTCTTCAGGCTGACTTCCAGGCCAAACATTTTGGCAGTTTCCGCAAAACAGGACGTCAAGCGCTGAAGAGCTGGCTCTGAATGGGCAACTAAAGCGGCATCATCTGCAAAGAGTAGTTCACGGACAAGTTTCTCTTGTGTCTTGGTGTGAGCTTGCAGGCGCCTCAGATTGAAGAGACTGCCATCCGTGCGGTACCGGATGTAAACAGCGTCTTCATTGTTGGGGTCTTTCATGGCTTGGTTCAGCATCATGCTGAAGAAGATTGAAAAGAGGGTTGGTGCGAGAACACAGCCTTGCTTCACGCCATTGTTAATGGAGAAGGGTTCAGAGAGCTCATTGCTGTATCTGACCCGACCTTGTTGGTTTTCGTGCAGTTGGATGATCATGTTGAGGAACTTTGGGGGACATCCGATGCGCTCTAGTATTTGCCAAAGCCCTTTCCTGCTCACGGTGTCGAAGGCTCTGGTGAGGTCAACAAAGGTGATGTAGAGTCCTTTGTTTTGTTCTCTGCACTTTTCTTGGAGCTGTCTGAGGGCAAAGACCATGTCAGTAGTTCCTCTGTTTGCGCGAAAGACGCACTGTGATTCTGGGAGAATATTCTCGGCGACACTAGGTATTATTCTATTTAGTAGAATCCTAGCGAAGATTTTGCCTGCAATGGAGAGCAACGTGATTCCCCTGTAGTTTGAGCAGTCTGATTTCTCGCCTTTGTTTGAATAATTTCTCGCCTTTGTATGAATAATTACCAATAATATAACACATTAGTTAAATCAACCCCAACTACTTGCAAATGTATGTGTGAAACCCAAACCATTTCAGCACAGGCATAATTCTGAAAAGTAATTCCAAAGTTCAGTCTTAGAAATCCTGTGAAATCCTTGAAAAGCAGACACTTAAAGCGATGCCCAGAACTAATCACGAAGGAGGTGGGAGAGACTGAGTATTTGGACCGCTGAAAACTCATGAATCCTTGTCGAGTTTCCTGCTGAGAAATATCCTTTCGTTGAACTTCCCTTTTCCTTGTGTAGGGGGAAGGAAACAAGTGACTTCCATGATGCTGCCAAAACTTGGGTATGGGTCATTACTTTGGTCACGGTGTGGTTCAATAATTCCCCGGCAGGGAGAATCAGCTGAATCGTCCATTTCACACAGAGTCACTCCACCTCAGTATTCCATGAGATGGCGGGTGGTCAGTAATAATGCTGTTTCTTCAAGTGTCCCATACAACCATATAAACCACTTACAGCACAGAACAGGCCAGTTCGGCCCTACTAGTCCATGCCGTAGCAAATCCCCACCCTCCTAGTCCCACTGACCAGCACCCGGTCCATACCCCTCTAGTCCCCTCCTATCCATGTAACGATCCAGTCTTTCCTTAAATGTAACCAATGATCCCGCCTCAACCACCTCTGCCGGAAGCTCATTCCACATCCCCACCACCCTTTGCGTAAAGAAATTTCCCCTCATATTCCCTTTATAATTTTCCCCCTTCAATCTTAAACCATGCCCTCTAGTTTGAATCTCCCCCACCGTTAATTGAAAAAGCCTATCCACGTTTACTCTGTCTGTCCCTTTTAAAATCTTAAACACCTCGATCAAGTCCCCTCTCCATCTTCGACGCTCCAGAGAAAAAAGCCCCAGTCTCCACAACCTTTCCCTGTAACTCAGACCCTGAAATCCTGTCAACATTCTAGTGAACCTTCTCTGCACTCTCTCTATTTTGTTTATATCTTTCCTATAATTTGGTGACCAAAACTGTACACAGTACTCCAAATTTGGCCTCACCAATGCCTTGTACAATTTCATCATAACCTCCCTACTCTTGAATTCAATACTCCGATTTATGAAGGCCAACATTCCAAATGCCTTCTTCACCACACCATCTACCTGAGTATCAGCCTTGAGGGTACTATTTACTACAACTCCTAAATCCCTTTGTGGCTCTGCACATCTCAATAGCCTACCATTTAATGCATATGACCTATTTAGATTTGCCTTTCCAAAATGCAGCACCTCACATTTATCTGTATTAAATTCCATCAGCCATTTCTCAGCCCACACCTCCGGCCTTCCTAAATCACCTTTTAATCTACGGTAATCTACCTCACTGTCCACAACACCACCAATCTTTGTTTCATCCGCAAACTTGTTTATCCAATTTTCTACCCCTACATCCAGATCGATAATATATATAACAAATAATAGTGGACCCAGGAGCAAACCCTGAGGAACTCCACTAGTCACCGGCCTCCAATTGGACAAACAATTTTCTACCACTACTCTCTGACACCTTCCATCCAACCACTGCTGAATCCATTTCACTACCTCCTCATTTATACCTAATGCCTCCACCTTTTTCCTAACCTCCTGTGGGGAACTTTGTCAAAAGCTTTACTAAAGTCCAAATAGACAACATCCACAGCTTTCCCTTCATCAACCTTTTTTGTAACCCCCTCGAAGAACTCAATCAGGTTTGTCAAGCATGATCTACCCCTGACAAAACCATGCTGATTACTCCCTATCAATCCTTGTACCTCCAAAAATTTGTAAATAGCATCCCTCAGAACACTTTCCATCAACTTGCCCACCACAGTCGTCAGACTTACAGGCCTATAATTCCCAGGTTTGCATTTGGACCCTTTCTTAAACAGAGGAACTACATGCGCCACCCTCCAATCCTTTGGTACCACCCCCGTGGCCAGTGACATCCTAAATATCTCCGTTAATGGCCCCACTAACTGTCCACTAGCCTCCCTGAGTGTCCTAGGGAATATTTTGTCCGGTCCGGGAGATTTATCCACCTTTATCTTTTTTAACACAGCCATCACTACCTCCTCGGTTATCCTTATATGCTTCATGACCTCCCCACTATTTTTTCTTTACTTCAACTGGTTCAACATTTTTTTCCCTAGTGAATAACGAGGCAAAGAAATCATTCAAAATTTCCCCCATTTCCTCAGACTTCTCACTCAGCCTACCCTCGCTATCTACAAGGGGTCCAATTTTATCTCTCACTAATCTTTTACTTTTAATGTACTTCTACTCTGTCAGCCAAAGCCTCTTCATGCCTTTTTTTGGCCTTTCTAATTTCTTTCTTAAGATTCCTTCTACACTCCTTGTAGTCCCACTCACATGACTCTCTCACCAGCTGTGAGTCTGGATAAAGCAAAAAATGTTCTTTCTCTTCCTCCAGAGTATCAACTTGGGATGTAGACCGTGGAGTTGTTGCCACCCAGTCTGTCTTCAGCTGTGAATGGTTGAAGCTGGTACTAGCCCTTAAAGTGATACTCACACTAAATGAAACGGGATCTCATAATACCATACAGAGCAAAAAAGATTTTTATTCTAGTTTTCAATGCTATCTGGAAATGTTGAATCACTGTACTTGCAAAGCAAAGCTTTAGATAGTTAACAAAAGATAGACCCACTCACATGTATTCACTTATTCCCGCTCGGCTAAAATGTAATAAGGAGCTGTTGAGGGATTTTTTTTATTGGGTTAGATAATTGCAATCTCTTCTCAGTGTGTACCAGGCTTCCTGCATTGTTTCATTTAGATAATTCATTAAACCTCAACTGCATTGTATAGATAACACTGCACGACTTGAACAGCTTTATTGCATATCACAGAAAGATGGCACGACAAAATGAAAACTGCCCTTACTTGATAGAGATGACAGGGTTACCTTCTTTTGACGACACAAGTGAATTATGTGGGGGTATTGCTCTATTTTTGGTTGGGGCACGACAGATCATTTGTAGCAGAAAATGGAAGATGGGGACGAGTTAACCAGTAAAAGAAATTCATCACTGAGCAAGCCAGCCACTTGTGCACAGTACTAAATAAAATTGTTAAAATTAAGGTCAATTCATAAAACGCAGACATGAGATAAGTACACATGGCAAATGTACAGGCGAGAGAATAGCATAGCAAGATGAATTATTCACAGATAAATGACAATGCTTGATTATTGAGAAAAATTTATGTCAATTACAGATGGTGCTGGACTTCATTACAAGAGAATCTAAGAATAAGAGCCAAGATATCTCATTCTGCTTTTACTGAGCCCTGGTGAGACCACATTGATACATCAGAAAGATCCATTGCCTACAGAAGAAAGGGTATATTTGTGATGGGGCAAAGCTTCATCAGATTGATTCTGGGGATGGCTTATTATGAGAGATATTATGGACAGATTATGAGAGTTTATCTTGAATTTATAAAAATAAGGACCGACCACATGGAAATGTACAAAATCCTTACGAAGGTTGACAGGGCAGTGAGGATGATGAAGAGGAGTTTGTCATATGCAGGGTGCAATGTACACATGCACTAAAAATTCTTACTGACTGCAGCAGAAAAACTAGAATTGTAAACTACAGTACAACTCCGATTATCCAAAATGGTCGGGACCGAGCCCATTTCAGATAAACTTTTTTTTTCTTTGGAGATCTGGTAATTTTTTGAAAAACAGCCCAGGTGCAACAGTAAATCATGTCTCGTGTTTAAACCACCCTAAACAACAAGGGAAGGCTTTTAAAGCATTAAAATAATGTTTAATTCTCACCAAGAAAAATGCTGGCCGCCCGCCAATCACCAACACCTCCCCACTGAGGTCCCCGCTGCTGGCGGGAGCTGAGGTCCCCTGCTGCTGGCGTCAGAAGCCCGATGTCTGCTGCCGCCAGCACCGGGAGCCCAACATCCCCAGTCAGTTCGGCTCCGAAAAAATATTCAGATAAATGATGTTAAAAATTTATTTTGGATAACTGAGAATTTTGGAGAATCTGATTTTGGATGATCGAGTTATACTGTAATTGAATTAGGTTAGTCAGTAAATACATACAATAGATAGATAATAAATATTCACAGGAATCCTCGTGCAAAAAAAAAGTGGTTTGCAAAATGTGCAAACAGTCCTGCTGTGATGTTGAAACAGTCCATGATTTAGTGCATCAAGGGGAGGTTGAAAAGTCTGATAGGTTTGGCAAGTGCTCTTGACTTGCTGGTCTTCAGGACCTCTGCGCCTTCTGCCCGAAAGAGACAGTGAGAAGAAGTTGCAACCAGGGTGATGGGGCAGCACCTCACATAGATGTCTGCAGTGGATGGGAGGCGACCAAACTGGCTATGTTTACTACCATCTGCGGCCTTCCATGTTCCCGGGCACTTGATTTGCCAACCAGGCTGGGGCACTTGATTTGCCAACCAGGCTGCAAGGCAACCAGCCAGCAGAGTTTCCACAGTGCACCTGAATGCAGTCAATATTCCTCTGAGCTGGGGTGTCTGCAAAAAGGGATAATGGTCTCAGAATAGGGACACCATACAAGATGAAAATGAGAAGAAATTTCTTCAGTTAGAGGGTGGTCAATCTTTGGAATCCTTTACACGGCAGGGTTGTAGAGACTCAGTCATGAATATTTTCAAGGCAGAAGTTAATAGATTGTAGATATTAAGAGAATCAAGGTGAATTAGTACTGAAAGGTGTGGCTGAGGTAGTAATTCAGTCATGACCTTAATGCGTAGCAGAATAGGCACAAGGGGCAGAATGGACTAGACCTGCCTTCATTTTTTTTATGCTCTGAGTAAACAGCATTGTCTTCACTACACAGATTGTAGAGCATCCTACACACTACAGATGTGTGCGTGTGTGTGCGTTCACACACACACAGAGCTTGCAAAAGACATAATACCACACAGAAGCTCAGCATGTGTTGAAATTCCCAGAGATGCATGGGGAGCAGGTGGGTATAGCATTTAGAATGCAGGGTGGTACAGTGCTAAAATCACAGGTAGATTTATCAAAAAGCTGTTTGGCATTCTACTGTAATGACAGGTTGCAAATTACCCTTGTATTCATGCTGGAACAGCTTGTCACAGCAGTGATGGACACATCATTAACCTACATGCACAGAATGGACTCCTATGGATTAATGTATGATCTAATATGTAAGATTCCCACATTTATACATAGGATTTTTATTCAAAGCATATATGTCTTTCCACTGCCGCTTGACAAGGTTAGAAATATTCTTAAGTGACTTTAATCCACCTTTCATGATTACGTCTGGTTTATATTGGCACGAAAACCAATGTAAAGGATCATAGTTTAAAGGTGATGTGCTTATCAAGAGGTTATTATTTTTTCATAGCAGGTACACAATTAAATTAAAACATCCAAGAGTTATGTGACTAATAATGTAGTACTGAGATTTTCCTAATCAGAAGCTACATGGGAATGACTGCATTGTCAGAACCAAGAGTTCGATGTTTCGCTGTGTTGGCTAATAATCATTAAAAGTGAAATGGATTACATTTAGCACTGCTTTGGGACCAACTTGCTTTCATGTCTGCTGAGTTACACCAATTTAGGTTCACTTGTTAGAGACTTGTTTTTGCTTCATGTAAAGTGCCCTAGGGCAGGGACAGCATCATTAGCTGATTGTTCCCAGGCCTACTTTTCGGTTAGGAAAGTGAGCCTGCACAGTTTGAGTTTGACTCTAGTCAGCCAGTATTAGCCTCTGAGGCTAATCCCAACTCTTAAAAGGTCAAGCCTGCAGTTTGATGAAGTGGAATCTTAACTATTTAGATCTCTCTAAAGACCAAAGGCACTGAGACTTTAGAGGAGGCTGGAGATTTGAACTTGGTCTGTTTACTCATCTTGGAAAAATGAAATAAATCACAAGTGAACAAACAATCACAAAATGAGAAATTGTTTCCTCCTGAATGATCATTTACAGCAGGGTTTCGTGTTGACCTTATGTCAGTAATGTTGCCATCTCAAAGATTAGAAGGCCATTTACGGAAATCTTTAGATGAAACACAAAAGGATCAGTTTATCATGAGAGACCATCAGACTCCTCAACAAACTCAATCAGGGACTTATTTAAGGCCTTTTACTTTTCCATTTTATTGATTTTTTTCCTCTGTATTGCTCAGTTTGTTTACATTATTTGTTTATATGTGCATATTGAGTCCGTTTTCTTGCTCTGCCAATAAGTGGTAATTCTACCTCACCTGCAAGAAAAAGGATCTCAAGGTTGAATGTGATGTCATGTGTGTCCTCTGACACTAAATCTGAATAAGACTGGATTGACTATGTTTAATTTTCCTTGGATGGGAGAAGCAGAGGGTTTCTGATAAGGTATACAAAATTCAGAGCAGCTTTGATAGGGTGACCTTAACCAATAGCAGAGATGCCAGAGGCTTTACCCAAGATCTCAGGAAGAATTTTTTTTCCATTCAAGACGTGGTTAGAATACAGAACACACTGCCTGGGTGCATGGTAGAGCAGACGCTCCCACAACATTGATCTGGGCGAGCACTTGAATTGTGAAGACTTAGAAGGTTATGGATCAAATAGGACTAGCAGAGGAGGGTACTAAATGGTCAGCAAGCACAAGGTGACCTGTTGGGCCTGTTTCAGTGCTGTATGATTTGATAACTATTATCAAATACATGGCAAAGGAAAGAAACTGAACACAATAGATCCATCAGCAGCTGTAGAATCCAGATGAAAACATTTCTAGACTTTCGAGTGGTCTATCCCTACCAAACAAATGAATGATCTTTCTCAATAAAAAATTTAATATGGTAACTGTGTTCCACTAATATCTCTATCTTGTGCTTGAGATTATTAGCATTTTAAAATTCTTACTACCCATTGCTAGCAGCCAAGGGTGGTGGATTCAGGAATACCATCGTCAGTTAAAGTGCTTTGTATTTATTTTTATTGCATGATCGAAACTTGACCCTCCTTTTACGAGACATTCTATCTTCAAATGTTTTATTGAAGATCCAGTGTTTACGTCTATCATGCCCTGGAGAGGCTTTTCTCTGGTGAATTCTGCCAATGCAGCTGGGCTTTTCAATTTCAAATGGGATGGCAAAAGGTTAAAGGACTGCAAAGTTTGAGATGAGATGCGTGCAGAGTTCAGCCGCTAAGTCATTCAATGAGTTAAGTTTGTCAAAAAGTATTCATTAGTGTCTACTCTCCATAAAGTCAGGGCAGAGCTTGGCAGAAGAGATCTGATGACCAGTCAATTGCTCGGTGTTGTGAAGATTTCATAAATCATTAATTTGGAAACTTATGGAGCTGTTTGAATTAGATTTATGGAACATTTCTGGAACAGTTTGAATTAGATTTATGAAGAATGAGTTTAAGAAATGTAATAATGTTAACATTTGCAATTTATCTCATATTGTAAATAATACTCTATCCAGTGTTAGTCATATTTGTGATTGGTACAAGTGATATTTGGTGATTTTATTAGTTAAATAAAAGTTCATCATGTAGACATGAACTCCTTGAATGTTTTGAGGGACGTATTCTGCAACTGGGCATTTCAGCTGTACTTTATTATCATGCTCTAAATCCAGGGAATGATCAGTAACACCCAAGAATAACGTCTAATAAATGAAACCTATGATTATTGTATTCTTTCTCCTCTCTTCACTGAGATAATTGTATATCACTGAAAATGGGTTTAAACCACAATCAAGTCTTTGTACATAGACAAAGAAAGTGATGGTTCAAAGGAAAATTATAAGATCAATAGCATTTAACTGTAACATGATTGCAGTATGCTGTGAAGGTTTACAAACTGGTAGGTATGGTCGAGCACAAAACAGTAGTTTCTTTACATCTGTGGAGTGGTTCAAAAGTTCCATGAAATAATCCAACCAAGAGCAAATGTCCTCTGCTCCATTTTCACCAAGGCTTAGAATTCTAACCTGGATATCTTCTTGGAACATTAGTCTGACTGAGCTCCTGCACAAAAGAGACCTTCATTAACATAGAATTATAAATTGTTTGTGACTTATTTTTGTTGAGCTGAATATATCTCTGGCAAGGTGATGCTCTTAAACCATGTGCTAGCTCAGATCCAGTCACTGTTCTCATCCTGTGATGTTGGAAGATTTATTTGTCATAGCAAGCTGAATAAACTTTAGCTAAATTCTTTGATTGCAATCTTCCTTCCTCAACATCTACACTTAGCACTTCTTATTAATAAAGAAGAGATTGATTGACTCTAAAAAGTTTAATCTTACTGAAAAAATACACATTATTCAAAGGCTGTGAAATTTAATAATTATACAATGATATAAACCTGAATATTATTCTGCAAACCACAGAGATGAGACCGGGAGTGAAATGGTGTGAGGAATCCATATACCACGTCGATGAATCAATATCAGAAGAAATGAAAACATTTTAAAAACAAATATTTAGCACTAATTCCTTTTATAGTAAATGAAAAAAAAAATGCTTTGAGGTCCTGTAGTTGAAGATGCTACAAAATGAGACAACTGATTAAAGTAAAAGTTACAACCTTTAACACATTTCTACTGCAAATTTAACTGAACAGGTAGATCTAAAGCTCAGATAACATATTAACATATCTGATATTAACCATTAGTTGCAATGTACCATGCATTGATAGACTGGGAGTGTTTAGTATAGATTTTGCAGATTCTAAAACTATGGAAACAAATTATTGATATCGAAACGGGAAGCATCCATGTTAGCACCACTACAAATAATTCGACAGAACCTCAATAATCTAACCTATCTGCATATTCATACGTTGAAGAGGTTCAGTGGGAATGAAGCCAAATGCTTTCGAAAGTGAATGAATTAATTGACAATCATTGTGCCTGGAGATTCACCTTCTAACAGCTCAGCATTAGTGAAGAACTGTGTTGCTTTACTGCTCTGGAGTTTGCAGACACTACTGGATCATGTGATGCTTCAAACGCACAGGAGAAAAAGTTTGAAAGAGCAAACCTTTGAGAAACTAATCCCTTGAGTGTTTGAAACAAATCCAGAGAGAAATAGGAGGATGCAAACTAGTACATTTTGCTAAAATACAATAATGAAGAACTGTGGATGATGAAAATCTGTGCTTTGCTGAACATGCTGCAAATACTCAGGAGTCACACTGCATCTGGCATCGATCCGAAGTATTAACATTGTTTTACTCTCTCCAAATATGCTGGCTAACATGCCGAGTCATTGGAGCAGTTTCTGGCTTTATTTAATTACTTTTCCCTCGGTAAAGAAGTTCCACTTATTTTCACAAACCAGAGGCTATTTTGTTCTTTCTAATTGCCAGATAACAAAAAAAATGCAGTGGTAATGAAGCATTTATAAAATATTTTAAACAATTTTTCCTTCAGTCTCTAATAAAGTTGCAATTTACGATCATTCCCATATATTTTAATTTAAATGTAATTTTGCTGCTTAAAATGTATTCATAATTTCTTTAAAGAAGAAATTATAGCTAAAAGCAACAGTCATGATAATAAGAAAATAATTATTGGGAACAAAAGTCTTTCAGCCCCTTCCCAAATTATCACTCACAACATTTTAATCATCCCTATTAGAAAACTGTCTGAAATAGCTTTTGAACTAATTACAGAGTTATTTCTGCACTTTTCTATCTGAAATGGGCATCTGACACATTGATTACTTTATTGAAAGAAGCTTTCCTCAATATTTTTACTCATTTTAGCTATGAAAAAAATATTTTCCACCACATTGAACCCAGAGCCCAGATTGTAAAGATCCCCGTTATTCTGAGATTCGTTTTGACTGGCTGCAAACTTTAACTGGTACTCTCTGTTTAATTCTTTGAAGAATTCTGGCTGGTATCCTTCTACGTTTCTATGATCCATTTTTTTGGGCACCTTCTTCACAACCCAAAAATTCCAAGTCTATGCATCAGCACAGGGGCTCCTCAAGGCTGCATTCTCCCCTCTTCTTCTTCCTCTGCACAGACAATTGCAGAGCCAAGTTGAGCGCCAACACCATCCAAAAATTCACTGACAACACCAAGTTGGCCGAACGGCAGGAAATAATGAGTCAGAATGCAGGTTGGCAATCAAGAATCTGCTAATGTGGTTCCAGAACAACAATCTTGGTCTCAGCATCAGCAAACTAAGGACATTTGGAAGGGTAGGACAAGGGACAACTCAATTGTCCAGTGGCAACACCATGGAGGAGAGAATTCACATTCCTAGGGATTCATATATTGGAGGACCACGCCTGGAGCCAACACACTGAGGCAACTATGAAGAAGGCTCAGAATACTTTCTGAGAAAATGGAGGAGAGTTGGCATTTAATCAAGTAGTCCATTGAACTTTGATAGATGTTGAAAAATATACTGACTGGATGCATCACAGGCAGGTTGGAAAACTTGAATGAAAGTTGTAAACCCAGCCATCCACAATGGGCACTGGTCTCTCATCCATTGGAGACATCTATGTGAGACGCTGCCCCAAGGAAACTGCCAACATCATGAAGGATCCCCCTCTCTCCGCACACCGAAGTTTCTCACTGTTACCTTCAGGCTGAAGGGACAGAAGCCTGAAAACTGCCACCTCGAGATTTAAGAACAGCTTTTTACAACAGGTGTCAGGCTTTTGAATCACAAACTAATGATACTCCTGGACCACGAAATAGCTGTCTGCACTATTGAAACATCACTCTGTTTTACATTAACTGCAACTGTGACTATTTATACCTATCCTTTTAGATTTATTATCTTTTTTTCTATCTTTGCATATGGCAGTTCTGGTAATTTAATTTATACTCTTGTCATCAGTGTATTTTGTGTATCTGTATGGCTGCAGCAAGTAAGAATTTTGGTGCATCTGTACATCGTACTTACACATATGACAATAAACTCAAACTCATTCTCTCAACTCAAGGCTCTTGACAATGGAGATTAATTATCCTCATAACTCTTCTTGGCATTGCTCTAAGAAATTTCACTGCTTCTTCAGGTTTTGATAATGTGAGCTACATATATTGTTCAAGGTGCAATTTGACAGTTCAGTTTGATCATTACCTCCTCTGAATTACACTGATTGTTTTAGCCAAGTTGTTCAACATCCCATTAGCTTGGCAATTTGCAACTTTGCATTGGTTGGATGAGCATTCTTGAGACTTCACAAGCCATTATTAAAGTACCCTGGAGGAAATAGGTGGCATCATATCCTCAGTTTCCAAAATTCTGCAACAGTCAATATCTTGACCTGCTATACTTGGACGTGTTGTAGATTGATTGCTGCCATTCGTCATTAACATACAAAAGAGCAGTTCTCAAATATAATATAATCTCTGCGTGTAGTAGAATTATGGAATCATACATCACAGGGACAACCCCCTGAAGCCCATCATCTTTGATGATTCAAGAGTTTGTCCAGATGTTTCATAGAATGTTGTGAAAATATCTGCCTCGACTGCCCATGCAGGAGTGGCATTCCAAATTCTAACCACTCTTTGAGGAACAAAGCTCCTCCTTAGATCCTCCTAGGGTTCATCCAAACCTGTGTTCTCTGATCATAAGTTGGGTCAAAGTCTCTTACTATCTACCTCATGTATGCCACCTGGGTTCTTTACAGCTTAATCTTTAGATAGTTCTACATCACATGGTTTTTGAATGCTGCCCAATTTGAGAGACAGAATTCTTCAAGAGATCAGGAATTAATCCTTTTGCACTCTAATATAAAACAATTACCATCTCACTTAACTGCACTCAGCATTTATAGCTTATAGCAAAACAAGACTGTGTGCAAATCTTTGAACAGAAACTAAAATCTGATCAGGCAGCTGTTTGATTATTCAATCATGCAAAGATTTGTTGGACACTAATGGAAACGGAGTGACGGGTCAAATTGCCCTTATGTTTGTAATCCCAAATCCATTAAATCTGCTATCTGTGGTGCATCAGTCCTAAAAAATTTAAAGTCTGAAACCTGGACCTAATTCTGTTGATCAAGCTCTTCCAATCTTGATAGTTACTAAGTTGGCTTTATTTTTTAAAGGCTTCTGCAGTTATGTATATCTGCGACGTGCACACATCGCCATGCACAGTAAATTTATGACTAAATTATAAATAACATGGTTTTCCTAATAGTCAGATGCACACAAAATTTTGCAATTTACAGCTTTAAAGGAAAAACAAATCAACTTACATCCCTATTCTGATTCACTTTTAAGTTTGGGACTGCAGACCTCAATGGACTAAAAGAGGTATTTCAAACACAATGTAAAATTCACACAAAGTTGCAATATTCTATTTTTTTTTAGAATTATTTCTCTGAAGTATGTTAATCGTAGCACACCACCTTAATAAAGTACACAAATACCAAGTCATTAACAAATGAATTTAAGACAGAATTTCAATAATGATGAATTACTTGTACATGAGCTCCCATTGTCTGTTGTTAATTAGTTCGGTACAGGTGGAATCAGATATACCTCCTTTCAAATTTGCAAGCAATAATCTTAACCCCATTTTCTTTTCAGCTTTAGTAAAGCGTGTCTCTCATTTATTATCTTCACTTCCTTTGACACTGTTAAATAATGTTTTAGCCCCTTAGTAATTTGTTATTTTAGATTGGTCCCAAGAACCCTTCCATCAGGCTGAATTTAACTTGGCCCTTTACACGTCCTTTATGCTGATATTACATATTGGATGAGACCACCCAGTGGAGAGCAGTTCACAGCTCTTCATCATGTTATTGGTCTTTTGTTCAACTATGTGGTCTCATATCAATCTACTTTTATCATTTGCTGCATGTTAACAGGAAGTTCAAACATTGTGGCAGCCAAAGATCTTCCTAAGACACCATTAATGAACTCTGAGTTGAATTTGCCCAAATAGCTTGAATTCCAAGTACATATCAAGCCTTATTTCACATTGGTGATTTCAAAGCAATTAGTAATGAATGACTCAGATTTTTTAAAAAACAAATCAGAAAACGTATCCAGTGATTATTTTGTAGACTTGGGAAATGTTGACCACAGAATGACCAATTTCAATTCAGCTTGAAAATATCTGGAATAAGAAGCCAGGTGAACAGTATTGCCAATTGCTAAGGAAATGAAGGGAAAGCTCAAACAATTTGTCCAGGGTGGTGGGGAGTGGGGTTTTGTTCATGCACTTCAGTAAAGCCCTTTGAAAGCAAACCGAAAGGGTTTGAACTCAGAGAAAAAAAAAATTGAACTCACAGAAAAAAAATGCACCCAGTCCAGGACAAGGGTAGTGAACAAATTGTGACTTAAATTTCCTTAAAAATAATTCAGGTGAAAAGAGGAACAGAAATAATTTGCATAGATCCTGCAGTGAAAAAGATGCAGATATAGAGTCATGAGCAGGGCACGACAGCAGCTGCTAAAATAATCTTTAATCGAAGGTATAAACCAAAAGGGTCTTAAATAAACACAGGAAAATATTAAAATACCAGAGAACTTCCACTGGATGTCAAATATAAAACTGCCCCAAACTTAACAATAACCTTTTTAAAGGGAGGATGAGTGAAAATTCAAGGGAGCTAAAAGCGCTTGAATGTGAAATATATTGACTGGAATATGGTATTTATCCTAGAGCGAAGAAATAGAAAAAGAAATGGCCACTAATGCATTGATGATCCAACAGGAGGTAACAACAGTGGAGTTCCAGAAGATGAAAAACAGGGAAGTAATTTCCATTTTTCAAAGTAGATGACAATTGCTAATACATTAACTTTTATCAAGTTATGAAAAGTAATTGAATCAATTAACAAGAGTAAATAAAAGGATTATCAATTTGATTATAAACTAACAAGCTCCAGCTAATTTGGTTTCAGAAAGATAACATCCTGCCTGAACAACTCTTCTGCCAGTAATGAGGATGTGATTTGAAGTCGACAGAGGAAAACTATCCAGTGTGGTGAGTACTGAATTGCACACTACATTTGTGGCAGTAACAGCTACTTCTTAGAGTTAGACTTTCTCTTCATCTGCTGTCAGATGGGGTGTTTCAGTGATCACTGTGAGGACACTTTGGCTTTAAGTTGGATTTGTAAACTTAAGTCAAACCAATCCCACTTTACAGGCAATAGTAGACATTAAGTGCTGTGGATATGAAGAAGTAGTGTCGGAACAAATTTGATTTGATACATAAAAGTGCTGGAGAAACTCAGCAGGTCAGGCAACTTCTATAGGAAGTAAAGGGTGAAACTAACATTCCGTGCCTGAGCCCTTCATTAAGGAACAGTGTGTATGTATGTATAAATATATATATTAAATACACACACACACACACACACACACACACACACACACACACACACCCTTCAGTAACATGTGAAAGTCAATATGGATGGGTGCATATGAATTATAAAACATGGGCAAGAGTGAAATTGAGAAAGATGTAGTTAACTCAAACTCATTCAATCCTGCCTTCATCCGCAAGTCCTACTTGCCTGCATTTGGCCCTTATCCCTCTATTCCTTTGCTAACCATAAACATGTCCAAATATCTTTTGAATGTTGTAATGGTACCCATCTCTACCACTTTCTCAGGGACCTTGGTTCATTCATTGTTCCATATACCCACCACACTTTGAATGAGAAAGTCGCTCCCCTTGGGTCTTTCCTCTCCCAACATAAGTCCATATCCTCTAGTTTAGAGTCCCCTATCCTGGGGAAAAAAATAAAACTGTGAACATCCACCTTAATTATGCCCCTGATGATGATATAAACTTTTACAAGTTCTCTTTTGGCCCAATGAGAGCAGTCCCAAGTTGTCCAACCTCTCATAACTCAAGCCCATCAGTCCTGGAAATCCTGAAAACGTTTAACCAAAAATAACTTGTCTTTCTCTTGTGATTCAGAAGAGAACTGTTTGTCAGATCCACTTTGAGGGCCAGCCCATTTCTGACTTCCACTCAGAAGTTAGAAAGGCACAGGAGAAGAGAACCTGTACATCTAGTTCCAACTCCTGCTTGGATCAACACAGCCTGAGGACCGAGCTCAATTCTGCTGAGCTGAGAAGCAGCGTATACTTAATTGGAAGGGCTTGTTGATCTGGAGGGAAAAGATAAGTGAAGGTAAGTGATTTTTTTTACTCTTTCAAAAAATTTATATAAATTTAATGTTTTTAAATAAATTTTCTCTTGAAAAGTTTAATGGTCTAATTATTTAAATCTATTTAAACATTTGTTAAGTTTCCCTGATTAACAGAGACTTTTAGATGAAAGACAATTCACAAGGGATGTGCTCAGGATGCATCACACATGAATCAAACACTCCCAGATGTAAGGAATCGCAAACAAAAAAAAACAATTGTTTTTATTCAATTACCTAAGATCTAGTTGCTGTCTTGCCTTTCACTTTCTGGGATCATTGTGCTCCACCTTAAATGGACCTGTTGGTTTATTAGAGATTAGTGGGGGATGCCAGGAATCGGAGCCACATGAATGGGAGGGTCCAGGGTGGAAACATAAAGCAGAGGCAGATCAAGTATGATCCAACTCATTGTCATTCAAAATAACCCCATCAAGATCATCCAATGTATGGAAACTTTCTGGTGATGTATGTTTGACTTTAATTTCCTGGGGGTCGTCGCAAATATTGACCTACATACAGAAACAAATCAGTATCAATATCAAGGTGAGTTTATTGTTGAATCTGCAGTACAATGTATAGAGGCACCAAAATTCTTACTTGCTACCTTTAAACGTACGTGAGATGACAATAGAAAAAAATAACTTGCTACAATCTGCCAAGACAGAAAAAGAGAAAATCAAATTAAAATGATATGTAACTAAATATTCACAGTTGCAGTTAGAGCAAGAAAGAATAGGGACGTTTCCGAGGGGCAGATGGATCCTTTGGTGACCCCTAAATAGTTGATGGTTAGGGGATAGATGGTACAGGGAGGTTCAAGATCCTGATAGCTGTCAGATAAAAACTGCTCTTTTTAAAAATATTTTGTTTATCATTTAAAATATATCTAATAATCAACAATTATACCAAATACAAAACCCCTGCCTCCACCCCCTACCCTCAATATGTCCTATTAAACAGAGAAAGATCGAAGAAAATGAAACACAAAAAAAATCCCATTGTCAGTGCACACATTAAAACATATGGAGACACAATCATCCCACAGCGCTAAAATCTTTACAGAGGTCTACTGGCTAGCCAGTAGCGATCATAACCCTATATTGACGTCAGTGAGGTACTTGTATGTCTAAATAAGGCTGCCAGATTTTTAGGAAGGTGTTCTATCCCCTCCTGAGATTGTTTGTGACCTTTTCAAATGGGATGCAGCTATTCATCTCTGAAAACTATCTATCCATGAGTGGATGGGAGTCAAACTTCCATGTTACTGCTGTGCATTTCCTGGCCACACATAAGGCAATTTCTATGAATTTAATTAGAGAATTAACTAGTGATCTACCAACCATGGCAACATTCCCCAGAATGATTTTGGTTAGGGTGTCACAGTGGTCATATCAGAAGGGCCTCACCTTCGTGCAAAGCCAGGTAGAATGTAAAAAGGAACCAACTTCCACACCTCATCTCAAAGACATCTCTGATAATTCAGGTATCTATTGGTGTAATTTCTGTGGAGTGAGGTACCATTGATGGAGAAAATTATAATGGACCAATCTATACCTGGCATTGATAGTAACCAACAAACTTCCCTGACATAGATCTGACCAGAATTGTTCATCAATTGTTGTCTCTAAGCCTGACTCCCATTAAAAAAAAATTGTACTTCAACCTCGAGATGCAGCACTTCATGCATTTGAAAGCTTCTGCCTGAATGGAGCAGGGAGAAGAGGTTATCCCTGTGGTGACAGGTCATCATCGCAGCCTTTTCCCATTTCTTCACATTAGTGGAATTTATGTTTATCCCACTCAGTCAATACTATTGCTGAAGGATCCACGTCCAGCTTCAAGCCCTGCAAATCTTTCTCTTTAGTATCCCACTTTTTTTTTCTTCCCCCCCCTCATTTCCAGAGTACTACTGCTTCTTCTAAATACCTCTCTTTTTTTCTAATATTTCAGACCACCTTCTTCTGCAGGCAGTTTTTAACAGACCAGCTGTTCACTCTTCTTTCCCTTGGCAGTTGTTGTTTGGTCACAATCTGACCTGCACCCTTTCAACTCTTTTGATTCATCCAACCCCTGTCGTATCTTTTCATAGCATGAGACAACCATGGTACTCGCTGGTTAACTCGATATACTGCCAGAAAATTCCAGAGTGATTTCTACACACCTCAGCCTCCACAGTTTCTCTTTTCCTCATGTGTACACATGTAGTTATTTTGAAGGTCCTACATAGGTACCAATCAAGATCTTGATGTGTGGGGCAGCTGAAGTGTCCGAGGGCTTCAGAAATCACTCACACTGCACCATTTTTTTTGAGACTATCTTCTGCTTCATGTTTTATGCTGCAAGTCCTTGTCTTGAGCTATTTTTGAGTAAATCTTAAGCCAGCTTGGCTTCATTGTTCTCCCAGCTCATTGAATTCTGATATAAGATCTATATGACATAGCCATTGTAAATTGTTCCTAATGCCAGCAAATAACTACTTCTTTCCTTTTTGCTAAACAAGCCCGAGTAACTGTTTTCTGCAGCATCTTATTGATGCAGAATGGGAAATTTCTTGGTTAGCTAACAGCTAAAAAAGTTTAGCACTAAATAATATATTGAGCTATGGCATTATTTTTAAATTGAATAGCATCTAGTCTCATTACAAGTATGATGAAATTACTTTAAAACAGAAAGCCAAGAAATGTCGTGAACACATAATTTCTCCTTCCATTATTGATCACATTCACTGAAAGGCATAAGAAACAATATTTAACTTGCTCCATTATATAAAACTAAATACAGAAGAGCAAGATGATGGACTATTTCATGCATCAAGTAACAATGGAGGAACGACCAGATTCATCACACGCTACTGGACTTAGTGAAGGCATAAGATACAGAATGTTGAGGAGGCCATTCAGCTCCTTCCAGTTGCCCCAACATTCACTGCCATCACGACTGATTGCCTGCCTCAGCATCTTCCTGTACAGCCTCGTATTTCATATTTCTTGATTCCAAAAAGCTATTGATCTATAAACTCCTGCGCAGAGTAGTCTATGAAATTTAATCCAAAGGGGTATTAAACAGGTTGCTGGGCTTGCTTTGAATCTGTTGTGGGTGACGTAAACATGCAGGATTTACTCCAGATTGTCATGCCTTTTTCTGTGTACCTAAGGCATGTCTGTGTTATGGTTGTGATATTCCAGTCTCCTGAGCCATCTCATGGCCTGCGTTTGTCTTCCTCCCCAGCTGGGCCTCTTGCATTGAAACAAAAGCAGTTTAAACCACAGGTAGGATTTCTCTCTTTGTTCTGATCCTGTCTGTTCTGTAAAGTAAACCTGCACCCTTTGTGGACAGTATTAGGCTTAACTTCTCATCTGTCTTGCCCCAGCACTGGGCATCACCCCCTCGGTCACCTACTTTAAACCAAATCTGGCTGTCAGAACATTGGCCCCCTCCAGTTCAGGTGCAACTTGTCCATCTTGTACAGGTGACCTCTGCTCCAGAAGAAATTCCAGTGATTCAAGATCCTGAAGCCTTGTCCCCTGCATCAGATCCTCAACCATATGTTCATCTAGCCCATGTTTCTGCTCCACCTCATTAAATGTCTTATACTGGGAGTAATTCAGTGATGACTACCCTTGAGCCCTCCTTTTTAATTTCTTTTCAAATTCCCTGAATTCACTCTGTAGGACCTCATCTTTTTTCCTGTGACTAAGTCTGCTCGCTTTCCCCTTGAGAGCATTCTTCAACTGTTCAGACAAATCCTTTATTGTTGTCTGAAGTGGGTGCACAAAATCATTGAGGACCCCTTCCCCCGTGCACACAGCATCTTCCAGCTGCTCCCGTTGGTGAAGAGATACTGGAGGATCAGAGCCAGCACCACCAGGCTGAGGAACAGCTTCTTCCAACGGGCAGAGAGAATGCTGAACGACCAAAGGATCTGCTCACACTGACCCTCCCATACTCTCATATTCACAAATGAATATTTATTTATTTATGTGTAGAGAGGTACTCCTTGACTTGCGACCTATGTGACTTTCGTCCATCTGCACACACCGCCAAATTTAATAAAAATATAAAATTTACGCTGTTTATGTTGGATTTGACAAGCTATAACAGGGATAATACAGGGCAGGTAAGTGCCAAAATGTGCATACTTACCTTGTTAGCTGCATGCGCGAGAGTTAAGGGCACAAATTCAATATCGTTAGGGTGCTTAATTCTTACGCATGTGCCACCAATACGTGAACCCACCGCCCATGGGCAACCAAAGACTCGTGCATGCGCACAGGAATCAAGATGGCCGCGCCCAGCCTACGGACCCTGGGACACCATCTAACAAGTTCAGATGATGAAAATGATGCCAACTAACAAGGAAAGTTCAGATAATGAAAATTTTGATTAAAAAGTTTGTTTTAATTCTTATGTACTCCATGTGAATGGACGAAATTCCGACTTGCATCAAGCCCGACTTGCATCCATTTTGAGATTTTGGTCCCAATTACGGTTGTAAGATCTACTCCTCATGAAGTACAGCCGCTGATGTGCCTTCTTCATTATCAATCATTGCATGGAATATAGGAGTTGGGAGGTGATGTTGAGATTGTATAAGACGCTGGTGCGGCCTCATTTGGAGTTCTGTGTGCAGTTCTGGTCGCCTAATTATAGGAAGGATATAAACAGAGTGGAGAGAGTGCAGAGAAGGTTGACCAGAATGTTACCTGGGTTTAAGCATCTAGAGTATAGGGAGAGATTGGACAGATTAGGTCTTTTTTCTTTGGAGCATAGAAGGTTGAGAGGGGATTTGATAGAAGTATTTAAGATTATGAAAGGGATAGACAGAGTGGATGTGGATAGACTATTTCCGTTAAGAGGAGGAAAGATTAAAACAAGAGGACATGAGTTAAGAATTAAGGGGCAGAGGTTTAAAGGTAACATGAGGGGGAACTTCTTGACTCAGAGAGTGGTAGCCGTGTGGAATGAGCTTCCGGGAGAAATAGTGGCGGCGGAGTCAATTGTATTATTTAAGAAAAGGTTGGACAGGTCTATGGATGAGAAGAAGATGGAGGGTTATGGGCATTGTGCAGGGAGGTGGGACTAGAAAGGGGTGTTGGGTTCGGTGCGGACTAGAAGGGCCTAATGGCCTGTTTCCGTGCTGTAATTGTTATGTTATGTTAAGGTGGAGGGTACCTGTATATGAATACAGTACTTGTCTTGCATATGAATTGTTTATTTGTGTGTGTTATGTCTGGTTGTGCATTTGCATGTTTTGCATCGTGGACTAGAGAACACTGTTTTGTCCTTGTGCAATCAGCTGAAAATATACTTGACTCAACTTGACTTTAGCCTGACATCTGGGAGGCAACACATCATTTTAATGTCCCACTTGTGGCCACAGATCCTCCTGCCTGCCCCTCTATCTCCAACTACGGAGTCACCAATCACTAAGGCTCTCCCTGACTCCAACCTTCCCTGCAGAGCTTTACTAACCTGTCGCTGTCCCTGAAAAGTCAACCCCTCTTCAACAGTATCCAAACTGGTATACTTGTTCAGAACCAGAATCAGGTTTACTGTCATGAACATGTTACATGATATTTTTTGTTTAGTGATGGCAGTATTGTGTAGAACAAGGTTCAAAAATTACTATAAAATTACAACTGCATAAGTATGATTTTAAAAAAATGAACAAGTTATACAAAAATGAGAAAATGTGAGGTTCATTGTTGGTTCAGAGATCTGATGGCGGAGGGGAAGAAGGTGTTTTTATAATGTTGAGTATGTGCCTTCAGGCTCCTGTACCTCCTTCCTGATGGTAGCAGTGAGAAAAAGGCATGGCCTGGGTGGTGAGGATCTTTGATGATAGAGGGTATTTTCTTGAGGCACCGCCCCTTAAGGATATCATCAATGGAGAGAAGGCTAATGCTCATGATGGATTTGGCCAAGTTCACAACCCTCTGTAGTGTCCCTGTCCTGTGCATTGGCACCTCCATACCTGAAAGTGGTGCAACCAGTCAGAATGGTCTGTAGAACTCTGCAAAAGTCATCGGTGACATACCCAATCTCCTCAAACTCCTCATGAAGTACAGCCGCTGATGTGCCTTCTTCATTATTGCATTGACGTGATGGACCCAAGATGGGTCTTCAGAGATGTTTACACTCAGGAATATGGCTTCATTCCCTCTCCACTGCTGACCCCTTGGTGAGGACTGGTTCGGGATTTCCTGATTTTCTCCTCCGGAGGTCTACAATCAGCTCCTTAGTTTTCTTAACATTCAATTCATAGTTGTGGTTGTGACCCCATTCAACTAGCTGATCTATCTGACTTGAACTTGAACATAGGTTGAGGTTCCTAAAGGTTAGATATATAATCATGGTGAACGTGAAGAACAAAAGTCACTTTGTGAAATGAAACCCGGCTGGATGCCCTTCCACCTTCCGCACACTATAATTGTTCATTACGTCGCAGCTTATTTTTGTTGGATTTGAACTTCATGTAGACCTGGGGAAGCATCTAAATGAAAGAACACCTCATGTTCCCAGTCAGTTTTCTTCTAGATCTCTCAGTCACTTTCATCAAACTGCATCTGGTGTTTTCAGGTAAAGAGTGCAACTCTCCCATGTGCAAATTGTGGTGGACTACAGGGCAGTCCGAGTTCTTGTTGACTGGTAGTATTCAGGTTGTTTGTGAGAAGAGTTGGCATGGTGGGGGCTGTGAGACCATCAACATTGATTTTGAGAAATGCAGGGGAAAGCATCCACCAGTATATAAGGCCATTTCTGAGTTCGAAAGAGACTGTGGTGGAGCACCCTTGTCCAATTTGCCTGCTGGCAGAAATTCACCTCCTGCTCTGTCATTTTCATGATGACGTGCAAGCTGTGACTTCATCTGAAAGGTCCTGAGCCAGTCCAATCCTAGTGCAGACTGGTGTCAACTCACAGCTGCGTCATGGTCCCTACAACTTCCTTCATTTGCCTTACTGCAAGGCTACGCCTTGCTTCATCCAACTTCTGTTTAGAGTGGAGTTAATCCTGCAAGTCTCATCCTAATTACTTCAGAACCAGGGTCACTCTAAGCTCAGTCATTGGACTTTAGTGAATGAGTAATGACCAATGTAATCACAGTAGTAACCGACAGAATAGGCTGACACCTGGGAGGCAACACATCATTTTAATGTCCCACTTGTGGCCACAGATCCTCCTGCCTGCCCCTCCTTTGCACTTAACATCAGCATAACACTTCGTCAATCTGCCAAACTGTGCAACACCATGCTCTAACAACAAAAGTCTGTGATGAGGTCCATTTTTTATATCTCAGGTGGAACTCAATAAAAGCAGATATTGATGATAAAATTCACCATCACCTCCAGTATGCCAGCATAGCCTTTGGCTGTGTGAGGAAAATGTTTTCAGATCTTACCTTAAGTCTGCAAGATTATGGTCTACAGATCGGCAAAGATTTCTATCCTCATGTATGGTTCAGAGCCATTGGACTACCTACAGCAGTTATTCCAAGACCTAGAGAGATTTCTCCAAGTCCTCCAGCAGCATGAGTGAACCAATCAAATCCTCCAGCAGGATGAGTGAACCAATCAAATCCTTCAGCAGGAGTTACAGGGAAAGGTTGTGCAGACTGGGGCTTTTTTCTCTGGAGCGTAGAAGATTGAGAGGGGACTTGATAGAGGTGTTTAAGATTTTAAAAGGGACAGACAGAGTAAATGTGGATAGGCTTTTTCAATTAAGAAAGGGGGAGATTTAAGATTGAAGGGGGAAAATTATAAGGGGAACATGAGGGGAAATTTCTTTATGCAGAGGGTGGTGGGGATGTGGAATGAGCTTCTGGCAGACGTGGTCGAGGCGGGATCATTGGTTACATTTAAGGAAAGACTGGATCGTAACATGGATAGAAGGAGACTAGAGGGGAATGGGCCGGGTGCTGGTCAGTGGGACTAGGAGGGTGGGGATTTGCTACGGCATGGACTAGTAGGGCCGAACTGGCCTGTTCTGTGCTGTAAGTGGTTATATGGTTATATGGATGAGTGAACCAATGAAATCCTCCAGCAAGATGAGTGAACCAATCAAATCCTCCAGCAGGATGAGTGAACCAATGAAATCCTTCAGCAGGATGATTGAACCAATCAAATCCTTCAGCAGCATGAGTGAACCAATGTCAGTGTCCTCCTTAGAGTTACTATTCTCAGTATTATTGTCCTTTGTAACCAAGGAGAATAATGCTGGGAGTATTGTTATTGGGCAGGCCACATCATTCACAAGCCAGACACCAGAGTCCCATCACATAGACTCTATTCCAAGTTTAGCCATGCCAGCGGTTACCAGGTAGACAAAGGAAAAAGAAATCTCAAGCATGTTTTCTGGATAAATGTTACATCCCCATCAAATTCTTTGGCTTTGTTGAGCAGCCCCTGCATTATTAGTAAAGTACAGGGTGGGGAAGATACAACTAAGTAAATAAAAACATAAACTAAATTGTAGTTGATGAATTAAGAGTGAAAAGTTTGAATAAAACTGCCTCACTCCTTTTGCCCACTGCAGTATTGTGTAAAAAATATTTGGTTTCATTGATTATTACTGCGAAGAGAAGGCCAGATAATGTGTTGACTTAAGTCATTTACTCGAAAGCATTTTCCCCTCAGATATCATAATGCCATCATCTTGTGGAAAGGACACATTGTAATTCTTCAGCAACAAATATTATTCATTGGAAGATAAATTAACACCGTAGTTTTCTGCTATCTAACCATTTCCTCATAATATGTGGAATTGTAATTACAACTGGATAAAATCACGGTTTTGATAAGCTCTACATTGGCCTGTAGGTACATGGTCCAATTCTGCATTACGGACCATGAAAAGCTCCAGCGATGCATTGACTTTGCGGCAAAAAATCACCCCTTGGATAATATATATATATATATATATATATATGTATATAGAAGAAAAAATGAGAAGGCTATTTGTACCTGTAAAGGATTGCATTGTCATTTACTTTATCAAATAACATTCATGAAAGCAGTGTTGCAGAATATTACAGAATGGGTTCACAATCTGCGAATCTGATACATATGGACCAAGAGATGTACCAGACTTTGAAGTAAATAAAAACATTGAATTCTATTATATTTGATTGTGGAAAGGAAGAGATAAAGAGAAGACCCGAAGAGGTTGGTCTCCATTTGATCTAAATGCCCACCGTTTGCTGTTCTGATCTCAGTCTCAAATGCCAAGGAGAGATAATTGGACTGTTTTACAAGTATTCTGCCTAGCTGCCTGCTACATTCTTGCATCTTAAGAGTTGCCAAGGATTTTCTGAGCTTCTGTTGACTTGGGGGATACTGATCAGTGAAGGTTGCACATCGTGAGACTTTTGCTCTTCTCCCATTATCAGTCAATTTCCTTCCTCAAGAACACAAGAGAAATAGGAGCAGGAGTTGGCCGTCGAGCCTGTTCTGCCTGTCAATGAGATCTGATGATGGGCTCGTCTCCACCTACTTGCCTTTTCCTCATATCCCTTCATTCTCCTACAATGTAAAAATCTATCCAAACGTCTTAAATATATTCACTGAGGTAGCCTCTACTGCTTCAATGGGCAGCGAATTTCCGACTGTGAGTTCACAATACTTTCTAATTTAAAATGGATAGGGAGGGGGTGTGGGGGGCACTCCCAGTTGCGTACTCTCCTTTGGTTGGGAGTGGGGCCAGCTGCCGCTGATAATGTAAGCAATGCGATGTGCGAGAGAAATACAGCGCATGCACGGGTCAGTATGTGGGTGATGAATCTCCAATGCAGGAGGAGGAGAGCAAGAGCGTCAGGATCACCCATGTGGTGGTGAGTCAATGTGAAGGTCAGAGGAGTTGGGTGGTGTTTGGGAGGATGAAGAATAAAATAAAGCCGACTTCGTGTTGTGCTTAAAGAAACAAGTGAGGGTCTTCTTTTTTTTTTGTCAGCTGTGGTATTACAAATTCCAGATTCCCCACCCTCTGAGAAAAGCCAATCCTCCTCATTTTCATTCTAAATCTACTACCCTGAATCTTGAGGCTATGTTCCCCAGTTCTAATCTCTCCCACCAATGGGAACAACTTACCTACCTCAATCTTATCTATGTCGTTTATAATTGTATACATTTCTATAATATCGCCTCATCCTTCTAAATTCAAGTGAGCACAGGCCTAGATTAATTAATCTCTCCTCATAGGCTAACCCCCTCATCTCTGGAATCAACCTGGTGAACCTCCTCTGGGCCACTTCCAAAGGCAGTACTTCCTTCCTCTCCTTACCTGAGAGGACCAGAACTGCCTGAACACTGCATTCAATATACCTCCATGAAGATTGCACCTGACCTGGAACAGGAGGATGATCTTCAGTGCGAAATATGACCAGCCTTTTCTAGATATATGTCCTGCAGGATGATCTTCAGTCGTTAAATAGAAGTACTGCGATGTTATGATGTGGAAAACGTAATTGTTTTTGCCAATATTAGGCCTTTAAAATTGAGCCTGGCTATAACTTCTGTCCCACTGGATTCTACACTGGCAAGTGCATTTCATGTCTTTCTAAATTTTTAATGTGTTTCAAACATGTCAGATCATCAGACATTCAAAAACAGTGTTAGAGCTTTCTAACAATATGAGTTCGAGATCATTGGGAGATGTATGACCACAGAGAGCTAGAAAGACTACAAGGCAGTTGTGGAGGTAACTTTAAAAGCAATCGAGCCCATAAATTCACCTACTCAACCCAGGAGGAACACCTACCTAATGTGTCGTTCCCATGCTCTCTGATTTAATTAGAGTTACTGAATAAACAATGAGCACTGTGGGAGGACGAGGAATTCTGCCAACAATGAATCATCCATCCCAGATCTCGAAAGCCAATATAACATTATAGATTTACTTGCAGTAATTGTTTACTCCAGGATGTGCTTTGACCTCTGAAGTTCCCAGGGAATGTCATTCTTTATCAAAGGCTGTTCTCTGGCAAATGGCTTCCTCCCTTGTTCCAAATCTACCTCACATCTTGCTTCTGGGTCTCACAGCGGACTGAATCAAATGTTCTGGCAGGTATCTAATGGAAACTAATGGAAAGTATTCTCTGAGATAATATGTATCAGTATCTAGAGGGGCAGGGACTGATCAGGGACACCCAACATGGGTTTGTGTGGGGAAGGTCATGTTTGACAAATCTTGTTGACTAGGAAGGTTGATAAGGGTAGAGCAGTAGATGTTGTCTATGTGGATTTCAGTAAGGTTTTCAATAAGGTTCCACGTGGAAGGTTGGTAAGGAAGGTTCAGGTGCTAGGTATTAATGTTGAGATAGTGAGATGGGTTCAACGGTGGCTAGAAGGTAGATGCCAGAGAGTCATGGTGGATAACTGTGAGACAGGATGGAGGCCGGTGTGCCTCAGGGCTCGGTGTTGGGTCCCTTGTGGTTTGTCATCTACATTAATGATTTGGATGATGGAGTGGTAAATTGGGTTTGTAAATATGTGGACGATACAAAAATAGGGGGAGTTATGGATATTGAGGATGGTTTTCAGGGACTGCAGAAGGATTTGGACTGCTTCAAAGAGTGGGGCTGAAAGATGGCAGATCTTTAATGTCGAGTTTAATATCGATAAGTGTGAGTGCTTCACTTTGGGAGGAATAATCAAAACGGGACACATGCAGTGAAGGAGAGGGCATTGAGGAATACAGAGGAACAAAGAGATCTTGGAATAGTTCATCATTCTTTGAAAGTGGATTCTCATGTAGATAGGGTGGTAAAGAAGGCCTTGGGTATGCTCGCCTTTATAAATCAAAGGATAGAATATAAGAGCTGGGAGATGATGTTGAGACTGTTCAAGGCATTGAGTAGATGTGAATATGCTTTTCCCCTTGAGGGTAGGTGAGATTGGAATGAGGGGTCATGAGTTGAGGGTTAGGGGGCAAGTTTAGAAGTAACATGAGAGGAAGCTTCATCACTCAGAGAGTGGTGGCTGAGAGGAATGACCTTCCGGAAGAAATGGTTGCAACAGGGTCAATTTTGTCATTTAAGAGAAGGTTAGATCAGTGCATGGATGTGAGGGGATTGGAAGGTTATGGACAGGGAGCAAGTAGGTGGGACTAGAGGAGATCACTTAAATCAGTGTGGACGAGAGGGGCCGAGATGGTCTGTTTCCGTAGTGTAATTGTTATATGGTTATATATGGTATCTGTGTCTTACCAATGTTGAGCTTCGGCCAAGTGTGGCAAAGAAAATCACCACCAATGCACAAAAGGAAAAATGAAGAAGGCAGTAAGACATACACACAGCTGTAGGCACACACAACTACACACATGTGCGCACACACGCACACATGAAAGTTGGCATCACCCTTTTAGGAAGACCTAACAAGTATATTGTGTCATTATAACTGTAACTTGTGAATTTGAAAAGATGACAGCATCAATTGAAAATTCAAACCATTCCACAACAGTAAGTAGGAACGTCCATTCTGCACTCATATTTCTGTGAGTCATTATCACAGCATGCTGGAGTCTAAAAGAATTATGACGCTAATTTCCAGAAAGGCCAGTAATACATACAGCCTTGCTTAAACAATTTGGTCAGTACTGGTGCACAGTTTCAAATCTATTTCAGCTTTTGTAAAATAAATCCTTTCAAACCTTTCAATGGATGACACGGACTTTGATCACTACATGTAGCAAATTTTCATAAAGTCTGTGCTTGTTGCTGACAGAGATTTACTTGGTTTTCCTAGGGATGCAGAAGGTAGGAAACATAGCCAAGTCCATCACATGCTCTGACTTCCCATCCATACGAGGTGCTGTCTCAAGAAGGCCGCCAACATCAGAAAGGACCTTCACCACCCTGATCACAACCGCCTTTGCTGCCATTAGGATGAAGATACAGATAGAAGCCTAAACACCAAAACCTTTAGGTTCAAGAAATTTTTCTTTCCAACAACTCTTGAACCTCCCCTTGGTGAACCACACATAGTCTGCTCTGACAGCACTATTGCAAACCCTTTTTTATTTGCACTACATTTATTATAATCATCATTAGGACTGCTTCTTTTTTATGTTGTACATCCATGATAGGTTATGGAACGAAAGGATTCGTGTCCAAGTTGATACAAAGGTAAGTGGAGGAGCAGGTAGCTTTGAGGAAACAGGGAGGCCCCAGAAGGAGACTGGGCAGAGTAGTGGCAAATGAAATACAATGTTGGAAAGTGCACAATCATGCACCTTGGTCAAAGGAATACGTGGGCAGACTAAAAATGAAAATTCCCAGATGCAAAGGGACCTGGGAGACCTTATGCAGGACGGCCTGAAGATAAACTTGCAGGTCGAGTTGATGGCGAAGAAGGCAAATGTGACGCTGGAGTTCATTTCAAGAGGAAGAGAATATCAGAGCAGATGTTGAGGCTTTATGAGGCACTGGTGAGACCTCACGGAGTAATATGAGCAGTTTTTGGGTCTTCATTTAAAATATGATGCGCTGCCATTAGAGAGGGTTCAGAGGAGATTCAAAAGGATGATTTAGGGATTAAAAGGGTTATCATATGAGGAACATTTGACAGCCCTTGGCCTGCAGTCTTTAGAATTTAGGAGAATGAGGGATGGGGATCTCACTGAATCATTTTGTATGTTGA
The DNA here is from genome assembly GCF_036971445.1 of Narcine bancroftii. Classification (NCBI taxonomy): domain Eukaryota; kingdom Metazoa; phylum Chordata; class Chondrichthyes; order Torpediniformes; family Narcinidae; genus Narcine; species Narcine bancroftii. The sequence continues at coordinate 367,181,566 of NC_091471.1, forward strand.
AAGGGGTGGACAGAGTAGATGTAAAATGGTTCTTTTCCATTCTAAGAGAGTCTTGGACAAAGGGGCAGAACTTCAGGATTGATGGGCATCCACTTAGAGTAGAGATTGTGTCTACATTTCTTGAGCCAAAAGGTGGTAATTCTATGGAGCTTGTGGTCACAGGCAATTACAGAGTCCAGATCATTGAATGTATTTTAAGGCAGAGATTGATAAGTTCTTGATTAGCCAGGGCATCAAAAGTTACAAAGAGAAGGTCAGGTAGGGGCTAAGTGAGAAAATGGATCAGCTCATGATGAAATGGCAGGCCGGACTCAATGGGTTGAATAGCTTATTTCTGCTCCTAACCCCTTATGAATGTTTATATCCACCTTGTGTATTTATTGCCCCTTTTAATTCAATTTAATTAGTTTACCATCACAGATGTTCTTTACAAGTACTTGATTGTTTTCAGGACTGGTCAGTACTTGGAGGGGAGACTGTTGGACAAAGTGGTGACTCTCTGTCTGGCTTACGGTGGACAAAAGTTAAAGAAGTTCATGATGTAACATTCTAAATGTAGTTTTATATGACAATAATGGAACCCTTACAGTTAAAATTTAGGCAGATAAGTACATTCTACAATGTGTATGAGAAGAAACCCATCATCATATGAATGCAGATCCCTGCCTTCACCTCTCACGCTGACAACTTAATATTCAGGAATATTTTATTTGACTATATGTAAACCAACAAACATATAAATGGCCTCATATTTTCTTTGCTTTATATCGGCTTTTGAATGTTTAATACATTCTGATGGTTTCATAAATGGAAATGTAAAAGGTTTTAGTTTGATATGTGCTTTTAATTGTTCTTTACCACACTTCTGAATTCATGTACTATTCTTTGGCTTGGCTTCGCGGACGAAGATTTATGGAGGGGGTAAATGTCCACGTCAGCTGCAGGCTCGTTTGTGGCTGACAAGTCCGATGCGGGACAGGCAGACACGGTTGCAGCGGTTGCAGGGGAAAATTGGTGGGTTGGGGTTGGGTGTTGGGTTTTTCCTCCTTTGCCTTTTGTCAGTGAGGTGGGCTCTGCGGTCTTCTTCAAAGGAGGTTGCTGCCCGCCAAACTGTGAGGCGCCAAGATGCACAGTTTGAGGCGATATCAGCCCACTGGCGGTGGTCAATGTGGCAGGCACCAAGAGATTTCTTTAGGCAGTCCTTGTACCTCTTCTTTGGTGCACCTCTATCACGGTGGCCAGTGGAGAGCTCGCCATATAACACGATCTTGGGAAGGCGATGGTCCTCCATTCTGGAGACATGACCCAACCAGCGCAGCTGGATCTTCAGCAGCGTGGACACAATGCTGTCGACCTCTGCCATCTCGAGTACTTCGACGTTAGGGATGAAAGCGCTCCAATGAATGTTGAGGATGGAGCAGAGACAACACTGGTGGAAGCGTTCTAGGAGCCGTAGGTGATGCCGGTAGAGGACCCATGATTCGGAGCCGAACAGGAGTGTGGGTATGACAACGGCTCTGTATACACTTACCTTTGTGAGGTTTTTCAGTTGGTTGTTTTTCCAGACTCTTTTGTGTAGTCTTCCAAAGGCGCTATTTGCCTTGGCGAGTCTGTTGTCTATCTCATTGTCGATCCTTGCATCTGATGAAATGGTGCAGCCAAGATAGGTAAACTGGTTGACCGTTTTGAGTTTTGTGTGCCCGATGGAGATGTGGGGGGGCTGGTAGTCATGGTGGGGAGCTGGCTGATGGAGGACCTCAGTTTTCTTCAGGTTGACTTCCAGGCCAAACATTTTGGCAGTTTCCGCAAAACAGGACGTCAAGCGCTGAAGAGCTGGCTCTGAATGGGCAACTAAAGCGGCATCGTCTGCAAAGAGTAGTTCACGGACAAGTTTCTCTAGTGTCTTGGTGTGAGCTTGCAGGCGCCTCAGATTGAAGAGACTGCCATCCGTGCGGTACCGGATGTAAACAGCGTTTTCATTGTTGAGGTCTTTCATGGCTTGGTTCAGCATCATGCTGAAGAAGATTGAAAAGAGGGTTGGTGCGAGAACACAGCCTTGCTTCACGCCATTGTTAATGGAGAAGGGTTCAGAGAGCTCATTGCTGTATCTGACCCGACCTTGTTGGTTTTCGTGCAGTTGGATAACCATGTTGAGGAACTTTGGGGGGCATCCGATGCGCTCTAGTATTTGCCAAAGCTCTTTCCTGCTCACGGTGTCGAAGGCTTTGGTGAGGCCAACAAAGGTGATGTAGAGTCCTTTGTTTTGTTCTCTGCACTTTTCTTAGAGCTGTCTGAGGGCAAAGACCATGTCAGTAGTTCCTCTGTTTGCGCAAAAGCCGCACTGTGATTCTGGGAGAATATTCTCGGCAACGCTAGGTATTATTCTATTTAGGAGGATCCTAGCGAAGATTTTGCCTGCAATGGAGAGCAGCGTGATTCCCCTGTAGTTTGAGCAGTCTGATTTCTCGCCTTTGTTTTTGTACAGGGTGATGATGGTGGCATCACGAAGGTCCTGAGGCAGTGTTCCTTGGTCCCAACAAAGCTTGAAAAACTCATGCATTTTGACATGCAGGGTTTTGCCGCCAGCCTTCCAGACCTCTGGGGGGATTCCATCCATACCTGCTGCTTTGCCACTTTTCAGTTGTTCGATTGCCTTATATGTCTCATCCTGGGACTGGTTGGATGTACTATTAGGACATAATAAAAAATGTTAATCCACTTCACAGAAACCATCGTACAATTTTTCCATCAAATCGAAGACTCTCCCTGCACAACAGCTGTGAGACACCATCTTTGGAAACTGGCGACAGACCACTCGAGTTTGGCACTGCAGACAAGACCAGAGGTGAGTTTAGATGTATTTAAACGATGCCAAAGTGCTCACAGGAATTATTTGTCTTAAAACTAATTGATTTCCTCTTTCCCAGTTCTGACAAAGGGTTGTAGATATGAAACATTATCTCTCTTTCCACAGATGCTGCCTGAACTCCTGAGTGTTTCCAACGTCTCTGTGTTCATTTCAGATTTTCTTTTACTTTTCAAGTCTAGATGCCAGATATCTTAATTGAAATACATTTATTTTGAATGCTTTGTGAGGATAAACAGCCATGCTTCGAGCACGAGGAATTAACGACTGAGAAACTGAAAAGGTAAAATAAGGAAAATATTGCAAAACAATCCTGTGCATGAAGCTTAATGTTATGTCTAGGAACAGGCTTATCTTTTCACAATGCAGAAGGTGCCTTTCTGGATGTGATAAGTTCACAATTTTAGTTAAGTACAGTTATCCAGAATTCAACCCACTGGTAATTTTAAAATAAATAAATAAATAAACAGACAAATAAATAGATAGATAAATGAATAAACAGATAAATAAACAAATAAATAAATAGTTAGATAAATAAATAAATAGATACACGATTGGGATGATTAAGAATAAATAAAAATATAAATAAAAGTTTAAAATCATAAAAGTAAATATTCTCTGAAGTAACATAAACCTTTGGTGAAGATGGGAGCAAATACTCTGCCAGCAGAGTGGCATTCAAAGCAGCTATTTGAATAAAGTTGTATTTGAATAAAAGAGCGTCATCCAGGATGAAGAGCTGGTTGATGCTGCTTGTCAGTGTTATTGTCATTCCGAGCGACACAGTCGTAGGTGTAAAGTGAGTAGAGCAGGGGGCCAAGAACACAGTGTGCTCCGGTACTGATGGAGATAGTGGAGGAGAGGTTCTTGCCTATCCTCCCTGATTGTGGTCTGGAGGTGAGGAAATCCAGGATCCAATTACACAGAGGGGTGTTAACAACCAGGTCTTGGAGTTTGCTGATCAGTTTTGAGGGGACGATGGTGTGAAATGCCGAACTGTGGTTGATAAAGGACATCCTGATGAATGCATCTTTACTGTCCAGGTATTTGAAGACTTTGTGTATGGCATCCACCATAGACCTGTTGCTACAATAGGCGAATTGGAACATATCCACGTCGGCGCTCAGACTGGAGCTGATATACTTCAGCACCAGGCTTTCAATACACTTCATCACTGCTGATGTAAGTGTTACTGGCCAATAGTCATTAAGGAAGGTTACTACACTCTTCTTGGGCACCAGTATGATTGATGCTTGTTGAAACAGGTGGATACCACACTCTGTCGGAGTGAGAGGTTGAAGATATCCATGAATACCTTGTTAAGTTGGTCAGCACAGATCTTTAATACTTAGCCAGGTACTCCATCTGGGCCGGATGCTTTCCTCGGATTCAATCTCCTGAAGACAGCATGCACATTACCTCAGTTATGGACAGGATGTGATCACCAGGGGACATGTGGGTGCGGAGGGGTGATTCTTCACTGTTACTGTGGTCAAATCGGGTGTTGAGTTCCTCTGGGAGTGAAGCTTTCCATCTGTTATTGCATTGGATTTGGTTTTGCAGCAGGTTATGGCATTTAGGCCCTGCCACAGCTGTCGGGTGTCCTTTGTTGTTTCTATTTGCATCCAGAATCTCCATTTCACCCAGCAGAGAGCTTTACGCAGGTCACGCCTGCTCCTTCTGTATTGAGCTGGATCTCCGGACTTAAATGCCTGTGATCCACGATGGTTAAATGTTTTCAAAGAATGTGACTGAAAACAAAGTAAAATTCTTTAAGGTTTATCTTTTCATGACAGTGAACTTTATTCATTGTAAGTACATAGTTGGCATAGCGGTTAGTGCAACGCCTTTGCAGCGCCTGCGATGAGGATCGGACCGGGGTTTGAGTCCCGCGCTGTCTTTAAGGAGTTTGTATGTTCTCCCTGTGTCTGCGTGGGTGTTTTCTGGTGTCCTCCCACTGTTACAATTGTGTAAATTGGACGGCATGGACTCATGGGCCAAAATGGCCTGCTACCATGCTGTATGTCTACATTTAAATTTTTTATAAAATGAACTGTTTATTCTTCATGCAGATGTATTAGTTAGGCATTGTGAGCGGGAACACTCTCTTATCCATCATCTGCCAATTTCTGTAGGAGACCAGGGGTTTTTAACTGCATTATCTGTTTCTATGTACTCTTTCTCCTGAGCCAGCTTTTAATTTTTTATTTGCTCAGTGTAACCCCTGCACCATCATCCACTTTGTTATTTAATCTCTCCCTTGTCTTCATTTATTCCCTTCATCCTTTCTCTGTGTCTTTCAACTTGTTTATTGGCTTTGAGGCAGCCCAAAGCTTTCATGGCCTTTCATTCTCCTCAGATGCTGTTGGTACTCTTGAGAATCTCCAGCACTTTAACGTGTTATTAAAATGTGATTGGTGGAGAACTGGTCTTTGTGCGTGAGGTGTTATCTGCATACAATGCCATCATAACTCAGGAAATGATAACTCAAATTGACAGGGCAACGCTGGATGCCTACTTCATTCTACAGCACACAGTTGCAAAGAAATAAATGTCTGAGGGCATCTTAAAATGGAGTGCACTAAATCTGATAAATTACTACCAGAAAATATTCAAGCCCTGTCAGTTGAAGAACATCAAAAATTTTTTTTTCTTAATTTGCAGGAATCGTTGTAACATTGAAGATCCCTGTTTTTCCCCATGTGATGCCTACCACGGCAACAGAACTTGAAAATAAATCTTGAAATTGATGTAAATAGGGTGTGAGTGCACACAGAAGGACCCTGACTGCACTTTCAGCACGTTTGATTTTCATTGTTTCCAGCCAGCAAGATATGATTCACACTGTTGGCACCAGCTCAGCTTAGTTTAAGTAAAAGGAACTCTGAGACCCGGGTCTAAACAGCCTTTTAAATCAATAGAGAATATTATAGTAATACCGGAGCTCAATAAAGAGCACTCTCCACATTGTATTGCAGATGATAACATCCTCCTCCCCACAGCAAGGCACATTCCTCATTTACATCAACTCAGCAATGCTATTAGGAGGTGTCAACGTCCTGCAGATAATTGTTTTGATCATTAAACAGTACCCCAGTTGATTGTACATTGACAAAGCTCTGTGGGCACACTCCATTTGCATCTCTGCTGGGAAAGCATGGGAAAAAGCAAGGAGACCCGCTCCAAGAAAAAAGTGTTAAATATCTTCAAAGCGCATGGAAATAAAAATGTTATGGAAAACAGGAATAAATGACAGTGGAAAAGGAAAAATAAAAGGATGATTGGACAGCTCCTGCCCCAAAGTAGATAAAATTCTTATCCATCACTTCTAGTTACTCCAAAACCCTGTTTGCTAAATGTCCAGGTTCTGCTCTTTGCACAGTAAATTTCTCTGCATCTCCTATCCTCACCATCACTGGTTTCCAAACCTCCAGTGAAGGCAGTCCCAGACTTATCCTCACCTGTGTTCAATCACAGCCTCTTTTAAGCTTATATTCCTCCAGAGCGAGGAAATGAAAAGTTATCACAACTGGATGATTATAAACCCAGGCTGTCATCCTAGCAGTGGAAGTTGAAAATGTACCTTCTGTGTCTGAGGTCCACACTGCAGAAATGTACACATTTTCGCAAATGATAAATGACCTTAGATATCACAAAACCAATTTATTTATTTTAAGCTAATGATTAAATCTTACCTGGATTTTCCAATCAGTAATGTGTGATCATTAAAATAATTAAACAATTCACCTTGATTTTTCTAAAAGAGAAGTTGAGCAATGACAGTTTATACTTGGCATTAGATGGAGAGGGGTCATACGGCAGCCTCTAATATGGCCGTCACCATTCTTCCGAGGAGCAACAGCACGTACACATAGTGGATTCAGTGAATTTGATGTTTCGTCCCTTGAGTAAATATATCAGCTATTTTTTTATAATTTTATTTGGTCAGTAGCAAAGTATAGGTAGAGTGAAGTAAGCAAAATTTAAGTTCTTGGGAGTCACCATCTTGGAAGGTCTTTGCTGGACCCAACACACTAATGGCATCGTGAACAAAGCACATCAGCACCTCAACTTCCTCAGGAGTTCGCCAAGGTTTGGTATGACATCGAAAACCCTGTCAGATTTTATAGATGTGTGGTTGAAAGTGTGCTGATGGGCTGGTATGGGCATCGAGACCATAGTAGTGTCCACAGCTCAAGAAATCACAGGTAAAACCCACCCCACCATCAAAAACATCTACAGCAGGGGTCCCCAAATATTTTGGACCATCTACCCCTTCATGGAATCCTCGATGCCTCATAAACCCCCAGGCAAATAAAGCTAAGGCTTTTCAACAAGCAAACAATAAAAAAAAACCTTTGCTTCTGGCCAGGAAGATTCCAAACAGAGCTGAGTGCAAGCCTTTTTCATCGGATGGTGGGGGTGGGGGGTGGTGGGGTTTGCAGGGAGATCATCAATGGCAGCTCCATTCTCAACATATACTGATGAAATCGCCTCGGGCTCCCGGGCAGGAGCAGGGACCTTGGCCTCTACTATTCGTTCAACCCCACCCCCCCAGCATTTGTTCACCCTCTTTCGACCCCCTGGCATTTTTTGATCTCTTGAATAGTTCCATCGATCCCCCACCTCTCCAGGGTCGATATCAACCACTTTAGAAATCCCTGATCTACAGGGAACACTGTCATCGGAGAGCTGCAGCAGTCATTATGACTGCACGTTCTGTTCTCGCTGCTGCCATCAAGATAGACGTTTAGATGCCACAAGACTCCAACCACCAGGTTCAGGAACAGCTGCTACCCATCCACCATCAGACTCCTCAACAACAAACTCGATCATTGATTTTTTTTTTCCTCTCTGTTTTGCACAGTTTGTTCACATTACTTTGTTTGTCTGCATGTGTAGAGTTTGTCTTTTCACTACCATTAAGCGGTAATTCTACACAACCACAGGAAGAAGAATCTGAGGGTTGCATGTGATATCATGGACGTACTCTGACAATAAACCTGAAATCGGAAAGGCTGTACATAGAGTTGGTGCAGTGTGATACCATTAATTATTTGGTGCTCCAATGAAAATAGGTTGCATTATCTCCTTGCATGCCTTCTGTTGCCATCTAGGTTGCCAGATGGTCCAATTTCTGGCAGCTATGGAGACTAAGCTGGGAATCAAGCATAAAATGCAGTTTTCTTTTAGTGCTGCAACAGAATAAAATTGTGGCTGCACCACAGCAGTGAGACTGGGAGAGCTCGGCCTGTCTCAGCAGTCAGTATGCAAACGGTGTTATTCCTGAATGATTTATCGATAGCTGCTGGAGGATTACAGGGATTTTGCTGCCTCCCTGATGAACAAATCAAAGTGTTTGAGGCCAGTGATGCAGAAAGTAAACAGTAGCCACTTGTTTTCTCTCACCAAATCCCCCAGGCTGAGACCCTGCAAAGCTGGGTGAATCTTGCATTTTCACAGCTAAACACCAAGAGCTCGGTTTGAGAGATTAGAAAGAAATGGGCGAGCAGGGCCCAAATGAAAAAAATCAGTTCTGCAAGCTCGCTTGTTCCAAACAAATGCAAAAATCTGTCACAACAATTTCTTTATTGCCATCTGACAGCTGAAGGGGCAACAGCCCCTCCAGGCTGTTCAGGGGGTCTCTCATTAAAAGCACGACAAGACAATAAAGCATTAAGTGATTTGTTCATTGTAAATTGCTGAATAAATCTGTCAAACCAAGGCTGTATTTGGGTCAGGAAATAAAGTGGAAGTGATGCACACACCGTAAAAGTGATAGCTCAACTTTTCACAATACATTTGTTTCCAGATGCAGAAGTATTTCACACTACTGACATCTTCTTTGTTGTGCCAATTTTTCCATGCAGCTGTCATTCCTGTTGACTCCCAGTCATTTTCTATTCATCGTAGTGAAGGGGTAGCTTGAGTTAAGGTTTAACTAGAGAGCTATGTTTGGGGACCCTTTTCTTAATTAGGGGATTCTTTTCCATTCTAATTCCACATTTCCCTGTTTTGCTCCCCACAACTTTACAATTTGCTGGTGTCATTTTATCCAACTGTTGGAAAGTATGTACAGAGACTGGGGAGGATTAATGCCTCTTGTTTCTTCACTCCACTGGGCAGAGTTACCAGACCTTTTCTATATATACAAAAATCAGAACAAAATGAAGTTGGCAAATGGGTGAGATGGGAGATGAAATCTCTATTTCACCTCTGCTATGAAATGAGCAAATGCTGTTTTATTTAAATTATTACACATCTGCAAATATCAGTGATAAATAGTCCAATGTCCTCACACCTTGGCAACATACTGGGCAGTGGATAAGAATTAGCATTTGAAATTAAACAGAAGGTGCAGGTCAAGAGAGGGGGGTGAGAGAGAGAGAGAGAGTGAGGGAGAGAGAGAGAGTGACAGACAGACAGACAGACAGACAGACAGACAGAGAGACAGAGAGAATGAGTTCTTTCTTTTCTTTCTTTGGCTTGGCTTCGCGGACGAAGATTTATGGAGGGGGTAAAAAGTCCACGTCAGCTGCAGGCTCGTTTGTGGCTGACCAGTCCGATGCGGGACAGGCAGACACGATTGCAGCGGTTGCAAGGGAAAATTGGTTGGTTGGGGTTGGGTTTTTCCTCCTTTGCCTTTTGTCAGTGAGGTGGGCTCTGCGGTCTTCTTCAAAGGAGGCTGCTGCCCGCCAAACTGTGAGGCGCCAAGATGCACGGTTTGAGGCGTTATCAGCCCACTGGCGGTGGTCAATGTGGCAGGCACCAAGAGATTTCTTTAGGCAGTCCTTATACCTTTTCTTTGGTGCACCTCTGTCACGGTGGCCAGTGGAGAGCTCGCCATATAATACGATCTTGGGAAGGCGATGGTCCTCCATTCTGGAGACGTGACCCATCCAGCGCAGCTGGATCTTCAGCAGCGTGGACTCGATGCTGTCGACCTCTGCCATCTCGAGTACCTCGACGTTAGGGGTGTGAGCGCTCCAATGGATGTTGAGGATGGAGCGGAGACAACGCTGGTGGAAGCGTTCTAGAATGAGTTAGTTCCTTGTTAATAACCCTTCTTAAGGGGTTCTCATGTAAAGTAATTGATCTGAAGTGTTAACGAATTCTTTCTCCTCAGATGTGGCTGCTAGATAGTGACTATTTTACATAATGTTTTGGTTTATCTTATGGATAACAGCATCTAACTGTATTTTTCATTTGCTCTCACATCTTGACAAAAAATAATTGCATTCTACATCATATGGTTGCCTGTCAAGTCACTGTTTCAAAGTTCTTTGCAGTGAATGACTATGTCAGAAATGGGCACCGACAAAATAAGAGGAACACCAGGTTAAAAGTAGACTTTCCCATACGAAAATCACATCACTTCGTTTAGTTTATAAAATACTTATGCACCAATGGCAAAAATGAAAGAATGGTAACACCATTGCTCAACCAGCATGTTCGCTTGTACTGCTTGGATGGAGCATGTGTGGAAAAAAATGATATTCAAAAGCTGGATAAATTTATGCCAAAGTGGTCTCCATGTAGATATGCAACATTTTACTAATGTGGTGTAAGGAATATTATTTACATAAACTGAGCAATCATGAATTAATATCAAAACAAACACAGGGCTGAAAATACAATTCCACTCAATATGCATGCGTTGCTCCTTCCAACAAATACGCTTTTCAGAATATTTCAATATTAAATATTCAGGAAATTTCCATTGAAAAACGTTTTCCATATGAAAAAGATTCAGGTCCACCTAAATTACATTAAATTACGTGGACTTATTGCATTTAAAATGAAATGACTTAATATATATTACATTCCATGTCAACTTTAAGCGAGATCGTCTGTCCTCGTGGACATTCAGAAGAAAAACGGTGGCATTGAAACCATCTTTGTGCTCAGTGTTCACAACCAGTCACCAAGAGCATGAAATCACAATTACCACTTCTAAAATAGTGTGTGACCATCACTGACAGTCTAGAGCAGTGCTTCTCAACCTTTTTCTTTCCACTCACATACTAGTAGTCATCCCTATGTTGTAGGTGCTCTGTGATTAGTAAGGGGTTGCTTCAGACGGTATGTGGGTGGAAAGAAAAAGGTTTGGAAACCACTGTTTTAATCGCCCCTAAAGGACTCGTTATGTGCACGTTTTATAACTCCAAAAGGAAATGGCAATTTTTCTCAATCAAAGTAGTTCAGTAACAATTGGGTCTAGAGCAGTGATTCTCAACCTTCCCACTCAATCCCTTACTAATCACAGAGCACCGATGGCCTAGGGATGACTTAAAGTGGGATGTGAGTGGAAAGAAAAAGGTTAAGAACCACTGCTCTAGAGATTTGCAATGTGTCCTCTTCATAATCATTAAGCCACTTACTTCCATGATAGAATTACCAAGCCTGTTATAAGTTGTTGCAGCAACATGCAAAATTCTATGTAACAGTAAGATCAGAACACAAGAAGAGCGAACTCAAGATCTATTTCATTCATATCCTCGAAGAAAATCTGAACATTTCTGCGGGTTTGTAATGCTCAAATTTATTACTTCCCACATGAATTTTCAGAATTCAGCTCACAGTGATGTCTAAAGCAGGAGGTCTTTAGAAGATCACAATCGACTTCCTGCAACTCAGATTATCAAAGTGAACAAAGAAAAGCTGGTGGAGCACAGCAGGTCAGGCTGCATTCACAGGGAGAACAGGGCCAAAACCGTTTTGGCTCATTGACTGACTTTTTCTATCCTTACGTGAGGGGGAAAAAAATGGAGTCCGCCTAGATTTTCCTTGTTCACTCAGCAGCTGCACCTCTTACGTTTCTCGAGATTTTAAAAGGTTTAATTTCACCTGATTGATATATAACAGGTTTTAAACTTTGTTGCAGGGCAAATATTGTTTCCAATGTGCTCTGAAGCATATCCAGCAGGAGCTTAATTGAGGAGCTGCTGTAGGGTGCTTAATGCATTAGTTGATTTGGAGGATGTATTTTCTTGTCATTCATTCAGGATTTGGAGGGTCCAGGGCTGGTTTTCCTTGGGCTGCCATAAAGATTTTATTTTGAAATTTAAACATACAGCACAGTAACACCCTACGAACCCTTGCTGCCCAAATACCCCAATTAATCTACAACCCTGGTACATTTCTTTATTGCCATTTGACAGCTGAAGGGGCAACAGCCCCTCTTGGCTGTTCAGGGGGTCTCTCATTAAAAGCAAGACAAGACAAGACAATAAAGCATTAAGTGATTTGTTCATTGTAAATTGTTGAATAAACCTGTCAAACCAAGGCTGTATTTGGGTCAGGAAATAAAGTAGAAGTGATGCACACACCGTAAGACTGATAGCTCAACTTTTCACAAAGCGTTTGTTTCCAGAGGACCCCAAAACCCAGCCGCAATAGATATTCACCAAGACAAATGGTTACTTCAACAAAAGTTGCCTTTAATTATCTTTAAACATGAAAACAGAACCACACTTCAACTCATCACTATTAACTAACTTAACCCCCTTCTGATGCTAAGCGAACGTGTATGTAATATGTGTGTAAGTTTAGAAAAGTTATTTGATTCGCATTCCAATCTCACTTCTCATTCCTCCAAGTAAGGTAAATGGTTACTGCTCAGGAAGGTTCTTGTCAGTTTTCAGAGAGAGATTTGTTGTTCGCTGGACACCCACAACTGATTCCTTGTAACCTGCCACTTCGGTGTCTTGCCGAAGAAACTTGCCCTTTCAGGGTTTTCTAGATGATAACTTCTTTCTTTCAAGTGAAACATTAGGCACCCAGTCTTCTCCTCTTGTATAAACCACAAGGGTCTTCCCAAATGGGGGTTTTCCACAAGCTTGCCTGCTTGTCCTGTTCCAGTCCCAGCTACTGCTGCTGACTGTAAAAGTGCAGAACTGATCGATCGCTATCTCTTGAGAAAAAGCCTGTTTTTCTCTCTCTGCTTGCAAAATACTATGATCCTCTTAGAACAGCAAGTTCCACTCAAGACAGCCTGCGGCTCCAACATGTTCTTTCATCTGTTGTCTTTGTGTAAACAACAATCCATTAGTGAAGTCTCTTGGGCACTCTCCAAAGCTTTTGCAAAGGCTCTTGGCACTTGACTGTCTAGCATGAGCAGAGCTCCAGTATTTTAAATACGATCTGTTTTAAAGTGTTTGTATGCGACCCCTTTCTTAATTAGGGAATTCTTTTCCATTCTAATTCCATATTTCTCTTTTTTATTCTCCACCACATTACAATTTGCTGGTGTCATTTTATCCAATTGTTGGAAAGTATGCACATTGGAGACTGGGGAGGATTAATGCCTCCTGTTTCTTCACTCCACTGTGAACTTTTCTGTACACCACAAAAATGAGAACAAAATGAAGTTGGCAAATGGGTGAGATGGGAGATCTCTGTTTCACCTCTGCTATGAAATGAGCAAACGCTGTTTTGTTTAAAATATTACACACCTGCAAATATCAGTGATAAATAGTCCAATGTCCTCACACTTCGGCAACATACTGGGCAGTGGTTAAGAATTAGTATTTGAAATTAAACAGAAGATTCTGGTGTTATAAGCTCACATTTAGTAACCACACTTTAAGGATTAACACAGGCTGGAAACCTTTCATAACAAAACCTTTTCACAGCAAAATCATCCACAGCCTGTGATCAGACAGAAGGCGTTGTCAAGTAGGAACCATAAACAAAGTTAATGGTTTGGAAGAACAAATGAACAATGGCTGTTATTTCAGGAAGAAAGACCAGATGGGACATTTACAAGTTATATGATTATGAGTAATTTTTTTTGAAAATTGATACAGAAAATATTACAGTATTGATCAAGCAAGACATGTGATTGAGACACCTGAAAAAGCAAGATGATTAATAAATAACCAGAGAGGCACAAACAGAAGTGAAGGACTTTGTGTGAAATGAACACTTCTGTTATTTCTCTTTTTCAGAAAAAAAGTGAACCACTGAGACCATTGTAATGGTCATTTTTGATTGACTGGCAAAAGAAGCAGGAGAATTGCTTCATTGGACCATTCTGATGGTCATTTTGTTTGACCCTTGCCTGGGTTCTTGGAAGCATCGTGGAAGTCACATTTTGTTTCCTCTACACAAGGAAAAGGGGAGTTATAACAATCATTCATATGGAAGATCAGCCTTTGGAAACAACTCAACAATGATTCGTGAGTTCACGGCAGTCTGATGACTCAGTGTTTTATCTGCTTCATAAGTACTTCTGAATATCAGTTTAAAAGCTCTAGGTTTCAACACAGGATTTCTAAGATTGATCTTTGAATTCACTTTCCAGAATTGTACCTAGGCTGTAATCATTTGGGTAATCCACACACACACACACACAAACACACACGTATATTCGCGCATAGTTGAGGTTAATTTTAGATTTAAGTAAGATGTTATATTATTAGTAACTATGAATAAAAAATATTGTTTTATTTAAAATAACACTGTTTTGGTGAATTTATACTGTTGCTTGTCGATGATATAACACTCTAAGAATTTGCTGTTTCATCCATAACTAATCAAGAACAACATCCCATTCCAATATTTCTTATTAGATTAGATGGGATGAGGTATTCTAATGGTGAATCTTTAATGACTATTGGTGAAGCCAAGCAAGCGACAGCAATGCAGTCTCTACTTATATTTCTGCATGTGGGGAGGTTGTCTATCTGGTATTATATTGGTCCTTGAGAGCTTATCCAATGGCTCAGAGGAAATCAGATATCGCTGCAGTCGTTTAAAACGAACTGCTCTTGTGCTTTGTAGCTTCAACATCCTGCACACCACCTTATTCAGAGATGAAGGGAGTTGAAGTGTGTTTAGTAAACTTTGGGACCGCAGACAAACTGCTTAAAAAGAATGACTGCAAGTGTGGAATAGTCATCACCAAAATACTTCTTCAACAGAACGTGTTAAAATATGTTCAGTGACCCCCCCCCCCCCACCAAGAGAATACTCTTGCATAACTTAATCTAGAACATTCTCCCTCTCTCCTTCTCACACCTCTTCTGCTTGATGTGTCCCTTCAGTCATTTTCTAGGCTATATTTCCAGCTACTTGCTGCATACACTTGATGTAAGATCTACCAGTGACTTATGTGCCATTGTACATTTCAAAGCAATTATATTGAGAATTGTGCTGCAAACAAAGGGAAACTTTCTCAACCTTCACGGGTAATCTGCTTGAAAAAAAATGACAGGAGGGGTTGAACAGTGTGAGTGTCACCTACGGCATCCTGCCTCAACAGAAAACATGCTAAGATATGTTCAGTGACCTTAATGACCCAGAGAAAGCTACCCTGCAGACCCAGGAGAGAGAAGGGGTCCAGCCACTTGCCTTCCTGCCCAAATAGCCACAGCAACAGATAATATTACTTTTAAATATTTAGAAATATGGAATGAAAAGCATGGTACAATTTCAGGGTAAATATTTCCTCAGACTAACACCATAAGCATCAAGATTGTGAAAGTGGCAGGAATTGGAGATTTATATGTCTACCTACTACATGACAGTATATTTGCAGCAAGACCGAGAGGTGACACAAATCCAGAGAAGCACTGTGAAGTTAAAAAATCTCTTGTACCCGAGTGGGGTAAATTGCTCATTTGAATGGTGCCAGGTTGTGGAGTCATACAGCTTGGAACAGGCTCTTTGGCCACACTTAGCCACGCTCACCCAATTGGCATTCTGGGCTGGTTCCATTTGTAAGCAAGTTCAACAAGTTCAATCAACTGCTCCAGTTCTACCTTTCAGGATTATTCTCTCTTCTGCTTTTCTGTGCAAATATAACCATATAACAATTAAAGCACAGAAACAGGCCAACTTGGCCCTTCTAGTCCACGCCAAACACTTTCTCCCACCTAACCCCACTGACCTACACTCAACCCGTAACCCTCCATTCCTTTCCCATCCATATATCTATCCAACTTCTCCTTAATGCTAATATCAAGCTTGCCTCCACCACTTTGTCTGGTAGCTTGTTCCACACACCTACCACTCTCTGAGTAAAGAAGTCCCCCCCTCATGTTTCCTCTAAACTTTTGCCCCCTAATATTGTGTGCAGTTGAGGTTAACAAGATTAGGTAATGAGAAGAAAGAGGATGCTAATAGGCTTTTCCCACTGAGAGTGGGGATATAAATATGACAGGTCTGAAAGAGGAACATTAGGGGAAAGATATTCACTCAGTGGTGGGAGTCTGGGACAAGTTGTCTTCTGACATGGTAAATTTGGGCTCACTTGTAAGTTTTAAGAATACATTGGGTAGATCCATGGATGGGAGGGATCTAGAGGGTTAGGTACAGGGTGCAGGTCAGTGGGACAAGCAGTGTAGTGTTTTCAGCACAGACTAGAATGGCCGAAAGGCTTGTTTGCTGTGCTGTCAAGTTCTATGGTTCTAACTCTCACCTCATGTCCTCTTGTTTGTATCTCCCCCTTTCTTCAACGACAAGGCCTCTCCATGTCAACTTTATCTATACCCCTAATAATTTTAAAAACCTCAATTAAATCCCCTCTCAACCTTCTATGCTCCAAAGAATAAAGACCTAACTTATTTACAACTTAGACCCCGTGACCCCAGCAACATTCTACTAAATCTTCTCTGAACTCTCTCCAAATTGTTGATCTCTTTCCTATACTTTGGTGACCAAAATTATACACAATACTCCAAATTTGGCCTCACCAATGCCTTGTACAATTTTAACACACCAGCTCCTAGACTCAATGCTCTGATTTATAAAGGCCAACATACCATATGCTTTCTTCCACCCTATCCACATGTGACTTCACCTTCAGGGAACTATATACCATTATTCCTAGATCCCTCTGTTCTACTGCACTCTTCAATGGCCTACTATTCACCATGTACATCCTATTTTGATTAGTCCTACCTCATACTTATCTGGATTCCATCTGCCATTTTTCAGCCCACTCTTCTAACTGGCCTAAATCCCTCTGCAAGCTTTGAAACCCTTCTTCACCATCCACAGCTCCATCTATCTTAGAATCATCCGCATACTTACTAATCCAATTTACCACCCCATCATCCAAATCATTAATGTATATGACAAACAGTAATGGACCCAATATTGAACTCTGAGGCACACCATTAGTCCAATCTGACAAACAGTTATCTACCACTACTCTCTGGCATCTCCCATTTCACCACTGTTGAATCCATTTTACTACTTCAATGTGAACACCTAATGATTGAACCTTCCTAACTAACCTTCCCTGAGGAACCTTATCAAAGTCCCTATATACAACATCCACTGACTTACCCTCAACAATTTTCCGAGTAACATCCTAAAAATATTCAATAAGGTTTGTCAAACATGATCTTCCCCTCACAAATCCATATTGTATGTTCATAATCAAACCCTGCCTATCCAAATATTTATATATACTTTCCATTAACTTACCCACCACTGACGTCAAACTTGCTGGGCTATAATTACTAGATTTACTCTGCCCACCTTTTTTAAACAATGGAACTACATGAGCTACCCTCCAATCTCCATTACAAATGACATTTTAAATATCTCCATCAAAACCCCTACATTAACCTCCCTCAAGGTCCTAGGGAATATTCCGTCAAGGCCTGGAGACTTATCCATCTTTATTTTCCTTAAAAGTGCCAGTACTTCCTCTTCTTTAATTATCAAGGTTTCCATAACTTCCCTAGTTATTTCCCTTCCTTTATACAGACCAATATCCTTCTCCTTAGTAAATACTGCAGAAAAAAAAATGTTCAAAATCTCTCCTGTCCCTTTTGGCTCCATACATGGCCGCCCACTCTCATCCTCTAGGGGACCCTCAGAACCCTTTAGCTCCTAATATATCTATAGAATCCCTTTGAATCCCTTACTTGACAAAGCAACCGTATATCCCCTCTTAGCCTTTCTAAGTTCCTTCTTTTCACATTCTTTCTCTTCCTCTATCACCTCATTTACTTCATGCTGCTTTTTCTATGTCTCTCTTTTTCTGAACTATATTTCCAATGACCCTTGAAAACCAAGGCTCCCCAAAACTTTTAACCTTTCCTTTCATCCCAACAGGAACATACAGCCTTCATACCCTTACAATTTCACCTTTGAATGCCCTCCATTTTCCTTCTACATCCTTCCCATAAAGCAATTTATCCCAGTCCACACCTTCCAAATCCATTCTCATCTCCTCAAAATTAGCTTTTCTCCAATCAAAAATCTCCACCCTGGGTCCAGGCCTATCTTTCTTTATAATTATTCTGAAACCAATAACATTGTGATCACTGGACCCAAAGTGCTTCCTAACACACACCTCCGTCGCCTGACCAATCTCATTTCCTAATAGCAGATCCAACACTGCCCCTTCTCTAGTTGGTACCTCTATATATAGAGGTAGAAAACTATCCTCAACACATTTAACAAACTGCAAACCATCCAGCCCATTTACAGTATGAACCTTTCCTGTTTGCTGGGCAAACATAAAACAGACAACCTGTGATCAGATTTCATCCCAGGATTCCAACATCTATCCAAAGACCTAAATCACCATGTGACCATTGTGGCTTGGTAAAATAATATTCTGTTCCTGGCTCTTCCCATAGAATGAATTACTTGGCAAGTGAGTATTGATTTGGTTAATCCATTGTTGGTGATCTCAAAGGAGCTGTAAATTCAACAGAAAAATTCCTTTCTGATTACTGTAAGCTGTGATGTTGGGCACTGAACCTTAAAAGACTACCAATCCCTGCTGCTATTCTTCATGTAACATGGATTAATTAATTGAACTTATTGCAATGATAGGCTGACTGAACTGGAGACACACAGGTTGAAGCTGCGATGGCTTTAATATCTTCAAATAATATAGTGGCAGTGAATGTGTTTGGATGTGGCATAATGTAGTTAAGGTTACATTACAGAATGTACCCAAAAATGCAACTGGTGTACAGGCAAGCAAATGCAGGGATTTACTTGCACTTAATTGTAGAGATTGAATTGCAGGGATCCTATTTTGGTCAGCTCAGGGATACTATTCTGGTTGGGTACCAGTTACCAGTGGTGTTCCACAGGGGTCGGTGTTGGGGGGGGGGGGGGGGTCACTTTTTAAGTTGTCTGATACTGAATATGATGGCAGAATAAATGGTTTGCAGATTCTACAAAAATAGATAGAGGAGCAGGTAGTGATGAAGAAATTAAGAGACTGCAGATAGATTAGGAGAATGGGCAAATTAAATACAATGTTGGAAAGTGTACAGTCATTCACTTTGGGAGAAAGAATGAAAAAGCAGACTATCATTTGGATAGTAAGATGATTCAAAATTCAGAGGTACAAAGAGACTTGGGAGTTCTCGTGCAGCATTTCCTTCAGGATGAGTTGGTTATGAAGATAGAGGAATAGGAAACAAGAGCAGGAACGTGCCGTTGAGGCTTTATAAGGCACTGGTAATGCCTCACCTTGAGTATTGGGTACAGATTTGGGCTCCTTATTTAAGAAAGAATGTGCTGGCATTGGAGAGGGTTCAGAGAATATTCACAAGAATGATCCCTGGAATTGAGGGATTAGCATACAAGGAATGTTTGATGGCTCTTGGACTGTACTCCTAGGAGTTTAGATGAATGAGTGGGGACCTCATAGAAGCATTTTGAATGAAGAAAGGCCTAGACTGAGCAAATATGGCAAAGTTGTTTCCCATGGTAGGGAAGTGAAGGATAAGAGGGGACAACTTCAGGATTGAAGGGATCCCATTTAAAACAGAGAATGTGGAGGAATTTCTTAAGCCAGAGAGTTGTGAACCTCTGGAATTTGCTAAAAATGGCTAGCTGTGGAGGCCAGGCTGTAGGGTGTATTTAAGGCAGAAACTGATAGGTATCTGAATAGTAAGGTTATCAGAGGTTATGGAGAGAAAGTTGGGGAGATGGGCAAGTGGGAGAATGGATCAGCTCATGATAGCCAAATGGCCTGCTTCCTCTCTGCTATCTTATGCTTTTATGGTTATGGCCTAATTGAGGAAAAGTAATATTTACTTTTATTTAATGGTAATTTGTACATCAGGAGGGATATTTGTTTCTCCTAGGAAATGCAGCTTAAATTGTACAAAATATTTTTAAAACTTCCCATTAAATCATGTCTATGGAATATTTTACTTGAAGAGCTATGGTTATTTTTTTTTCTAGTGTAATTCCTCAGTACAAGGTCACTGTTTCAATCCAGAAATATGACTTTTTAAATCAAAATTATTCACTTACAGGATGTGAAGGTCATTGCCAAAGCCAGTGTTGATTGTTCATCTCTAACTGTCCCTGAAATCCACTGTACACCACATTGAACAGTCTGTGGTCATCTCGCTGGCAGATTGGGTTGGGTCAGAAGGAAACAGCGAACCATGTGTTTTTAATGGCACTTCACCTGTTTCCAAGCATGTTTCTAAATTACTGGTTGGGAACTCTGGCCGCTGGTCTAATAACTTAGCCACTCTTCTGGCACGTCCTGAGAGTGCCCGAGAGGCTCCTGAAGGAGCCGCGATGGAGGCTGGAGACAGAGGGAACAACCATGATGGAGGACAGATATTCCAGAGGTATTGAGAGTGAAGTTGGAGTGGCCAAAACGGAGGTTAGAACTCCAGAAATGGGCACAGCTTGGATGATCTAACCATGCATGTAAAGTACTGGCACAACGTGATCAGATATTTAGGAAATTACCAGTAGTTACAGCCCTACTTATCTGTGTGCAAGCAACACTTCATTAATAGTTAAGTCTGAGGTTGCCTTCATCCTGGTGCAAGTGGTGAAGTAATGGATGAATGGAAATTTTAGCGAGGGAATCAATTTTTGCCCTCTTGTAGGTATCGGGTTAAGAAAATGGCAGCACCGTTATTGGGACAAAATTCCTCATAAAAAGGCAAAATCAGAATAAAAACACCAAGATACACAGTTGAGAAATGTACTGAAAATTGTGCCATGATTCCTTTACCAGCCTCTTCCCACATTATACAATTCCAAGCAGTAGCAAAGAGTGTCTTGGGAATACTCTCTCAAAAACAGTTAAGAATCTCAAATATAATCTTTAAATCATTCAGAATACCAAATATTCGGTGGAGAGTAACAGAGTGTGTCAGCCAACATTTCTTTTCAAAGTCACCTAATATCGAAGTGGGTGCTCAATACCTTCCTGTTTGAAATGACAATCAGATTTTTGGCCAAAGGTTTGGAATTTGAGAGAGTGTGGCTCTCAACTCTCTATCTGCTCATGTAGCTGTGGTCGATGCTGCAGAATCCTTTCCAGCAACCACAAAGAGAGACGAGGAAGGCAGTGCCAATCTCGGCTGTGAACAAGTTGCAAATGTTCCAGCTCTAAACTCTGTTCACGGGAAGTATCATGTCGAATGGCGTAATGTGCCTTGAGTGAGGTGAAAATGGTATTTCGTATGCAGAATAAGGGTGGTCTACTCATCAGATGTGGACAGATTCTCTCCCACTGCACCTTGTGCTTAAATCCACCATTCGAGCTCTCAAAATAAACTTGGCCTGGAGCTCAAAAATGGGGAGAGAGAGAGAGAGAGAGAGAGAGAGAGAGAGAGAGAGCGAGTGCACAGTTAAGCATCTTCACACAAACACAATGCTGCTCCAACTGCAATATTAACCCTCTAAGGACAGCAACCGAGGTATTAGATCAAATTAATATTTACATCAATAGTCTTAAACATTGCATATTTTGCTTTTGGTTTGGTTTGAACATTCGTTTGAGAATTCAAGAAATCCCTTGGTTGCCGGCGAACTATTTCTCTCCTATGTTATAGTAATATCCATGAATAATTAACAGAATAGGTTGGGAATAAAGATGAAGTCAATAGTAAATCCTTTATGTGGGGTTCATTTCAGCTGTGGTCCCCACCCCAGTATCTGGCACCTATGGGGATTGGTAGATGCTGGATAAGTGAATGTTTGGGTTGTTTGAGAGTGTGAATTGGTGAACTAAACGCTAAGGTGTGTTCATTTTAAACTTTTGTATTTTTTATCTATTTATTTTCCGCGATTTTTTGGCCGGTTGCTTGAATTCCGGATGCCGGGGATTATACTGTACCAAATTCTATGCGAAATTGTCGCAAGTTTGATTATTCTGTTTGGAAACAGGCTTTGTTGATAAGTGCAATTCATCTTTCCCCAGACCATTGTTCTGGACTGAATTCTGCATTACTCTAAACTCGCAAAGGATATTCTGTTGTCATAAGAACAAATTACTTTGAAAATTGTTCTCCACATTTTTATGTATAATAGAACTTGGAGATTTAATAAAATATTATGGATAGCAACTGATGATAAAATTCAAGCTAGGAAATAAGGAGCGACGCCAGACATTGCACAGGTCACTGATGGTCACTTGCACAATTGCTGCCATCCTGTTGGTCCCCCATGTGTACTTGGGGTGTGAGAAATGATGATTGTGTGGCCATGACTGGTAATTTCACTGCCCACAGGATCAATATTTCACACATGTGGAAATGAAAATGATAATTCAGTCGTGTGAAATAACACAGTCGGCAGCAATGTTCGGTGTTCCAGGATTCATTTAAAGATACATTTTAGACTTTGCTGGGCAAAAGTCATCATTTATTCTGGAGGCAGTCTTGGTATTCCTGCAATCCCTGAAGGTGGATATAAATATTATATTACATGCATGGAAATATATAACAGGTCTACATCCTCAGACCTTATTAAGGACCTAATGCTCTTTGTTAACTGCCAGCTAACAGACTATATGTGTGTGATGCAATTATAGTGTTAACATTATCAAACATCCATTAATCAGCCTCAATCCTTTTTAAAAAAAAACAGTTCATTTTTGAAGTTCTTCATGATCTATTTTTTCCATTCCAATATACTTCTGTTTGAACAGAATGATGAGACTAAAAACGCAGAAATGCTGGAGGAACCCAGCAGCTCTCACATAGGAGGTAAAGATGGATTTACTGATGTATTGGGAAAAACAGGCACCTGAATAAAAGAAATAGCAGGGGTAGGGATATAGACCAACAGAGAAACGATGATGATTGGACATCTTCCCTAATCGTCCCCTCTCCACCTTCCACAGGGATTGCTTCCTCCGACTCTCCCTTGTCCCTTCCATCCAATCACCCCCTTGGCGCCAACCCCTGCGACCATAGGAGATGCTCTACGTGCCCACACCTCCTCCTCCTCCTCGACTGTTCGGGGCCCCAAACAGTCCTTCCAAATGCAGCAACAGTTCACATGTGAATCTGCAGGGGTCATCTGTTGCATCAAGTGCTCCCATTGAGGCCTCCCCTACGATGGTGTGACTGGACGCAGACTGTGAGATTTTTTTCGTTAAGCACCTCAGTTCTGCCTACCATGATAACGTGGATCTCCCAGCGGCCACTCATTTCAATTCCCCATCCTATTCCCTTGCTGCCAAGGTCTCGTGCACTGCCAGGCTGACTACCTGAAAATTGTAGGAACAACACCTCATACTCTATCTGGGTACCCTCCATTCCTGATGGCCTTAACATCGACTTCTCAGTTAGCCACATACCCATGTCTCTTTTCTCATAGCTCTCTCTCTCTCTCTATCTTTTCCCCTCTGTCTCCTTTACCTCAGTTCTCCATTCACAGAGCCACTCTCTCCACCCCCCCCCCCCCACCAATTCTCATGTTTCCTCTCTCCTGGTCTGCATATCCAATTATCATCTTTTGTCTGCTGGTCTGTACTCCTTCCCCTGTTATTTCTTTTATTCAAGCGGTCACTGCTTCTTCCCAATCCTCGAAGAAGGGGTCAGCCCGAAATGACGGTAATATACCTTTACCTCCTATGAGCGTTGCGAGACCGGCTGAGCTCCTCCAGCATCTCTGTGTTTTTACCACAATCACAGCATCCGCAGACTTTTGTGTTTCACTCCACAATGATGGGATCCAATGCCATGCACAAAATCTATGCATCCCCCCTTCCGATCTTTTCATCAGTCATCTAACTTAGCGACCAAACAGATGTATATCATATTATAAATGGTTAGCTTCTTTCAAACACTCCAAAGATTCATACAAATTCGCCAAACAACAAACTAAACCATGTGCAAGCATTTGTAATACTTTCTCCCTGTCTTGCCAACTTGGCCAACCTGATAGCTCCTTGGAATAATAGCAACGGTTTGGTAATTGTATTTCACTTGTTAGCACGATTTTATCTTGTTCATGCTCCAAATCCTTATGAATTTTGTGTCCATAATAAACATTGACCATAGAGTTTTCTAGTAATTAACTGCAAATTATTTCTCAATAAAGTTGCAAAAATGTATCACAGTCATTAATCTTTCAGATTAAATGTAATCATATATTAATTACATATAGTGCACTAAAAGACAGTGAATGCAATGAGTGGCAGGGCAACCCAAAAACGGCTCCAAGCTGAATAAAAATGCTCAGAAAATAAATAGTATTCATATGTAAGAGATAAGTTGTAATGATTTCAAGACAAATTAATTGAAAGGTTCCGATGCTGATTCTAATCTGACTGAACTTTAATCCTGGTTTATGATGGAATTTACATTTTTTGATCGATTTGTTTTTAGCCAAGCATAGGTAGTCTACCACCTCTGAATGCCACATCCTACTTACAAATACATTCAGGAATATAGATTGCATTCCAACCACAAGAAAAATCTTGGAAGAAACTTGAGAAAATTCTCCAATACACCTGTTAGTATTAAAATCCTGTTCCAGAGAAGATGGGTGATAGACAGAATGGTGGACCCACTGCAGAAGTGACTGCCTGCCTGCTGTTCACAGAAGGTAGTCAAAACTGGAGATAGACAGGAAGGCACAACAGCAGTTAATCTGGCTTCAATACAACCATGGTCATGGCAGAGTAGCAGGAACCCTTCCTTGCACAGCATTATAATTAGAAAGCCAAATGGCATATTGGCCTTTGTTGCAAGGGCAGGGATAAACAGAAGTGAGAAATGTTAACTGCAAATTGCACAAAGTTTTGGTGAAACCTCTCCTGGTCCCACCAAAACTGCAGAAAACTTTGAACAGTCATATGCTGTACCTACAATTACATGTACCTTGACTGGTGCAGTTTAGATTCATTACATTAATTTTGGGATGAGGCTGATGTGCCTCATACTGAAGTGGTTTCCCGTTGCCTTTTACAGTTGCAGTGTCCATACTGGATGGGTCACCCTGGCCATTGATCAGCAGATTCATCTGCCCAGCGTTTTTAGTTTCACAACCACAAATTCCAATTTGCAGAATCTGCCTGTAAAAACTATCCATCATCTGCAATGCGTGGCTTCACGTGACCCTGATTGGGAGGCTAAACAGGTACTACACCTTGCCCAAGGGTGACCTGTAGGCTATTGGTCGGAAGGAACGCCTTACATCTCCTTTTGCTGAGCAATTACGCAGCACTGACACCGTCCTATTTGTCTCACCTCTCATGAATATAGACCAGTGTATTAATCTCTCTTATGTCAGTGCTGCGTAATTGCTCAGCAAAAGGAGATGTAAGGCGTTCCTTCCGTCCAATAGCCTACCGGTCACCCTTGGGCAAGGTGTAGTACCTGTTTAGCCTCCCAATCAGGGTCACGTGAAGCCACGCATTGCAGATGATGGATAGTTTTTACAGGCAGATTCTGCAAATTGGAATTTGTGGTTGTGAAACTAAAAACGCTGGGCAGATGAATCTGCTGATCAATGGCCAAGGTTACCCAACCAGTATGGACACTGCATCTGTAAAAGGCAACGGGAAACCACTTCAGTATTTTTTCCCTTGTATTGAACTCAACATTGATTATGGTCTCAGCTCAAGGATGGAGCCTTCACCGAAGAACGGGGAGGCAACAACTACAATTTTGAGGGTCAGAGATCATGACGGATAAAGAGACATGATCGCCCACGCCGAATGGTAAAGCACCTGAATGAATAAGAGGTGCCAGGTTAGTCGCTGGGAGAACGTTTCCTTAAAATGCAGTGTCCAGAGCAAGCGGCCATTGCCTCAAGAGCACTTAATCCATAGACCATAGAACAGTACAACCCAGGAACAGGTCCTTCAACCTATACCATCTGTACCAAACATGATGTCTAAATCAAACTTACAATCTGTTGCTCCAATATCCCTTCATGTTCACGTGTTTATCAAAAACCCCCAAAATACTGCTTTTGAAATATCAGAAACGTCTTGACACAGAGGGGTGAGCGTTTGAATTTCTTAAAGAGTTGTGAGTACTGAATTATTGAGTGTATTCAGGGATGGGATTGATAAATATCTGGGCACCAAAGGAGTCCAGGGGAATGAGAATTGCACAGGATAGCAGTTCTGAGGTAAAGGTTTGGCCAGGATTTTGATGAGGGGCAGAATAGACTTGAGGAGGCCTATTCCTTCTTATATTCCGGTATCCATTTAAAAGAAAAAAATAAACAAAGTTAGTTTTAATTCTTTTCGATAAACCAAAAGGAAATATAATGCCTTTAAAATCCTTAGCCATACTTACCGCCTGCCTTTGCAAAGCCACTCATTTATTAAAAATAAATTCAGTGCTTAAAAAGGTGAAATTGGGTGCTGGTACAAATGAGAGAGCATGAAATCAAGTTTGTGCCAGAGTCAAATAAAAGGAATATTTAAATCTAAAAGTCAAAATTCAACCACTGAGACTCTCATGAGAATAATACTTCTTTAGAAATGCTTGTAAGAGGTTTTTTTTTGTTACCATTTTGAAAATAATTAATCTGTGAACCTTTTGAGCTGAATGGGTCTGCAAGGCATAACTAATTATTCCTCAAACAAATGAAAAAAGACAAAATCCAATTTTGTGAAAACACGGACAGAAAGTTTGTCACTGGAGATGCTGTGGGTTTGTGACCTGGAGAAAGTAGAGGACTGGATTGCCTGCTCGTCTCTTGCCACAGTAATTACAAAGCACCTAGAGTTGTGATATGGTGACGGCAAAAGGCGTTAAAAAAACTTTATGAGATCTGTTCATTTCCACAAAAGAGGTCATATTTCCTGGGACAATTATATGATTCTTGGTATTCTGCCCTATTATCTGACGAAACCTGTACCATGATTGTAATTTATTTTAAGGTTATTGTTATTAGATTTCTTGGTTAATCATGAGTTATAACTCAGATCTGCCTGGTGCCTGTCAGCCTCGACTCAGCATGGGCTGGGGGAAGCACAGAAACAGATGGTCTGAAATCCACAGAAGTGTAAAATACACTGTGCCTCTCACCATGGTCGAAGTGCCAGCTGTAGCCTGGCTACTACTCCATATGCAGACCATCACTGACCATCTGCAAAGGGTGAGCAGGGCAGAATAAGTACCTGTTTACTTGACAGAAACACCGCTGACTGCCTCCCATGCCAACTAAACCATGAGCGGAAACCTCTATTTCCGCGACTCTGCTTCCCAAAAAAAAATTATTAATTAATCCAGAAGAAGGAGTGGAAGGATTTTTAGCACAAAGCAAAATGACATTGAAATTTTGATCAGAATCCAAAAATATGGTCAATGCAGAAATGATTCACTGATAATGCAAATGACGACTATAATGAAGATAGATTTGAGAGTATTTTGTGCATCAGGCCTGTTGCATTAATCTGCATAAAATTTCATAAATAATAAAAATTATTCTGTTCGTAATATATACAAATTTTAAATAAAAATAACGCCAGTATCAATGCAATGTGCTTTGAGTAATATTTCTGGATTTTTACGGGTATCCTGCCATGTTCATATGGCACCTGCTCCATTTTGACTGGGTTCCCTAATATCATCGAGTTACCCCCTACTCAAAAAACAGTTGTCATTATTACGGTTGTTTCTGAGAATTCAGTACTGATCTGTACAGGTGCCTGAAGGATCATCTGGCGCCGTATTCTACACCTTCACCATCTGTAATGAATCAAATTACTCTCTCCAACTGCTGGTCCAACCAGATGGCTCTCCCTGCTACATCAGATGAAGAAAATGCTGACAGGGAGGTTTCAAATCTTTTTTTTATATTTTATTTATAGTTTTTCAAACCCTCCCTCACCACCCCACCCTCCCCCCCCCCAAACCTCACACACTCACACCTCAGGTAAGGGAATCTGTATTGGAAGCATCCCTGCCCTTTATTCCTTTCAAGTAGCTTTTTAGCTCGGTGGCCCCTACTATATATACTCAACTGTTTAGGGGCAGACACACATCAAGGCAATATTGAGCATCCACATCAGCATACCACACCTAGACTAACAGGAACAAAGGAGAAAATGGAAAAGGTTTGAGGATTCATATGTTGAATGGATTAATTTCTCACTAACTACATCACCTTTATTCACAATGTAAACTACGATTGCGTCTTGTTCCTCTAAAACAGTGGTTCTTAACCTTTTTCTTTCCACTCAAATACCTCTTTAAGTAATCCCTATGCCACAGGTGCTCTGTGATTAGTAAGGGGTTGCTTAAGGTGGTATGTGGTTGGAAAGAAAACCACTGTTTTAATCGTACCTCATTGACTCGTTATGTGCACGGTTTCAGAACTCCAAAGGAAATGGGCCAAGGACAATTTTTCTCAAGCAAAATAGTTCAGTAACAATTGGGTCTAGAGCAGTGATTCTCAACCTTCCCTTCCCACACACATACCACCTTAAGCAAGCAATCCCTTACTAATCACAGAGCACTGATCGCATAGGGACTACTTAAAAGTGGGATGTGAGTGGAAAGAAAAAAGCTTAAGAACCACTGCTCTAAAATATATCCTCTTGAATTTAATACTGAATATCTCATTCTATATTGTCAAGCAATAATAAAGATTTAGGTCACCTAGCTGTTATTTGAAATTCAAGAATTAGATTGTTATTTTTAAGTGGAAAAGAAGCAACACTATATCAAAATAGTTACAGACCCACACACTTATTGCCAACTATTCTGTAAACCCTCACAAGGAAACTGTCATTGAATTCCTGTCATGTTGGAACTAGACACCCTTCCAACTTAAAGCTCCTTAGTCACTGTTGGGTACAAATCTATTCCCATTTCTCAATGCAAAATAGTGTGCATCACGCCCATTGTACGTTGTTTCTGACATTCAGATCTAATGAAGTCTGCTTTCGTAACTTCACCTGGCTATGCCCCATCTTCATCTTATCCACTGGTCAAATCCACGCCTTTGTTTCCTTGGAATGACTTTTCCAATGTACTTTAGCTGATTTCTGAAACTCAAGGGTGGCGTGGTTAATGTAGCAGTTAACATAACACCGTTACAGTGCCAGTGACCAGAGTTTGAATCCGGCATGGTCTGTAAGGAGTTTGCACGCTCTCCCCTGTCTGCGAGGGTTTCCTCCCAGCCTTCATAAAACCTACTGGAGTTGTAGGTTAATTGGGTGTAATTGGGTAGCACTGGCTTGTGGGCCAAAAGGGCCTCTTACTGCGCTGTATATCTAAATTAATTGAAATACTTTCCAAAACCATGCTTTCTACCATAATAACTGACTAGAACTTGTTCAGCCATTGACCAAATGCTTACTGACATATCTCGGCTGCTGGTTAAGCAATATTTTTCTTTATAAAATCTATTTTTTTAAAAATCCCACCTACTATGGCCTTCATTCTCCCTCCCTCAATCCCATGGCCCTCCAAGATGTGTAGGTTTTTAGTCATGGCAATCATAAGCTTTGTAAGTTAAAGGAACTTAACTCGTGACTTTGTTTTCAAAAGTGAAAACCCAAGTTCATAAATTCCCTGTCTAAACATATTTATCTTCCTATTTCTTTTTAAGAGATATCCTGAACTCTGATACCAGAGGCAAAAGAGAATGCAGATGCTGGGATCTAGAGAAAAATAATTATCTGTTAGAGCAGTTCAGAAATTGCCTTTTGCTCCAGAACTTGGATACCATCATTCCCTCAGTGCTGGTCAAGAAGTTGAAAACTCAAGGCCTCTGCACCCCACTCTGCAACTGGATCCTTGACTTCTTCGTTGGAAGACCACAGTCAGTACGAATTGAAAACAGCATCTCCTCCTCACTGATCATCAACACAGGCGTGCGCCAAGGATGTCTGCTTAGCCCACTGCTCTACTCACTATACACCCATGGCTGTGTGGCCAGGCACAATTCCAATGCGATCTATAAGTTTGCCGATGACACCACAGTTGTTGGCAGAATCACAAACGGCAACGAGGAAACATAGAGGAGGGAGATTGGTCAGCTCATTGAATGGTAATGACCACAACAACCTTGCGCTCAACGTCAGCAAAACTAAGGAGATGATTGTGGACTTTAGGAGGAAGACAGGGGAATATGACCCAGTCCTCATCGAGGGCTCAGTAGTGCAGAGAGTCAAGAACTGGGTGCCAGCAGCTATATTTTGTGAGGTGTCTGAGAAGATTTGTCACCAAAGGCTCTCGTAAACTTCTACAAATGTACCATGGAGAGCATTCTGGCTGATTGCCTGGTATGGAGGCCCCAACTCTTAGGACAAGAATAAACTCCAGAGAGTTGTTAACTTGGCCTGCAACATTACAGGCACCAGCCTTCACTCCATCAAGGACATCTACATGAGGCGGTGTCTTAATAAAGCAGCCGCTATCCTCAAAGACCCCCACCCAAGCCATGTCCTCTTCATTCTTCCATCATCAGGGAAAAGGTACAGGAGCCTAAAGATGAGAACTCAGCGGCACAAGGACAGCTTCTTCCCCTCTGCCATCAGATTCTTGAATAATCAATGAACCAAAGACACTGCCTCACATTTAGTGCATTTTTAAAAAAATTTACAGTAATGCTGTAAGATGGTTATAATATGAATGTTTGCTCTGTGACGCAGCCGCAAAAACCCCGAATTTCATGGGAATAAATTTGATTCTGAACTTTTATATTGGGTTGAAGTTCCTTGTGAAAAAAAAATGTCCTTTGACAATTTACTTCAAAGGCAGAAAATAAATATGTGGAACATGCACAAGTAGAATATTATTTTCTATCGTATGCACCACATTGAACCAAGCTTCTCAAGTACATTCCCTTCAACTTAAATGGAATCAAATCTCAGAAGCAGTGCCTATAATATTACATCTCACATTTAGCAGATGCAAGAAAGAAACAAAAAGGTCCATCCATTCATAACTAACTGATGTATAAATCATGTAACTGTAAATATTGTTTATGTGTTCACAAAGGAGATAAAAAAATTAAGAGGGCAGAATAATGTATCAACTGAGAGCGAATTGAATTGTGTGTAGAATTCTTACTCTTGCTGGAGGGTGTTTCACGAACATCTGGCTTGTAGGAAGCTCATCTCCATTTTGTACTGATCAGTTTAGACCTTCCAAAAGAGAAGCAGTTTCATTTTGGAAGGATCTTGTTATTTTTCTTCTTTTAAAATTAAACTTCTTATAATTAACTACAGTATTTACATTTCTGTGAACTATCATGTTTCATGCAGTATTAAAATATAAACATTAAATTCATTTAAAATTGAACTTAAAACTCCAGGAGACTGTATTTGTAAATAGATGCCAGATAGGGCTTGACAATAGAAAAGGATAGAATAGCAAAAATTACCTTCAACTGCATCTCACAATTAATGTTAAAGAGAGAAAAATCAAGAAATTATCCCAGGCATGCAAAACCTCACTTTCTGTGATGAAACTCTCTGGAATCAAGCTGATTAGCTTTTGCTCTTTTTTTTGCCTTTCTGTTATGACTGATGAGGCCTTTGTGGGAACTCTGGACTCAGTCAATAATGGGCTAGTAGGTTCCTGATGTCACATAGGTTAGTGGTTTGTAGGTGATGGTCTCCTTTCAACATTTATGCAGAGCTAAGGGGGCTAGACTCAAGATGATCAACACCATCTTGAGTGGTCCAAGAGCACATTGCATTGAACCTCCAATACAGCTGGGAACCCTTCAGCACCCTCTGCAGCCTCTAGCATCCCGGATCTGATACCTGGAACCCCCTTCAATCAGTTTTGAGTCAGTATCCAGCAGTCTGCAGCCTGGTGCGAGTCCCTTGCCTGCAGTCTCCAGCAGCTCACAGCCTCCATGGGTTCCTTGCCTCGACTCACCACCAACAGCCCGCCTATGTGGTTCCTTCAGCCGCAGAATCCATTACTGGTCTGCCGCTGTGGACGTCCCATGGGTTATCTCCTTTACTTCTCCTTCTCAGACGGGGCTGTGGTCTTCCTGTTAACTGGTGCCCTGTGTCGGACCTCCGCTTCCCTGGAATCTGCAACCCCTCACAGCTGCTGCCAATCACGGGTGCCGCAATCTGGAGCGCAGACTCCCCGGTGGTGAGATTTTAAATAAAATTACTATCAGCACCTTTAACAGCCATTAAAAATCTGTACAGAGATGACAGCAGTTGGACTGGGCAGTTGGATCCCATGGGATCGCTGTGTCTCTGCTCCCCACTGCCCGCTATCCATGGGTCCGCAGAGCCGCTATTTTTCCTGAATATATCTATTTCATATATTCATATCAAAATAAATTTAAATGTTCTGTCTTTTTTTGCCTTTAATTTTACACAACTACCATGGGCAAATTTGTTGGATTTACCAAAATATTTATTATAATGTTGCAGAGCCACGACAGGATTCGAATCCAGCGCTATCTGGAAGGAATTTGTATGTTCTCCCCCTGTCTGCGTGGGTTTCCTCTGGGTGTTCCAGTTTCCTCTCACCCTTCCAAACGCATGGGGTTGCAAGTCAATTGGGTGTAATTGGCAGCTTGGGATTGTGGGACGGAAGGGCCTGTTCCCATGCTGTATGTCAACATTTATGCAGAATCCACAAGCATCGAGTCCACGCTGCTGAAGATCCAACTGCGCTGGGTGGGTCACGTCTCCAGGATGGAGGACCATCGCCTTCCCAAGATCGTGTTCTATGGTGAGCTCTCCACTGGCCACCGAGACAGAGGTGCACCAAAGAAGAGGTACAAGGACTGCTTAAAGAAATCTCTTGGTGCCTGCCCCATTGACCACCGCCAGTGGGCTGATCTCGCCTCCAACCGTGCATCTTGGTGCCTCACAGTTTGGCGGGCAGCAACCTCCTTTGAAGAAGACCGCAGAGCCCACCTCACTGACAAAAGGCAAAGGAGGAAAAACCCAACACCCAACCCCAACCCACCAATTTTCCCCTGCAACTGCTGCAACCGTGCCTGCCTGTCCCGCGTCGGACTTGTCAGTCACCAACGAGCCTGCAGCAGGCATGGACGTACCCCTCCATAAATCTTCGTCTGCGAAGCCAAGCCAAAGAAAGAAGAAAGAAAAATAACTTTTTTAAGCAAGTGGGCCAAGTTAAACCTGAGACCTTTCTGAAGTATCAAATATTATTGTGGTTTATCCTCAAAATTAGCACTGATATAATGCTGTCTATATTTCTCAGCCCCAGGGAGAGGGTAACTTTCCTGAATGCCCATGAATTATCATCTCATCACTCGACAAAATGTCATTATTACCAATGCAGCACGGGTTAGATAGTAATTATCACCATCCTGGAGGAGAACTCTATTACCGAATAGTTTCAGAGTTTATTTATTAGAAATCAGTTTGTATCAATCTGTCCACGAATCTTGGACTGTTAAAAGCAGTATTAGGCTGCATCAGCCACTGAATTAAATATATAGAGATGAAACCAATTCTGCTCCAAATGAACTCTCAAATCCTCAGTGTGTAAAATCTTTTAATTGAATTCCTGTGCTGTTCCTTTTCCCATTGAAATGCTGACAGAAAGATATCTGGCTTTAGTCTTGGGGGGGGGGGGGGGGTGGGGGGGAGGGGAGGGGAGGGGGAGGGGTGGTGGTGCAAAAACCTTCCAAGGGGGATCTTTGGAAGAGATTTAAAATGGTTACAACTAATCAATACAAAAAGAATGAACCTGAACCTCTTCATTTCTAATGCTGTGGAAATATGTCAATACAGGGATTAAAGTGATCTGTCTTATTGATTCCCAAAGGACAGGCCTCCCCCTGAGGTGCGATCACAACTCCAACAGCACTGCAGTAATGTGTTTGCCTTCTCAACCATAAAAACTACAAATTACTGCTCTGAGGGGAACAGACTGCCCCCAGAGCAGGCAGGCAGATTACTGAGCTATTTACCTGAATCACTGCTGGTTGCAGGCACCAGGCAGTAATGTAGGGGAAAAAAACGAGGCAATTTCCACACTGTGTACATAAAAAGGGAGGAAACCAGAAGTCACTCGGAGCCTCGCAAATGGAACAAAAAATGGGGCAGAGAGAAAAATAGTCAAAGCATTAAGGAGTCAAAATGGGTCCTGAATATGATCGATACGTTTCTTTCCAGATGTAGATATTTATTAAAAATGCCAATAGAACTGGCATTGGAAAATAAACTCTTTTGTGACTTTCATTTGAAGGAAAATCCAGAAAATGGCAATTTGGATATAAAAATAATTTCTAATTTAACTAATTCAATATTGGTCCTTGTAATTTGAATGTGTTGTAAATAATTATCCTAAGGATTAGGGTAGAAATCAGGGGAAACATGGATGCCAAATTTGCCTTTAAATGCTCTAGAAATCAGGCTGCAAAGGAAGAAGAGTTAAAATCAGAGATGAGCTGCAGAAAAGCACGCGATTTATCTCACACCTTCAAAGAGAGGAATTATTCTGGTGCTTGGTGGTGGGGAGTGCGAGGTGGATAGAAGTGCAAAATGAACATGACTCTCAAGAGAAGCAGTGATGATCATTTGCCACACAGTTTCCTGGGTGTAGAAGGTTGGAATTTGGTTCAGCCAAGGAAAACCCAGAACATCCGCAAGAAAGCAGTTTTTTTTTCTCTCTACTGACTGGCTCAGAGGAGAAGCCCAAATTTTTCCAATAGAACATTTCCAACCTCATGTCAGTGGGTAAAGTGGATGAGCAGGACTATGACTGAAAACAGGTGGAATTAATTTAAATCCATTCTCCGACAGGACACATTTACATTTCTGAAAGTTATTTCTATTTCATAATGTTGAGCTTCTCTCCAATTAAAGCCATTTTGGACATTTAAAAAATCTAACTTGAATTGTTTTTGACTGTAGTGTGTAATGGTCCCATAAAAATAACCCGGTTTGACAGGTGTTAACAATGTCAACTCCATCTGCGTCTGTTCCAATCCTTGCCTCCCATTTGAAATGATGGATAAGATAGGAAAGCATAAGAATGTTTTGATAACCCTCCCCACTGCTTTGTTCTATTTTCACTGGTGTGGACCTCACTTCCTGAGATGCAGGCAGGTCATGAAATAATGGCCATCCATTTACTACCTGGAAGGCTGGCAACATTGCTCATTATGCAGGCAGATTAAATGTTGCACTATAAACATTACGCAGTAAAAAAGGGAGCTACCCACGAATAAGTGAGATACATGAAACTCAGTAGATAGGAAGAGAGGGGAAAAATCACTGGCAAAGAAATATTCTTAAAAAGCTTTGTTTCTGATGTGGGTGGGTAGAGCGTGTCTGACTGCATAAATGGACGAACTGTCCCTGGCCCATCATATAAACGCATCCTTACGTTAACTTGCTATTTTCAAATTCCAGGAGCTAGTCTATTTGAATCACATTTTTAACCATGACTAAGAATCGCATTTACCAATTCATAAGTTCTGTGACTTTGCTTTTCTAATGCTTAGTGCAAACATGCAGCCACAGGTCATCCATAAATTGATGGACTTAATAGGTAACTGAGAGCATTTTGGAACCACACTGTAATCTCCTCCCAAAAGAGGATCGGAATTGAGCAGCCAGCACACAGATACAATGAAAAGAGCCATTATTCTGCATTATGGCTCCTCCCACCAGGAAGCTACAAACTAAACATAAATTCAGGAGTTGTAAGATCATTCGTGTATTTTTCATCAACACCATCTCTGAGAATGTATTGGGAATAAGGCAGAAGTAAATTAATTTGTCCTCAGAGAATAGAAACAGAGAATTCAATGGGCCAGCTTGCCACTCAAGCTACCCATTCAGTCAAAGCACTCGAATAAAGACAGGTGGACTTGCATTTCCATAGCATTTTACATATCACTTTTGGAGATCCCAATGACCTTTACAAAATACTTTTGAAATACAAAGACTTTAATAAGGTAGGAAGTTTAGCAGCAAATGGATGAGCAACAAATTCCATCAACCCCAATGTGGTAATAACGAGTTGATCTTTTTTCAGTGAAGAAGGGCTAGAACTAAATAGCAGAGTAATATTTAAAGAGAATTTTTAAACAAATGAAGGAGAAGCGTACAGAGAGTTTGGCAGATTGATTTGGGGGAGGGGAGGGAGGAGGAGGTGACACTGAATGACCAAATTTTGTGATAGATAGCCCATGTAATAAATATTAATCTGGACGTCAGTGATCCTCCACTTTGAAGACTAATGAATCACAGATCAATCACCTC
Source organism: Narcine bancroftii (assembly GCF_036971445.1). Classification (NCBI taxonomy): domain Eukaryota; kingdom Metazoa; phylum Chordata; class Chondrichthyes; order Torpediniformes; family Narcinidae; genus Narcine; species Narcine bancroftii. Next base: position 367,217,817 of record NC_091471.1, read on the forward strand.
AGTGAGCCGGTTAGGCTTGCCTTATCCATGAAAGTGCAGCCCTGCTTCATCTCCACAATGGAAGATACACCCAGATGTTTGTTCTCAGTTTTTTGGAAAAAAACTTGAAGACTTGCGATTCAGAAGAATGCTAAAATAAAAAATTCTGCTCCACTGTTCAGAACCATTAAAAGAATAAATCTTATTAAATCTTAACAATTCACCAACTAGAGAAGGACAATATCACAAACTAGCAGATGTAGATCATTCTTTGAAAAATGCTATCCCAAAGAAAGAAAATTGTAATTATCAATTAATCACACGTATTTGAACAAAAATTCTCCAGTTATCCAATGTACGATGAATTTATCACATGCGAGAGGGATCAAAAAATTCATTGAAATTGCTGAGGCACATCAACTATATAGGCTCTGATTTTAAAATTCTACATCAAAAGGCCTCAAGTGCATGGTGTCATTTAAGTCAATGTACATGCTTAGGGTCTACAAAATGTCCCTATACCTATAGCATTGGCAAATCATTTGATGCTGTCACTTCAGTTGATAAATTGTGTATTCTGCAGCTTAAGGCCTAAATCTATCCTTAGATAATTGGGAGATTCTCTTGTCTTGATAATTTACCATAGATATCGTTTCAGGTCTTAATTCTCTGACTTCTTGGGCTTCTAAATATCAATTTCTGCCTTTACTAAATTTCTGGTAACTGTAGGTCTGCAAATGTGATTCCTGAGACATTTGGTTGCGCGGGAGGCTAATGGCATTGAAGAACAAGGGTATAGGTCGGTCATCTTCAGTGTTCACTCTGGCTGCCATCACCAGAATAAGATAACAGAGTATCTAAGTGAGACTAAATGAGGTAGATCACGGAATTTTGGAGCAACACACAAAAGCTACTTGAGGAATTCAGTGGACGATCACAAAATGTGGAAGTTCAAAAGGAGGTTGGTTCATTGAATCGAAGCTGCTTCATTCACAAAGCTACCCAATTATTTTAATTTGCTTGATGCTTTCTTCTTCAAAATTTTTGCCCAATTTGGGGCATTACTGTCAGAATGGAGGGAACTGCTTTGTTATAGGCACAAGTATGTCATTAAGTAAGTTGTTCGCTATTTTCTTTATTTATATCGCACAATGTATCTTTCTGCTGCATGTCTTTGTGTCTGAAAATAAAGCTAATGTGACTACAGATTTTAATATTAAGTGAGAGAAAGAACTCCAGGAAGAACTACGGTGGTGAGAGTTCTCCTGTGTACAATTCCACAGAATGTGTAAAACATAATTGCTGATTTTGACTCGAAGTTATGTGCAACACTGATTTGCGGTGACTGAATGTTCTGGCTTTGTGAAAGGTAGCTATGATGACTGCACGCTCTAGCCAACAACATAAATGCAAACTGTATTCCAAGCGTTGCTGGAAGACATGTGGTGAAGACAAAATCCACAGCATCTTTTTGTGAGTAGAATTCAAGAAATGGTTCTTTTAAATGGTTGAGGATTAAATGTCTGAGAGTAAAAGCCCTAGAAAAATCCTTGAGAAATTCAGTGCACTTTGGGTCAAAATTAAATAATTAGATACACTGAATTGAATTTCAAAAAATGAGGCAGAAATTATGGGAGAATGTTGATTTGTTTAACAATACAGTCCATATATAGAAAGTAGAGGAATTAGGTGAACGGGTAGGGGACCATCAGATTCAGTGTTCAGTACCTCACAAAAACAAAAAAAAAATCTTAATCAGGAGGAAGGAGGCCTTGGCAGCAAACAAAAAAAAAATCTGGCATGAGAGAGAAAGCCAAAAGTTGCCAGATGAAGATACTCTGATAACTAATCTCCAGATGAAACTCAAGATGGAGGAAACAATCCATTCTCCACTCAAAAGGCACCTTCCTGAACTGAATATACCCAGGCAACTTTGAGGGAACAGTAAGATGCTTTGAAGTTTTTGAATACCACATCAATGTAGATCACGAAAGGTAAATGGTGATCCAATCTCCTCAAAAATTGCCATCCAAGAAAAAAACTCTGAAAAGGAACTCCAAAAGATGCAGTTTAAAAAAAAGGGGGGGGGGGGGGTAATAGCCAAAGGCAGTTAAAACACCATGCAGGTGAACTACATTGTGGTGAGAGAGAAGCTTGATAGGATATATCTGACCAACAAGATGATGCATGATCATAAAGGATTACTAGTCAACCCCAAATCTGGGAGAAATCATGCCTGCATTGACAGAGATCAAGACATTAGCAATAATGCCTGACCAAGTCCAGGAGAATGAACATTGATGAGGAGTTTTCACTTTTGACAAATTCAACACATTATTTGAATGATGCAAGTGACATGTACCTTTCGACGTTGAGCAATCCGGTATATGTTCTTCAGAAAGTAGATGACACTTACAGAGAACATGAGACAGCATTAGGCAGATAGTGTCCAGATCTTTGGAGTGGTAGACAAAGGGCATACCTGTCATCTCCTTGAGGAAAGAACAAGAAATCCTGGCTCTATCTGCATATTGGCCAATGCAAAAGAAAGCAGAAAAATTGAGAGTTTTATGGAAAGGCTTACACACTGCATGGCGTTAAACCAAGCCCAGAGAAAGACAGAGCTGATAATGAGATGAAAGCACAAACACAGAGAAAGAACTGTTGAATCCTCCCAATCTCATTTGTAAACACATACCTCAAACCTGAGAGAACTGATGAAAGAAGATAGCAAATACAAATGATTGGGAGCCATGAATTTGAAGAGGTTGTGTGCACCGATAAAAGGCAGCCTTCTTGCAACAGTATAAAGCACGATTTTTCAGAAAATGTTTGTGGTTAAGGTTTGGGAGCAATTGCGTTATCACACATATCATATGGCAGCAGAGAAGGACAGTGATCTATGAATCCAAGAGGTACCACATAGAGAATATGATCAGTAACTCCTACAATAAATACCTCAGAAAAGCTCTTTTAAAACTCCAGCAAAGATTATTCTTTAGAGTTATTATTTTGCGTTGAAATATAAGCCAGGAAAGGAAACAACAAACATGTTGACACTATTCCATCTGTGGTGACAGCTCAGCGTGAGGTGAGATTCCTGGTGCACTGAATTCCACTGATTAAACGTGGAATTAATAAAGCCAAAGTAGAGACTGAGAAAGGTGAGAACTTTCCATCGCTCTCCCAGCAGCTCATTCACGGAAGGACCAAGGAAAGTAATCAAATACAGTCAGCAGTAATAATATTGCTGGTCAGAGATGACATCTTGGTGGAGGATGCTTTATTGTTTGGACCTGGAATGAGCATAACCAAATGAAATATTCAAGGAATTCTGGCTGAAGATACAATCTTACCTTTGCATTTTGATTCACAGTATGAATCAAAAGCTACAAAATATATGCAAGTCTCAGGATAAGATGTTTTTTTGGTTAGTTTTCTTTTTTTTTAAATAGAGTAAGTTGGGTGGTTTTATATATTATTTCTGTCTTCATCCATTGGAGTGAAGGGGGGACTGAGTTTATACTGTTTGAAATTTTATTTTGATATATATACTTATGAGATACTGTATTTTCAGTTTCATTCCCTTTTCTTCATTGTACTGTATTTATTGTAAAAACTAATAAAAAAGATTGAAAAAGAAAGGAATTCCAACAAAATGGACATGAGGGGGCCAGATGAGCAGGGAGATCAGCTCCATTCTGGACTGACAGCAACAAAGATCAAGTGAGAAGGGTGTCAACACTCAATGTGCTCCACGAGTACAATGCACCACAAAATCACAGATGGATTGTTATGTCTCTGTGTTACTTGGGAGGCTTCTTAAATAACAAAAGAGACTTTACTTACTGATGCCTTCCATCATCTCAGGAAACTGTTTACACACATTTACATATACATACGTGGTTACAAAATAGTTCACATTATCCTGACAATATAAATCCCTCCTTCTCAAGATAAAGAAAAATTCACTGTTCTTTATCACTTTCTTTCCAGAGCAACTTAAGTAACTGAACTTGTACACTAGTTTATTTACACAACTATTTTTAAATAGTCCTTATCGATATCACACTGGTGACAGTATGTTCCTTCGCCATCTTGTGGATTTATCTGCGATCGTTGGGCTCTGTGTTGCTGGTCCACGTGGAGGTGATGGTGCTTCACCTGACAACTGCTGTGTTGATGTTTCAGTATTAGTGGTTGTGTTCTCTTCACTTGATATTGGTGTTTCAGGCTTACTGGTATTAAAGCTTTCTGCTTCATCACATCTTGTGTCGGCCGATGTGAATTCTGTTCCTCCTCAGCTGGTGGCCAGATTCTGTCTCAACAATGTATGATCTTGGTGTCTCAGCTTCTCTAATGACTTTTGCTGGGGTCCATGTTTTCAACATCAGCTCTTAAATATGCACATGCTGCCCTCTGAAGACTTCTGGCAATGTTTGTGCCTGTTTGTTATAATGCTGGCATCCTTCCTGCGTGCCAGCCAGTCTTCTTCTGGCTTCCTCCTGGTCTTCTGGAGGGTGCATTTTGCTTGGCAGAGTTGTTTTATATCTCCTGCCTTCAGAAGTTCTGCTGGGGACTTCATGCCAGCCCTTAAAGGTGTTGCTCGTAATGATAGAAGAGCTAGGTGTGGGTCTTCTTTTGTTTTGTGACACTTAATTAGTGTGCATTTCACAGTTTGCACTGGTCTTTCAATGAAGCCATGACCTTTGGGGTAGTATGGGGATGATGTAGTGATAACAAACCCATACTCTGCAGCCAGCTTTCTGAATTCTTGTGATGAGGTCTGCTTTCCATCGTCACATATTACTTGCTGAGGTATTCCTTGTTCATCAAGGAGCAGTCTCATCTCTGAGGGGATAATTAACACTCTCAGGTCTTTCACCCTTTTGACGAATGGAAACTTACAGTAGTAACAGGAACTATTAAATACCACTCTTGATTCTCGGTGAATAAGTCTGCTCCCATTGTGTGCCATGGCCTGGCAGGTACTTCTGTGGAAATCATTTCCTATTTTAGTTGTGTGTTTCTGTTGATCCTTTTGGATATCTTCTTCATCTGGATCTCATAATTGACAAGAGATCAAAAGCAACTCCCGGCAGCTATCCTAAGATTGCTGATCCAACTGTGTCTACCAAGTGCAATGTACAGAGATTGTTCTTTCCCTTATTGCAGCATTGATCTTAGCTCTCCCTGGCTGCTTGATCATGTGTTCACCATAGGCCATTAATGTGACATTTGTTGTTTCCAATGCACCGTCTTTTGCACCCTTTTATTATGTTCTCTGGGAACATCTGGCGGTAGAGTTTGAGTGGAAGGATGTTGCTTTGTGATCCAGTATCCAGCTTCACCTTTAGGTTAAATATATTAGGCTTGTTCTGGATTGTCCTCTGTATTTGGATCTTTGTGTGCAACTCGCTTCCTTCTTTCATCTCACCCGACATTTCGTGAAGGTTTTATGTCCAGTATCTGGGTGTTGGATTCCTCATTGTTATTTCCTTTTATGTGGTGGATCTTCTTCTTGTCTTTTTTCTTCACTGGTATCACTGTTTTCTTCATACCAGACTTGCACATCTTCGCCCAGTGATTTGGTTTACCACAGGCTCTACATTCAGAACTGTATGCAGGGCATTTGTTTCGGTCATTGAAAGGGTGTTGTCTGTCGCACTTCCTGCAGGACCTTGAGGTTTGCACTTTTCTGACTGTGTCCTTTATAGGTCTACATAGATAGGGATTTCATTTGCATTCTCGTGGCTTCAAAGACTCTGGCTGTATCTATATCTTGATGAGCTTCAAGCTATCCTTCCCTATAAGAAACCTTGGCATTTCGGGATGGGCACTCCCTTATATTAGTTGATCAACTCATCTTTCCTCTATATCCTTAAATTTGCATTTTGCAGCAACAATTTTTAGTCTATTAAGGAAGTTATCAACAGTTTCATCAGTCTTTTGCATTAAGTCTTGAAATTCATAGCGTTTAATTCTATGGTTAGACCTAGGTTCAAGGTGAGAAGCAAACTTTGCAAATATCTGGTCTGGATCATTTTTCTCCACCTCTGTAAACTCCCAGCGATTAAATAAGTCAAGGCCTCGCTCCCCGGTCCAGAGAAGTAGATAACGGACCTTCTTCTCTGCTGTTGCATTTGTAAAATAGCTTTGAATGCTAAATTGTACCTGCTGAAACTTTTAAAATGATTCAACAATGTCTTCAGCCTCCCCGTCCATCACTGGGTGAACTGCTGTGCTCCAGCCATTTATTTTCAGCATTGTTTTTTCCTCTTCTTCCCCTTTGTATTTCAGTGGCTTACAATCAATTGTATGGCTTTATTCTTGTTCTCTTATGCCGCTGCCACCATGTTATGTCTCTGGGTTACTTGGGAGGCTTCTTAAATAACTTCAAGAAGCAAGATTCAAATAACAGAAGAGACTTTACTTACAGATGCCTTCCACCATCTCAGGAAACTGTTCACATACCCACACATTTACATATACATATGCCCCAGAATGGTGCACTACAGTTACAGTGAGAAGGGGTGTTCTTACATGGTTACAAAATAGTTCACATTATCCTGATTATATAGCAGGAACTATTTGAGATTCCACGAATGGTGATAAAGTGCCATGGGTGCAGATTTGTTCCCACTCAGCCAGGAATAGGTTCTTATATAAGTTCCCAAAGGATGACAGAGGCACAAGAAGTCAAATTTGGTTCGCAGCACAAAGGATTCCTGGGAAAATGTTGGTGTGGCAATGGAGCACAATTCACAGAGAACATGGACAGTGCTCAGACTGATATGGGTTTACAATTGTGACCCTACCTCACACTGCCTGAGAGAACATCATGTTCCTTTTCCATCAGGAGAAGTCCTACAAACAGCAAAGCTCAGGGGAATGCAGGCATTTCTTTATTGTCATTACAAACTATAATGAGATTAGAAGCTGAGCCTCCGAATAGTAGAAAGAGCAATGCTACTTTCACAAAGCAAAATATATCTTCCACAAGACTAAGGCGGAGTAAGGCTATCTCAAATTCAATCTACACCGTTCAGGATTTCCATTGTTACAGGCAGAAGTACACTATTAGTACACCATATCACTCACATGATATTGTATTCAAATCATGTATTGTATCCTTTGGCAGCAAATTTTCTATATAGGAAAATAAACATAATGTAGTCACCAACTGGCGTCTAAGATTGTAATTTAAAAATAAAGTTATGGGAATAACAATTTCTTTTGAAAGTTATTATGGACTTTGCATCAATCTCAAATATTATTGCAGTTAGAAACTCCACTTTGCTTGACGTCCTCCCCTCCCCAGTGTTAGCCCAGTACAGGGATTTTTTTTGGTTTTAATTGTTACACATAAAAAATTGGAAATGGAAACAGAATAAATGTGAGCAAACTGTGATACAGCAAGAAAATTCCTCCCTTGTTCTTGAACTGCCTGTGGTTAATATTTTGCTCACCCAGTTGCTAGGAGGAGCAGTGGTAACAAATCCTTGAAATGATAGCTGATAGGCCACTCAAGTAGACTTACTGATTGGCATTGCAGGGCTTACCACATATTGCAAAAATTGTTCTCTTTGTATCTTATGGCAGACAGCTATAATATAGTCTAGGTTGAGCGCAGTCAAATATATCAAAAAAGGTGAATTCAGGGGCAATAATTTAAAATGAAAGTCAATTCTACAAGTTTTGCAACATGTCGAGATGGCAAAATAACAGTGCAAAATAAAAATAAAACTTAGATTATTCCAAAGTGTACATATGAATAAACATATTGGTCTTACCAAAAGAAGAATCATATACCTTCGTATATGTGCAAAAAATACATATGTTCAATCTGTCTTTCCATAAGCAGTTTGGCTTTAGAGTTGAGAACCACCGGAAAGAAACCATTTGGCTTGGAACAGCCTCTGGATAAGGACTTGGCTACGGAGAAACTGCTTCACTCAAAGTGGTATGAAATTTTGGAATTACTCCTGTAAATGCTCGATTAAGGATAACGCTAATATCTCAAATCCGTAGATTCTTGGATACAAGGAACTGAGATCTATGGAGGGTGATAGAGAGCTGGCTCGTGGTTCAAATGGCCAACCTGATTATATCCTCTTCTTCTTTATGTGCTTCTGACCTGGGACAGGCTCAGGAATTTATAGTTGTCTGCTTTTATACACATATCATAACAAAATCACATACTGATGCAATGAATGAATCTAGTGGTTGCCTTGTGTGCTGACTGTCCCAGATCTTCTTTCTAACTAGAAATAGATCGCTGCCCATCATGGGTATGATGGGCATATTTTACATCAGAAGTAAGAGTTTTGATTTTTCAGGAAAATGAAGAATATAATCTCCCAAAGAGCTGGTAAAAAAAATCTCAGAATCTTCGGTCATAAAAATAAATTTGATATTTAGTCACGACTGCAGAGAACCACAGTCCTTTTCTATATTACAAGCAAGATCACTAGTTTTCCATTTTTATATGAAAATCAATAAGAAAACACAATATAATCCTTAAAACCAGTGCAAATTCTCAAATCCTATGTAATAAAGAAAATGGAACTTGACTTACTCAATTACTGTAAACCACCAGCCCTGATTATAAAGAGTTAGTCATACTGCAGCCAAGAAATTAATTAGCTTCATTGTGCCAAAGTACAGGTTCCACATTATGGGAATGTTGAACATATATGGATTATTAATGTAATGGCTAGTTCCTACTGACACAGAGAAATGGCAGAATTTCCAGCTGCCAATTTACCCTGGCTTTATTCATACTGCTCTCATTGTCGAAGGCAAAGTGGCACATAATCGAAGGGCAATGATTGTGGACGTTCTGGGAAAAACTGCTGGCTGCATGCAAGAACAGACTTTCACAGTGAAGTGGTAGGGAGGCTTTTAAATCCATTTGACCTGATAGGATTGGAAAGAGGAAGAACCACATTCCTCGTCAATCAGTGATGCTGCAGTTTGTTTCAGATGTGAAAGGCTAATATGACAAGACAGATAGAAGGAAGTTGGAGAGGGTAAACAAGCGCAGGCTGAGACACATCTCTACCTCATTATCAAAATATCCCAAAGTGCTTCACTTCTAACTCATTGTGGTGGACAACGTAAGCACGGGCCTTTTAATTGCTTAGCATTGTGATGCCCTGCCAATGGAGGACATACTGATGATCATTAAGGTCTTAAACCTGCATCCCAAGCATTGGGAGCAAGGACATGTGTGGAATGACATTACGTGCTGCCTTTATGGTCATTGCAGTTGGCCAGTTAGACAGTTGCCACTTAGCAACACCATTTCCTCAATGAAAGATGCATTTATAACTAATGAACCCAGACACCACATAACAACAATTAATGTTTGGGTGAATAGATATCGTGCCATCTTGAAATAGTATAAATGATCTAAATGTTGACGAGTTTTGAAGTCCATCTGTTATTTTACAGAATTGCATATACCCATTGTGCTGTGGCAAATTGAACGGAACCTATCCATTTCCCAGCAAATGTATTTAACTTGACTGACCTGTGGATTGCCCGAATCCCCCCTCCCCTCTTGCTCCCATTCCACTGTGTGATAGAGGATAATTGCATCCATTCCGTGGCAATGTAAACCCTCCTTTACTTCACTTCTGTCGCTGCTCTGCTGTAATTTACAAGTGCTTTGGCCTCAGTGACTTGTCAACGTTCACATCTCTGCAATTCCACGGCAGGTCATGGTTTTCGAACCAAGTCAAATTTCCCACTTGAGTCACATGAGCCAATCATCGATCCTGTGATGAATTGGATGATTTGTTGGCAGTGTCTTGGTTTCAAAAAAATGGGAACTTCAGCTGTAATTGTTGGCTAACAATGGTTCTAAACTAATTCATCTGATCATGAACAGGAAAGATATCCATTCAAAAAGCATTGACCTGCTGAGCACTGTTTTACTGCAAGTGAACTTACCTGAGTGTACTTGCTTATAATGTAATGGCAGCATCACACTTACATGGTGTATCCTCAACAACCACTCTGAATGACAGTTTGGGACTCACTTCATCTCTTTTATCTGCTGTTACTTTCATGCAATGGATCTTTAGTAAGTTCCTAACCCATCTTCACTATACTTTGTTTTCAGACATACAGCATGGTAACAGGCCCTTCCGGCATATGAACTCGTGCCACCCAATTACACCCAAATGAAATACAAACCCTGTACGTTTTGAAGGGTGGGAGGAAGCCAAAGCATCTGAAGGAACACCAACTCCTTACAGACAGTGCCGATTCTAACCCGGATTGATGGCAATGTAACAGCGTTGTTCATACTGCCACACTAATCGTGCTGCCTTTATGAAAATTACAAAGACTATCATTCAAGGTCAAGTATTACCACCACTTTCAAAATGTAGGGTTCAGAAAATGTCCTGGGCACCTTCTAAGACCAAGTCATAGCAGGATTGCAGAGCTACTGGTTGTCAGATCATTCATCTCCGTCCATTGCATTCTGTTTAGTTCTACATTGTAATTTCACCCAATTTTTAGGTACAACTCGTACTGCTTCTGACATGTCTTTCTGCTTGCTGCATGGAACCAAGGTTGAGCCCCTGCCTTGATGGTAACCATTAGCCTAGCAGCGAGTGCAACCCCTATTACAGTGCCAGCAAACCGGGTTCAACTCAGCCACCATCTGTAAGGAATTTGCTCATTCTCCGTGACCTGTGTGGGTTTCCTCTGGGGACTTGGTTTTCCCACACCCTCTAAAAATGTACGGGCTCATGGGCTGGAAGGACCTGTTATTGTGATGGGAAATGTCCACCAAGGTTTCTGTGTCTGCACCAAGCCTTTAGCATGGTGGTTGTGTACTGAACATACATGGAAACTCTCGTCATTATCTCTGAAAGAAACTGCATGGTGGACACTCCTTCCAACACTGTCAAGGGACAACAGCTAGATTGGGGAGAATGACATCAAGTGATTCATTCTTTGTGTTAGTTTGCACACTGCCTGCCACAGACCCAGTTTGGTAGCTCTCCCTTTTAGCACTCACCAACTTTACTAAGTCACTTCTGCTGATGGGCGTTGATGTCCCTCCCAGAGTACACATTCTGGAGGAACCTGGCATCTTTTCTGTGCAGTTTGAATATGTTTCCTTGATGCTTGACTCGGCTGTGAGACAGCCAGGTGAGAGAGAGGAGGACTTTGCAAAGCTGATAGGGCTGGAGACAACTGTGTCGTGCTTGGATTGGGTGTCTAGGTTGATGCCAAATGATTCATCTTATTTTATTGACATTGTGAACATGTTTTCCCAATGAGTTTCCATGCCACTGAGGGGTTCTTCTAAAAAATGTATTTCTTGATCTTCCTACTTCCCATGGTTATTCACCCTTTGGTCTTTTTTAACCTTTCATAATATATATTCTGGACTGGATCCATGGGTAAACGACTGTACAAATAACAGTATGAACTTGCTGGTGGTCGGGTATAAAACCAGTCGGGGAAAAAGAGGATATGGAGTTTATGCACTTGCTGTTAGCCCCTGAAAACAGTGCCACAAAGGGTTAAAAAAAACACTTCCAGATTCCTCGGCAATTGAATGTACACAAACACAACATGAAAATAAATCATTCAAATAACTTGGATACCTTAAAGTTGTTCTGGTCCAATGTCAGGATATTGAGATCTACTGTAATAGATTCAGCGTGTTAGTACTCCTGGGAAATAATGCAAAAATCATCCAAGTACACATCCCTGAATACATGTTCCTAAAATACTTACATAGCCACAATTTGTGAAAAATAATCAAATTCCTATTTTTGTACCTTACAAATTAGTGATATAATTATCCTGGCCACAATTTATTCATTCTAGTCAGAATGAGTGTCTTTGAAAGTGCAGTCAGATAGATGGAGTACATACATCAACCTTTCTTTAAAAAAAGCAATTAAGGACAAATAATAAATCAAAATATAAAACAAATTTAGTAAAGGCCAAATGATACAGCTGAAATGTTTGCGTAATTATGAAGAAGAGAGACAGATACATTCAAATGGCATTTTAGCCTTTCCAATGAGTCCTGAAAGGACTCAGTGATACCATGGCTTTTTGCCCATCTGAATGTTTAATGACTAATTCTGATGACACGAGGAGGCTGAAATTTGGCAAAGTGATAAATTTTGCTCAAGTGAGAATGTTGTTACACTCCAGGCTGAACTGGGACAGCTGACACATTATTGCAGCAACCAATGATGTCCCTGGATTTGAACTAGGTAAGAAACCAAGGATCGCCAACTCCTGCAACATACGTTACCTATCAACAAGAAGAGGCATGAGAAGGACAAGTTCCAGACCAGCCATGGGTCCATACTAGCTCAAACTGAAATAGCAAAAAGTAAATAAACTGGGGCACATAAAATCTGTTCACTGCACTGCAAATGTCCAAAATCTGCTGCCGATCAGCAATTTACTGTCCATTGGTAGAGTGGAACAAATTTCTTGCATCCAGAAATGTGTGGCCCTCATTATTGTTTGAGATCAGTGTAGCTGATTTTAAATTAACTTATTGCTTTTTTTGCTACATTTTCACTGCACAAATTAATGATGTCCTGGTCACTGTTTGCTGAATGGTTGATTCAACTATTTATAACCGTATAATTAATCGTATGGACACAGATGTGAAAAAGACATGTTATGGATAGGGATATGATAGAACCCCAGGGGTTACTGCATCACCATCAATCTCATTGTACAAAACTGTTTTAACCTCGGTACTAATGTGCAGTAAATACAGAAATCCATGAAAGGAATCAATGTGATCACAAGACTATAAAGCTACACTCTCACATTATTTTAAAAAATATTCCTGTGGGTTATTTCTTATTTGCATAAAATGTATTCACAAATCTCCTTTAAAAATAAATGGCTGTATTGGACTTTAAAGAAATCAACCATATTTTTAGACCATAAGTTATAGGAACAGAAGTGGGCCATTCAGCCCATAGCATTCTCTCTGTCAGTCCATCATGAGCTGATCCATTGTCCCACTCCCCTGCCTTCTCCCTATGACCTTGGGCGCTGCCCAGGATCAAAGCTCTTCAAATGCCCCTGAATCTTTCTCTCTCCTCCTTCAAGAAACATAATGTTTGACTAAATTCTTCATTCGCTTATCTCGTATCACCCAAATGGCTCAGTTTCAAACGCCCCTGAATCTTTCTCTCTCCTCCTTCAAGAAACATAATGTTTGACTAAATTCTTCATTCGCTTATCTCGTATCATCCAAATGGCTCAGTTTCAAACGCCCCTGAATCTTTCTCTCTCCTCCTTCAAGAAACATAATGCTTGACTAAATTCTTCATTCGCTTATCTCGTATCACCCAAATGGCTCAGTTTCAAACGCCCCTGAATCTTTCTCTCTCCTCCTTCAAGAAACATAATGTTTGACTAAATTCTTCATTCGCTTATCTCGTATCACCCAAATGGCTCAGTTTCAAACGCCCCTGAATCTTTCTCTCTCCTCCTTCAAAAAACATAATGTTTGACTAAATTCTTCATTAGCTTATCTCGTATCACCCAAATGGCTCAGTTTATAAACGTCCCTGTAAAGAATGTTATTCATTGACTGAGGAAGCATGGAGTTTGATCGAAGAAAGATGACATATTATGCGGCTCATAGTCTCAATACAAGGTCCCAACCCAAAGCGTTGACTGTCCATTTCTCTCCATGTATGGCTCTTGACTTACTGAGTCCTTCCAGCTTCTCATAGTCGATTCAGGATGGACAGCAAATGTACAAAGGATAGAGGGAATAACATGCTGCTGGCCTACAGTGCTCATTGACTGGAGGTATCCACTGGAGGTCTCCAGGAAGTTTACACTTTTTTAATTTTAAATTTTAGACATATAGCATGTTCACAGCCCTTTTAAACCATGGCCCTTTGTCGCCCAATTCCATCCATGTTTTTGAATGGTGGGAGTAAACCAGGACACCCGGAGGAAACCCACACACACACAGGGAGAATGTCCTGACAGCGCTGGATTCGATCCCTGATCTCTGGCTCTGTAACAGCATTGCCTTGAGTATGCAAATGGAAATTTTGCTTACTAACCTAGTAAAATGTCAGTGGCATAGTCATGGAAGGTAATAGAGAGATACAGCTTAGAATCAGGCCCTATATACACTGCTCTGACATTAATCCCATGTTTTACTCCCTCCACATTCCCAACAACTCGCTCCCAATACATCCACTCGTTGAAATAAAGAGGCCAATCTACAGCGGCAATCATAATACCTAATCATAATACAAATCTGTCACAATAAAGGACAAATATACCTGCAGAGTCTTTCCAGCAGGATGGATGATATATATTGTGATTTATGGTCTCCGTTTGAGCCCTCTACCCAATTCTACAGGGCCAACATCCCTAAGGTTTATTGGCCCAAACTGAGTTCCTGTTGACAAAATCCATTTGACTTCTTGGAAACGTATTCAAGTATGAAGCTTCACTTCACATTGATGTATTTCATTTGAAGCCTGTGTGATCACAAAGTTTATCTTACAGCAACTTCATTTAATTTAGATAGCATTAAACTTTGACAAAAACCATGTGGGTTCACAGGCCTATAAATATATATCAGTCAGAAAGCACTTGCTTGAATTATGGAAGCTGTAAATCGACATCTTCACTCCCTAGATAATTTAAACAAACACACACAGCTCCCTATGGACCCTCATCACCAACTTGACCCTAAATTGACTCCCCAATGCTAATTGATTGATTAATAATTTGGAAGAGCAATTTAGACAAATTTGATGCTCCAAAGGGAGAATACAATGAATCTAAAATAAAGTAATTGATTGACTTTGACTCTCTTCCTCTGTTTCATCATTTACAAAGCATATGTTACCTCAGAGTGACTGGTCTGTCCTAAACTCAAGACATTCAACAGGTGATTAGAGGCTCAAAGCCATCAATTAATGACACATGGCCTCGGTGTATTCATAAACAAACTCAATCAGGCACTGTAGTTTTATCTACAAAAGATAACAAGCCTCTCTTCGAAGATGATAATTTTAATGATGTTATGGAATGAAAAAGTAGCCATGTGTCACTGTATTGTAATCTGAATGTTCAACAACATTGTCTACACTGTTGCTTGGTAACTGTGCAACCCCACTAAATTCACTCTTAAACATCAAATTTTGTGTAATATTACATCTGTTTTATTTCACAATAAATAATCTTAAATTATAGCACAACAGATTCAAACTTACAAAAGAGACACCACAGGTTATGACATGATACAAGCCAGCCATACGAGGTGAGGAAGCTAATTTGTCCCTCTCTTGCTCTGTTGGGCACATTTTCATCATGTAATACAAAATGTGATTAAGTAACACATTCATTCTTATCCTTATTCACATCTGAATTGTGCTTTTTATCATGTCCAAATATTTTATGTAGACCTCCCTTTGACAAACTGAGAGATGGTCAACTACCCATTGAAAGAAGGAACTCCCAAATTACAATTTAAAAATGTCTCGACGTAGCAGAATAAAATAAATTCAGATTGCTCAGTGCCCTTCATATGGGATTAATATTTGTTTGAAACTTGAATTTGAGCCACCCATAAGATTTAGATTTAAATTTAGATTTAGAATTAGACATACAGCCCGGTAAGAGGCCCTTTTGACCCCGTATCACCCAATTACATCCAATTGATCTCCAACCCCAGAACGTTTTAAATGGTGAGAGGAAACCGGAGAATCCGGAGGAATCCCACACAGACAGGGGGAGAACGTTCAAACTCCTTACTAGGCAGCGCGGGGTTTGAACCCCGATCGCGGTTGCTGGTAATGTGACAGTGTTGCGCAAACCGCTACACTGACCGCGCTGCTCTAACTTCATTATCAAGTTCAAGAAAGATTACAGAAACAATTCACACTTTATCAAAGTGAATGATAATTAATAAATACACTTTTAATTGTGATCTTAACTATTTGAAATGCATGTTCGTGGCAATAGATCAAATAGAGGAATAAAAAATGTTCATTTTCCACAAACCACTGCGACACAGTTCACTATCTCATTAGAATCAGATATAAAACTTTTAAGCAATGTGCTGTGTGGAAGAGGTTGAATTTATTGTCACCAGATTTGGGACTATTCAGACACTAGCCCAATCATTGCGCTCATGAGAAAAATAAAAATAAATGAGTTAATAACAATATGAAAAAGGAATTGAGGTAAATCAGTCGTGTTACATTCTGCAGTGTATCACAATCGCATTCACACAAACATCTAGTGGGGGAAAATGTACCCAGAAGGTTCAAGTGAAATCAGCGATTTATTCAATTTTCACTCACATAATTAAGGTGAAGGTCCTTCTCTGGTTTATGACTTGAATACCTTAAATCGTAATTTCTCCTATGTCAGAGGTTTGCATCTGGCAAGTTGTACTGCTGAGCAAGGTGAAACAAATGAATATCTCCAAGGTTTGCTTAATAAAATACAATGGAATTTCTTTTCTTAAGCAAGGAAGGATTGGTATTTTGTCTCTTATATTACCTTTGAAAGAAATCCTGGGGCAACAAAATCTGTCAAACCGGCACCATCCAGTGTTTATGATCATCTAAAATGGATTTCCCCCTTTCAATTTAAAATCCTTGAAAAAAAAACCCAGCCTGCAATAAATGGTGTATATTTTGCTTAAATTCAGTGTGCAACATTTCATTTTCAATGGGCTACGGACATTCAGGAGAAATAATAAATGTTTAAAGCAGGAAGACGAAGAGGCCATGGTGAGGAGGTAATGAATTCTGGGGAAAGAACTGGCACAAATAGAACAGGCTGAATGGCTTTTATTCTCCGCTGTAAATCTCCTGGTTCTAGAAATGCCACATTGCCATTTGTTTGCATTTAGACACCAATAGGTTGTTTAGAGCTGTCCCAACTCGTCCTTCCTTCCACTCTGATTGCTTAAATTCTTAGCAAGCTGAATCCGAATTTCAGCACATTTCTGCCACTTTCAGAGGGAAGAATATTTTCATGGAAAAGCAGTTAAATTCAGATTATGATGATGAAGTAGTCAAGTTTGGCTCATTCCAGGCCCGTGCTGAGGCCTGCATCCAAATTCAAGGATTAGAACTCCAGAATGAATTCAGTAGAACTGCTTCATTTGCATCACTACAGGAATATTAAATAAATGGTACAGGTTTGAACGAGTGACCATTTCAGTCCAGTTTCCCCTTTTCCACCCTCACACAGAGTTAAAGGGATTGTACTCGCTGGAGTTTAGAAGATTTGGAGGGGATCTCCTAGAGACCTATAAAATTCTGGCAGGATTGGACAGAATGGATGCAGATGGGATGTTTCCAAGGATGGGAAAATCCAGAACCCGGGGCCATGGTTTGAGGATAATAGGCAAACCATTTGGGACCGAGATGAGGAGGAATTTCTTGACCCAGAGGGTGGTCAATCTGTGGAATTCATTGCCACAGAGGGCAGTAGAGGCAGGTTCATTAAATCTATTTAAGAGGGAATTAGATCTATTTCTTCAGTATAAGGGTATTAAAGGTTACGGAGAGAAGGCGGGGACGGGGTACTGAACTTTAAGATCAGCCATGATCTCGTTGAATGGCGGAGCAGGCTCCAAGGGTCGAATGACCTACTCCTGCTCCTAGCTTCTATGTTTCTAATTAAACTGAATATGAAAGCATCAATAGTTTCCTCAGCTGCACAATCTTTGTGCAATTTATACTGGTCGGCTCTTTTAGTTTTCCCAAAATCTACAACATGACAGGATACGCCGATTATTGGAGAGAGGAATTGTTCAAAGATTTATTTCAGTGTCCTGTTATGACGAAACAAAGAGAGGATGAAACTCTTCTGGTTCATTTTTATATTCTCCACCAATTTTGAAAGACAAAGAGTCAGGCAAAGGATTCACCTGGAAAAGGATTGGTTGATGTGTAAATATTGAGAAAAAGTCCCAGATTCGGCGGTGGAAATGCCTACCTCAAAACTGAAAATAGTTACAAAAGAAAAAAAATACATGGTATCTTTCATGTTTTTAAGGTGCCTCAATATATTTTACTGCCAATAAAGTATTTCTTGAAGTGGAGCCTCTTTTGCAATGTAGGAAACATCGTGATCAATGTGTGCATAGCAAGCTTCCAAAAATAATAACTTGATAATGAAGACATTATATTTTGCATTCTTTCAGCTAACGATTAACCAAAAATCTCACAGAGACATACTCACATACAGCAGTGCTTGTAAGTACAATACTTTAAACATGCTAAATTCAAACACCCTCTGCAAATATACTGGCAATTATTTTGGTGAGCTATGAGACGAAAGAGTTTATCTTTCCTTCATCTACACCCATAGTCTTCTACAGGAATTTTGTGACTAAAGGATTTCCAAATAAAATAAATGAAGAAGCAGCAAATTTATTTTTCCTGAGAAGACTGAAGCGGGCAAGGCTACTGGCTACCATCATGCACAGGAGCTGTATCGAGAATGTCCTGGCCGGCTGCATCGCAGTGTGGTACAGTTGCTGCAGAGAAATGGATTGGAGGTCAATGCACAGGCTTGTAAGAGTAGAAGAGAGGATCACTGGAGTCTCCCTCTCCCTCACCAAGGTGATCTACAAGGATCGTGGTCTGAAGAGGGCTTGCATAATCATTTGAGGGCCCCGCCCACCCTGCACACAGCATCTTTCAGTTGCTCCCATTGGGAAAGAGACACAGGAGGATCAGAAGGCACTTTCATGCAGTGAAAAAGCCTGAGTGTAAAGGCCGAGATTCTCCTCCCTGATATCAGGAGACTTACCTCTACGAACGTGCTGTGGCTGGCTCCAAGGCGTCGACTCCGATCCCTCTTGGGGAAGGATAATCTCCGTTGCCTCACGTGAATGTACAGCCGCTGCAAGTGACCGGCAAGGGGCGGGCTGATGATGTCGCAATGGCGCTGTCAGCCACTCCCTCCCACCCACTCACCCCTCTCCCTCCATGACACCCTCAGGGTAGGGGAGGCCAGAGGGAGCGATCAAGGCAGGGAGCCATTAGAGCAGGGCCGGCCAGCAGGAGCTGTCAGTGGTGGCTGGTGCAGGCTGTGACAGCCCCGCTGGCCGCTCCGGCACCTCCCCGTGCCGCTTTGACCTTTGGGGTCGTTCTCTGCGGCTCTCAAAAGGTGGCAGAGCTATGGCCACCTTCCCTACCCATAATCCCCATGCTGCTGGAACCATTCTGGGAACACAGAGCAGTTCCAGCTGTGCGAGGGATTATGTGTTCGGAAGATGGACATTACTCTTCCACATATTTATGATAGACAGCGCATGACACCAATTGCCCTGCCTCTATCGGCTCCGGAGGGCACTACAAGACACTGCTCAACAGGAATGCAATGCAAGGGCAGCCTTTTAGCTGCTCCATGAAAGATAAGTTAATATTTTCCCCTCCATAGTTATAGCCAGCCTCCAGGCAGAGGCCTGGTGTGAAAGGGCCTAGAACCAGCACCACCAGGCTGAGGAACAGCTTCTTCCCATGGACAAAGAGAATGCTGAATGTCCAAAGGAACTGCGCACACTGACCCTCCGAGACTTCCATAGTTACAAAACTATATTTCTTTATTCTTAACACTTGTCCTGCATATGTATTGTTTGTCTGTCTGTGTATATTATCTAATTGGGAATCTGGTGTTTTGCACCGAGGACTATTTTGTCGGGTTGTACTTGTGCAATCAGATGACGATAAACTTGACTTGATGATCTGATACCGTACAAATTCATGTTTTCTGAATAAATTATTTAGTGCATAAAATTCATGAGAAAACACAGGCAGTTTTCATCAGACTCTCCTCCGATCAATAATGGCTTGCATGTGCAAACAATATTGCATTTTAAATTCCTGTTTTGTTTCAAATGTTCTCCTCTTCTGAATTTAAAGCATGAGCAAGTGAATATTTTGCTTGTTTTGAACTCAAGGTTGCTCTGAGCCTGAATGCCACGTTAGGCCAGACATCAATGACCATCATGGATCTAAAACTGTGACATTTTCCTCTCAGAAAACAACTCCTCTTCCAGATTGCAACATTGGAGGTGCTCACATTCCATTTTAATGCCTACGTTGGCGGATGAGTAACCAACTGCAAAGCTGTAACACCCTTTTGCTTGAAAACTATTCAGTTTATCGTTCCCAAGTTAAATTCTCACTCAGCTGTTGCGGGTGTGATATACATAATGCAGTCGATTATGCCCATTTAATACAGCTGGCTACGAATGGGAGACAAGCACGGAACTAAATTGTTTGCAAAATTGCTGAGCTCACACACTGCCCTTCCACATTATTTGGTGGAGCAGGAGGAGGAATCCAACAAATAAAACGGTGGCATTTAATCCAGTGAAAGCCTGTGCATCCACGTGACAGCCAGGCAGTTTCTGGTGAGCTAGTGGAGGAGCAGTGAAGTGTGTAATGGCTAAGCTGTTCATAAACTTCATAATACAGTATCAAGGTGTATCTTAGGCCATACATTATAAATGAGAAGTGCATTACTTTCTCCATTACTAATGGATGATGAGGGGATTGGCAGCTTGGTGCTGGGCTCTGCCAGCAGGGTTCTCACTGAATGATAGCCTCACTAACTCACCTTAGAAATCGCTCCGCATGACAGACACTGCGCATTCAGCACTAGCTGACTTATTTCTTCCTTAAATTATTGGATTTTAAAAAGGCAACGACTGCCTCAGGTGAGAAATTCAACTTGCTGCTTCCCAGAAGTAGACATTAAATTTAGGTTGGAATTTAAGTGAAATGCAGAGTACACTTTTCAATGTTTCAGAAAATGTGTATAGTTACATTTTAAAACACAATGCAGTCCAACTTAGGCAAAATAGCTGGAATTATAAAATGCAAATTCTGCCTGTGAAAACATTGCAATCATTCAGTCATTGATTACAGAATCACCAGTCAACTTACAATTTGCTGACCATTTTCACTTGCATGGTAACTGCAATTATACTAATTGGCATCACAGACCAAATACTTCAGGGTTTTAAAACTAAATGAACCCAATTGTATTTAAGTTCATTGCTTAAAAAAATATTCTAAATCAAATGTCAAGTTATAAAGGAATTTTATTTATCACAAAGCACCAGACTCCATTCAAATTTCTCACGATATAGTTCAGTAGAAACATCTGCCAGATTTGTAATGTGGCAAAGCCACATTTGGAGATCAGACTTGAGCTGAAATGGGCTGAAATTTGACCTGTGATATGCGGTATATCTCAGCAGGCTTATTCATGATGAATCTGTGCCAATGTAACCGTGTCCGCCGCAGAGCTCGATTTCAAACTGGCGCTGATTCAGATGTACATCAACTTAATCTGACTGTGAATTAACATACTACCTTGAAATGTTGGTGTTTCGTTTATTCCTTCTCTTTTCCATTGTGGCCAACATTTGGTCTTCAAAATAAAAAAAAATATATATAAATAGATGGAACGGGAAGCCCACACCACCAGAAACGAGGAGAGAAATTTCTGTTAATGCAGGATCAGGGGCTGAATTCATCTCCCAGAAACCATTGTCACCATAGGTTAGCAAAGGAAGCAGAATACAGCAATTTAAGTGCACAATTGCTTGTAAAGCCTGCGTTTTCTTCATCCAAACTAAATGCACGCATTTAAAATAATTTTAAAAGTGCTTCAGCTCAGGACCCCACTCAATTGTAAGTGCATTTACACAATATTCATGTAATTTTAAGCTGATTAAGCAGTGGCAGACTTCTCCTGGTGAAGACTATTCGCCTTTATTCATGCACTACAGCCAAAGAATAAGCACTTGGAATAAGGTACAATCACAAAGAAGGCTCACCAGCTGCTAGACTTTGTGAGGTGTCTGAGGAGATTCAGTAGGGCACCGAAGACTCTCGTAAACTTCCACAGGTGTACCGTGGAGAGCATTCTGGCTGGTTGCATCATTGGCTGGTACGGAGGCACCAACTCTCAGGATAAGAATAAACTCCAGAGGGTTTTTAACTCAGCCTGTGACATCACAGGCACTGGACTTCACTCCATCGAGGACATCGACATGAGGCAGTTTCTTAAAAACACAGCTTCTATCCTCAGACCCCTAACACCCAGGTCATGCCCTCTTCACCATTGGGGAAAAGGTACAAGGAGCCTAAAGACAAGTACTCAGTGGCACAAGGACAGCTTCTTCCCCTCCGCCATCAGATTCCTGAATGAACAATGAACCACAGACTCTGCCTCACTTTTTGTGGACGATTATTGTTACTGTAATTTTAGTTTTTATGGTAACGTCATAAGATGGTTATAATGTGAATGTTTGCACTAGGACACTGCCACATAACACCAAAATTCATGACTTGTTCATGGCAACATATCCTGATTCTGATTCTCCATGACCTCAAATAAATGCATTGCCTTCTAGTCATAGAAAAGCAAAATCAACAGGCACAATATAACCTCTCTTGTTTCAACACCAGCTATCCAGCTGCACCAAAACGATCAGCCAGCAGTGTGCTCAGGTTCTGTGTTAATCAGATCCCTGATTAGCTTTGATGGGGGAAAGTTTCAGACTCTTCATCTTGACTGGAGTTGGATTTGACCAGGAAAAGAAAGGATCATGCACTGTTCATGAAAATTAAAGAAAATGAACCATTCAATACTTGTATCTTGGGTATGCAACAGCTATTTGCTTACAGCCCCCAAAAATGTGGTCACAGATGCCCTTTTCTTATTGAATTCCAGACAATTGACACTTGATATTAATGGGGAAACTCCCTGAGGTGGTGATGTGGTTAAAATTTGGTCATGAGATCAGTAACCGATCCAGAAAATGCAAGCTGGTAAATGGAGACTGGTATCTGCCCCAAGGATTTAAGCCTTCAAACCCCATTTCTCAATAACAGGAATGGCAAAGTGAAGCGATTTCTCTGAAAGGGTCCTTTATGATCTTTATCTTTGAATAATTACCTCCAGACTAGCCTTTTCAGTAGGTCTATCTCTTCTCATCACTGGTAGAGTGGTGATAGTGTTTTATTGATAGTGTTATTACAAAATACTAACTTTACCTGATCACTTCAAAGTCTATGCGTCAGAAATAAATTGGTGAAATCAATATGAAATTTTCAATTCTATTCAGCTTTAGTGGAGATGCCGACTCCTCTTTGCGCTCAGGGACTTACTAAACAATGATAAAGAGGACACATTAAATGGAAACACCAGTTCATACAAAAAGATCCATGAAACTGTAATTTGTTCAATGAAGATTACTTTCATAAGTGGACTGAGGTCAACAGACTTGCAATTTACATAATTGTTTGAATCGTCAGCTGAAGAAGAAGAGGTGGGATTGGACAAATAAGCCTCTCTCTCCCCACCATCGGGAAAAAAGACTAAAAAATGCCATCAATCTGTGATAATGAGGGTTTATAGTTATGGGATAAAATGAATTGGAGAACGAATAATGCAGAGGTAACACTGAAATGTGCAGAAAATGCGGCGTGCTGAAAGCACAAGGGCTATTTTGAAAGATTCTGAAGAGACTTCTTCCTTGAGAAGGGAGAGATAAGGTCAGTGAACCAGCTGGGGTTTGGAGGTACAGTTTGATTAAATTCAAATTGCTTAAAACCTATTGACCCAAAAACTAGATTACAACCAAATCTCCATTACGTGCAGGTCGGTGGATGGTCTGAGAAAATGCGGCACAACTTTAGAGACCATTTTATTAACACTTGGGGCTGGGACCTCAAGTTCAAGCTCGAATTGAATCTTGATATTGAATTTAGGTTCTTGAAATTCTAAACAAAATTGTAAGTTTAACTTGTATTATCTTAACCAATCTTCTCATGCAAAGTAAAATCTCCATTCTCTCTCAATGAGGTGCCTGAGTTCTCGAGTCCAGGATGCAGTGAAAAAGGTGAACTCACCAGTTGGGCTGCAGATCCTTTCAATACAGACACTAGAGTTGATCACTATACAAGGTATTTTGTAAACAGAATAAATGCAGTAAAACCCCTGGTATCTGGAATTCAAGCAACTTGAAAAAAAATCGAGGAAAATAAAATTTAAAAAAATTAAAATAAATAAGAATAGGTAAAATACGTACGTTTAAAATTGAAAATGTTCTCTGAAGTAACATTTAAAACTTTGATGAAAATGAGAGAAAATATTTAGCCAGCGGAGAGCCTTGGTCGTGCTTTTAAATAAATTCTGTATCAAGTTGTGTTTAAATAAAATGGTGTCACCCTGGTTGATGGAGCTCGCCATTGGAGTGACTTTCTTAAAGAGTATGCTTATCCCTGCTTAGTAAGAGCCTCCCCAGTCAAAGGCTTTATCTGTAAACTTTGGGGAGAGGGGGATTAATTATCTATGCTATTGTTTGTCTTTCGGGCAGCTCCGTGGAGGGGGAGAAACCTGCAGTTACAGCGACGGTTAAATGGTTTCAAAGAATGTGACTGAAAATAATGTAAAATGCTTTAAGGTTTATATATTCATGCAAGTGAAGTTTGTTCAGTGAAAGTATAGTTTAGTATTTTTGCCTTTTGTCTTTTAAACTGTTTATTCTTAATGCAGGTAAATTTAAGAGGAAGTCTCAAGCAACTGGAAAATTCACTTATCCAGCATCTACCAATCCCCATGGGTGCCAGACACCAGGGTTTTAATATAATTGGCAATCTGTGCAAGGATGTTTGGTTAACATTTGTTTGGGGCTCAGGGTTGGAACATTTTCTATCGCGAGAAAGAGTAACATCAGGAACTTTATGTATTTGAGACAACCGAATATCTCTTTTGGCCGTGAACAGTAGTATCCAAGTGTTTATTTTCAATTCCAGGGCAACAATCTGCCAATGGCAGAAACACAAGGAAGAATGGCTGTAAAACAGTGGTCAGATGGGAGAAGAAATAAACAGTCACAATTCTCTTGAAATACTTTTCAAATGGAGAATTTGAATCCTACAGCTTTATGGATGGAATGACCAACAACTTCTAATGCATATTATATATCTCACTGGTAGAGTAATGAGCATTAAACATTGGACATGAATTGCTAATTTGCCTTCTGTCTGTGCTTTTCAAATCGGTGCGACTCTGAAATGGTCGTTCAAACACAGGTTAGATGACGAAAGCCCCACTCACTGCAAAGTTTCACACTCTCTTATGAATCTCCCACTATAACAAATGGTTTTATAAGCCTTTTAATAAGACATTTCCATCAAAGTGAGGAAAAAAATCTTCCTAAAACAGATCTCTGACATGGAGGTGATTTGTCGGTCTCCCTGATTGTAGAGACTCATTAAACATACATCTGAAAAAGAAAGCAGCCATGAACACTGCTGCATTACATATCTGACATTTAGTTCAGCTCCAAGCACTTGTTCAAAACGCATTCTCCATTCACAATGAGCATTAGATGCTCATTTTTTCAAGGTCCATTACTATTTCATTCATAGCAGCCACGTGTACTGACATTGTACCTTGAAGGTAATAAAATACCTGAAACAAAAGTTGACACGGTTGAAACAAAAGGAGATAGATTCTATTCAAAATGACCTCATGGTGGCTTAACAATGTATTTCCAGTCAAAAACTTCAGACTTCTGGGCGATGGCCCCCGAATAGTTCATGACTAATGGTTCAGTAATTAGAAGCAGGGTTCCTGATGAAGGCAGATACAGCTCAGATTTGAAAGCTTTAGAGCAGTGGTCTCAACCTTTTTCTTTCCACTCATATATCCCTTTAAGTATTCCCTATGCCATCGGTGTTTTGTGATTAGTAAGGGATTGCTTAAGGTGGTAAGTGGGTGAAAAGAAAAAGTTTGAAAACCACTGGTTTAATCGTCCCTCATTGACTCATGTGCATGGTTTCATAACTTCAAAGGAAATGGGCCAAAGACAATTTTTCCCAAGCAAAGTACTTTAGTAACAATTGGGTCGAGAACAGTGATTCTCAACCTTCTCTTTCCACTCACATCCCACCTTAACCAATCTCTTACTAATCACAGAGCACCGATGGCATAGGGATTACTTAAAGTGGGATGTGAGTGGAAAGAAAAAGGTTGAGAATGCCAGCTATAGAGGGAAAGCAGAGATATAGGGAGGAATATGGTTAGTACGCCAAAAAAAAGGCTGGAAAAACTCAGCAGGTCACGCAGCATTCCACGGGAAGCAATAGACAGTCGACATTTGGGCTTGAGTCCTTCTTCAGGTTAGCCAAAAGTCTGGCAGATGCCCAGTAAAGAAGTTGGGGTTGGGGGTGAGGGAAGGGGGAATGGCAGCTGCTAGCAGGTGATAGATGGATCCAGGAGAGGGAAGAAGAGAAATGTGATGGGGAGAGGGCAGAGAGCTGAGAAAGTTCCTCCCTGATTGGAGAAAGGGAGAAGGGGCTGAGGAGGTAGGGGGACAAGGGAAGTGGGGAGAGGGGCTGACTGGAAATTGGTGGACAATGTTGATGCTGTCTGGTTATAGGGGAGGTGGTGAACAAGTGCGACTCATCTTTCCAAGGGAGTCATGGGACTGCTGTAGGCTTCGTTTCATGGAGACCTGACTCACACCTTCCCCTCCTGACAGTGCATTACAATTGGAGGGCTTCTCGGGGTCGGCACCAAGGGGGGTATCCGCGGGCATTTCCCCCCATAGTCGCAGCCATTGCTCACCGTCAGACCCACCCCCATGCTCTCCATTGTCACTCGCGAGCGTCAAATGTCACAAGATTCTAGTGACACTTGACACCATAAAAAGTGCTCTCATCACCTACATCGGAGGAGCAATGATGTTAAATGAACCCCTCTCTCCCCCCCCCCACTGAGTGAGTTTATGAGCATTGCACTGTGACTCCCCCCAAACACACTAATGCCCCCCTCTAACATTCATTCAGGGGCTTCTCAATCCACTGTACAGGCTACATTGTGTCCTCAGGACCAACAAGAGGTGCAGGTGTCTGCTTTCTCATCAACACTGCCTGGTGCTCAGACTTGGTGGTCCTTGAGAGCCTCTGCAGCTGGAGTGGGAAGGCCTTACTGTGAAGTACTGCCCCTACTACCTGCTGTGAGACCAACTGTAGTCTACCTTTTACCCCTGGTGACTGCGAGTCTAGTGCACCTCCAACAACAACCTCAAAGCAAAGTATCGCGAGGCTACATTCCTAATAGATGGGAACATCTCTTCCTTAATCACATTCAACAACAGCCCCATAAGTTTACCTCTCTGTGCTTACCAGCGGGCAGTCAAATACTGCTCCAACTCCACCCTTAGTAAGAACACTAAATGCTGGAGAAGCTCAGCAGGTCAGACAGCGTCCTTCACGTAGCAAAGGCAAAGATACAGAACCGACGTTTTGAGCTTTTGTAGTTTAACCTTTGCTACATAAAGGACACTGTTTGACCGCTGAGCTACTCCAGCATTTTGTGTTCTTATTTCAACCAGTGTCTACAGATTTTTGTGATTTACAACTCCATCTTTAAGTTTGCTGATGAGGAAAGATATCAATAAGATTGAAGAGTACAGAGAGGATTACCTGCTGAAACTTGCGGAACTAGATATAGGGAAAGGTTAAATAGATTAGGACCTTATTCCTTGGAGTGTAGAAAAATGAGGGTAGATTTGATAGATGAGGGGAATAGATAGAGTAAATGCAAAGAGGCTTTTTCCATCAAGTTATGTGAGAAAAGAACTCGAGGACATGAAGAAATATTTAAGGGGTTCTTCAAGCAGAGTGGTGAGAGTGTTGAACAAGGTGCCAGCTGAAGTGGTGAAAGTGGAGGCTAGATAGGCCAAAGGGTTTCTTTCTGTGCTGCAGATTTCGATGATAACACCACAGTTGGCCAAATATCAGATAATGATGAGAAGGAAAACAGGAAGGAGATTGAAGTCTAGCGGCTTGTGCTGAGATAACAACTTCTCTCTTTTAAACTGCAGCACCTGGGTAGCCCTCCTGGGACCTGGATACAATTACTGGGGCAAAGGTGAAATTGCGGGTGGGGGGGGGAAATCGACCCATTAAATACCAACTCAGCGATTTAAGGGGATCCCGTCCCCTCAATGACGCACTCATCGAAAGTACTGCCGGGTGTTCAGACGCTGGCTGCCCAATGAAGATGTCCTACACAAGCACTGATATCACTGGAATAAGCGGGTCGGCCATTTTCCTGTTCAAATCACCTGTGCATGCAACCTAGGTAAGTTTAACCGAGATCCCTGACTATCTCTGAGGTAGGTCGGGGACCTGGTTGGATTCCGATGGGGTTGACCGGGTCGGACCCTTTCTATCTGCTGCATAACTGGGGCACTAACTGGGAAAATTGCCTGGTTAACCCCATTTTACACGGCAGTTTGAAAGGCCCTCATGTTAACAAAGGATTGATCACAGACTTCTGAGAGGAGGGGGGGGGAATCAATGTTGGTGAAGTGCGAAGAGTAGATAGCATCACATTCTTGGAAATAAACATTTCCAGTGACCTGACCTGCACCAACCATGTCAACAAAATCACAGCAATCCCTCTACTTCCTTAGAAAAACGTGGAAAGTTTGGCTCATCCTCCAACAACTTCTTCAGGTACATCGCCAACTGAATACGAGGTGGATGGATCACAACATGGTACATGAGTTTCTCTGGCAAGATCAAAAGAAGCTGCAGAAGGTAGTGAATGCAGTTGAGCACATCACTCAACCCTCCTTTACTTCCACCAACTCCATTGACACCCTCTGCTGGGATATTGGGGTGGGTTGGGGTGGGGGGAGGCACAGGCTCATGGGCCTGGAGGGGGGCACAGGCTCATGGGCTGGGGGTGGGGAGTCTGTTACCGTGCTGTATGTCTACCTTAACAAAAAATGCTTCAGATAATAGATTCAATGTTCCAAACATCAACTGGCAAAACCAATCTGCTACTACAATGTTGCTCCATGTAGACTTGGAAAAAAAAATTTGCTGAACTGATAGGGGCAATATTTTGGTAATTAATGCTCCTATTTATCATTTATTTTTCGTGTGAATATAAATGTCATTAAACATCTAGCACTGTTGCCTTTAATGGAAAAGTACAAAATCTTTTCATACCTTTATCTTAAAACAACTGTAAGTCAGCACACGACCTGCTGATCCTTTCACAAATGATTTACATTTCCTCTCCTCCTCCCAGAATGGGTTTAATTTAAATGCTCCAAACAAACTGAAGCTCAGAAATGTTTGCTTATTGGGTATATGATGTATATATGTGTATCTAATGGAATCGAAAATGGCGGCAATGCCGGAGCTGCTGTAATGTCAGCGCTGCCGTTGGTGCGGACCCGCAGAAATGCAGCTCTACCGCGGACAATCGCCCAGTCAATTGTCGTCAGCTCTGCACAGGCTTGAACTGGCTGTTAAAGGAGCTGACAGCAGTTTCATTTAAAAATCCCACGACCGCAGGGTCTGCGCCCAAGATGATGGCGCGTCTGATCGGCAGCAGCCACAAGGGGTTGCAAATGCCAGGAGAGAGGAGGACTAGAGCAAGGCACCAGAAACGGGGAGACATCCCCTGTAGGAGAAAGAGAAGCAGAGGAGACGATCCACAGGACAGTGACTACCGTGGCGGACCAGTGAGGGGGCTATGCGGCTGAAGGACCCTTGCAAGCAGCGAGCTGCTGGCAACTCGAGGTGAAGACTGTAGACTGCTGGAGTCTGGCTCAAGACTGTCTGAAGGGGTACCAGGTATCGGAACCAGGATGCTAGAGGGTGCCAAGGGCACTGCAGAGTCCCTGACCATGTCGGAGATTCAGATCTGGAATGGTTTGGACGGGTCTCTGCGTGTCTTCGGGGAGTGATGGAGGCAGATCTACAGACACTCAGTGACCCAGGGGAACGACTCTCTTTCGCTTCTCTTTCTCTGACTGGAAGAGACGCTTCAGGCAATTTCTGCTGATGGTGAATCTGTCTGCCTTACAGCAGACAAAAGGAATTTCATGTAATATGACCCTGTTTTATTTACAATGATAATAAATTGAATCTTGAATCTTAAATATATTTAAAATTTTAGTCTTATATCCGAAGTTAAAATGTTCTAACACCTCATTAGTAAAAGCTGGTTGTTAGGTTTAGTTCCAGATTGAAACAAAGTCAAGAATGAAAGATACATGGCATGTGTTTTTGATTCCATGTACAGATACTACAGTAACATTAGTAGCTAGCAAAATGGCATTCCCCAGCTATTAAAACAGATACAGGCAATAAAAATGCCAGTGTTGCTTCTGTGAGCCATTCCATTGCGAGCCATTCCATTGCGAGCCATTCCATTGTGAGCCATCGTGAGCCATGTTTCTGTGAGCCATTCCATTGTGAGCCACTCCATTGCGAGCCATTCCATTGCGAGCCATTCCATTGCGAGCCATTCCATTGCGAGCCATTCCATTGCGAGCCATTCCATTGCGAGCCATTCCATTGCGAGCCATTCCATTGCGAGCCATCGTGAGCCATGTTTCTGTGAGCCATTCCATTGCATTGCTTCTAAAATTTTGTGTGTAATACACTATAAGCTATGGCAAGTGGAGTCAACAATTCAGATCCTGAATGAAGTACATCAAAAAGAATCAAAAGGAGTGGTCTTGCCGATGCTACTCGATAAATTGTTCTTAAAAACAAAGTTATTAAGGTTCAAGAGAATTACTCAGGCTGCCCGTGTGAAGTGCTGGCCATGGTTTAGAAGAAATCAATAATTCCTCTGCATTAAGAGATAATGGCTCCTGTCTGATAAATCTCACTCTATGTTCATTGTGATACCCTGATCCTAATCAGCATGAGGTTCAGTTACTGACATCATAGATTTTGAGGCTCAAGGATTCATAGCATCGTGCTGACAAAGGACAGAAGACCCAAAGCATTTCAGACATGTAATCTTTCTCTTTAAATCTGTGCACTAACCCTTGTCCCATTCTGACATAGACAATCCTAGTGAGAGATCTTTTTAAAAATATGGTGCCCAGGAAGGTCAGTAAGTGTTCGGTTAGTGCCACAATTATTGCAAAGGAGGGGTTAAAAGCACATTCCTAGAGATAACCAGGAAATCTTTGCAACTCTTATTTGGCCACTGACACCAGAATAACTGTGAGGAGGTCCCTTCTGAAACCGAGAACATACCTTCTTACTGTGGCTAGCAGGGAACTGGACAGCTGAAGGGATATCAACCTCAAACTGAACAGATATTCTTAATAATGAATGGTACAGTACCATGGATGGATGAATGATAGTGAAACAACTTATTCACTGCTAGTCTTTAAAAAATGGATATTGGTTGTTAGATCTTTAAAATATTTTTATGCCATATTCCTGCATTCTCATTTCTTAAAATGTTTCATTTTCATTTACATCAACATTATGTACATTTATTCCACACAAATATATTGGGCGACAAATTGCTTTGGTCTGTTTTAACGACAGAACCGTGAGTTACAAGAACTTTGCTTTTCAAAGACCTGTAAAGACTTGAGATTTTCAATTGCAAGGTTAAGAGAATGGTCTACAGACGCTGTGATTATAGTAAAAACACAGGGTAAATGGTGGAGGAACTCAGCCAGTCTCGCAGTGTCCATAGGAGGTAACTGATGTTTCGGGATTGAGCCCTTCGCAAAGTATATGCATAAATCAAGAAGGCATCTGAATAAAGAAGAGAATGGTATTGTCAGGTCTCTCAGTGTCCTGCCACATTGTTCCCACTTCAGCATAGTATCCTTCAGTGCAGGGTTTTGCAGCTGCCTGCATTTAGCCCCACAGACGTGATTCCCTGTCGTCAGCTCTTGAAGTGTCATACCACGTAACGGGCAACACTCTTCCTGCTAGAATTCGGTTACTAAACTGATGAATGCAACAAAAATGATTGGACAGGTCACAGCCAGGAGATTGGCAGAAGGTTGCCAGGGAGATCTCTGCGAGGTCAAGAGAACAGTCCATGAATGGGTGCACTTTAGAGGTCTGCAAGGGAAGTAAATGTCGGTTCCAGTTGCTCCTGCATGTTCAAGAAAAAGCAGCTGAAATTTTCTCCTTGTCTGTATGATGCTTGAAGGTTTTCCTTTCTGCAGCAGTAGATAACTGGAATGTAACTTCAATGAGCCACAGGATAGCACGTGAAAAGTGATCATGATCTTGACTTCCATTTCAAAAGATGTACTGGACTTGTTGCAATGAACATCCTGAGGTAACCATTGGTGCTAAGTTCAACTGGATGTCCAACAATAAGTCTGATCAATTTCAACGAAGAGTAGAATCGGGTTGAATTGAAATCCATATTGAGACTGACATAGTTTCCAAGAATGATGCGACTGTGTCATTGATATTCTGAAGGCAAAAAGGAAGTAACAGCAAAAGATTGGAGAATCAAAAATTACCAAGTGAGGTTTTTAATTCTGAAGACTCATTGATGTCATTTCATGTTGCCTTGGTAACTTCCTTTCAGAAGTGAAATATTACATGAGACATGTTTTCCATTTCCAATGGACACATTTTGTAAGCAAGACACAAGCTCCAGCTTAGAAAGTTCTGTAGAAAAGCTCTAATTAAATTTATAAACAATGGGGATGAATGCAATTGAATAGAGAATTTGTTTCCATGGGAAACTGGAAAATAAACATTGCATCCTCGTGACTTGGTGAAATCTTCGTACCAGGAATTCAGATGTAAAGTATAAAGTTTTGGCAGATGCACTTGTGAATTGAAACATTCAGTCTTTTTCTCTTTATAGGCCAAACTGAACAGTTCCATCAGTCCCATTCCACTTCCTCTTTCCATTGCAGCCTCTATCACATCCACCTATCAACCTACAATCCACTTTTTTTTAACTAATGTTAAGATATAACTTATAGAAGCCAATTAATTTGTCCGTATATTTTTGGGACATGATGGGAAACCAGCATACCTGCTGGAACCCACATGGTCATGGGGAAAAGTTCCAAACTCCATGGAAGCAGCACCTGAGGTAAAAAAATTTGAGCCATTCCATTGTGAGCCATTCCATTGTGAGCCAAAAATTAAATCTGGGCACCCCGATTTTTGAGGCAGCAAATCTGACTACTGTGCCACCATTGCACCTCATAAGGGTGCAATCTCTCCCAAGGAAGATGATTTATTTTGGGGTACACTTCCAGAGACACTGCATGAATTTAGTACTTCACTTAAGTCATGACAAAGGGGACCTCACCTGGACCCACTTTATCTTACTCTTATGTGCCTCCCCAAGCACATATCAGCATGAGTCACCACGCCTGAAATTTGGACAAGACAGTTTCCACATTCTCTGTTGCAGGGTCCTGAGATCAATTGTGGTTTGGCATTTCTTCTCTTTTGTCAGCCGGTCTATCAGAAGGTAGGTTATCAGTCAACCTTCAGCTCTTGAATCTTTTTGTACCTTGAGATCACCAGATAGCTTTTTGGTTACTTTCTTTACCCATTACGCAGAACTATGATTGAAATTCTCACTTCGACATCAAGAGAAACAAAATCAAAGTAATCCCCCAATGTTGCTAAGTTCTGAAGGTTTTTTTTTGTAACTCTCTTAATGAAAAGCATTATAGAATCAGTCAAGTTCTTTTCTTTTAATTGTGTAAGAGCATGTTCTAATTATTCTTTCAAGCTTTCCTCCTCTTTGTAATAGGAGGAACTTTTGACCCCTTTCTCATGAAGTTTCACAGTCAAAGGTGTTTATTAAAAAAGATTGGGCTGAAAATTAATTAAATGTGATGGAAATAAGGCCTATATCCCTTGAAATGCAGTCTGAGCTTTTTGTCAAAGACTCAGGTCATTAACTTTACGACGATTAAATCAATGATTTCACTGAAAATAAACAGCCATCCCTGAATTTCATGAGCATGGAAAGAAATTCGGAGTGATTCGTTTTCACTGCACCATGTGTGAAATGAAGGAATAGGTGCACTTTTAAACTCTATCAGCACCAAGCATTTATTATTTTTAACATTACTTTGCTGGTCTTTCAATAGAAACGCCATCAATGAACATAAGATTTGGAGGTTATTGAGACAAGATTTCAGATGTACTTTTCTGACATCATGTACAACCCTGAGATTCTTTCTCCTGCAGATGAGGCAGGATTACCACTTACTTGTGGGGCAAAGAAAAATGTACACAATATAAACAAAAAAAATGTAAAAAACTGTCCAATACAGAGAGGGAAAAAAAGATTAAAGTGCAAAAGTAAGAATCCTAAAATGAGTCCCTGATTGAGTTTACTGTTGATGAGTCACCCCACCCCGCACCCCTACATCTCCTGATGATCCCATCCTGTCCGTATCTGAGGATGGCGTGCGTGCTGTCTTCAGAAGAGTGAATCCAAGGAAAGCATCTGGCCATGGCTGAGTATTAAAAATTTGTCCTGACCAACCTATCAATGTATTTGTGGATATCTTCAATAGCTCACTCCAGCAGGGTGCACTGCCCAGACTACTTTGCACCCTAGGCAAAGCCAACTACTTGCACCCCACAAAAAGAAATTACTAACTCTGATTTTCAAAACCAAATGTTTTATAGAAAATATAAAAAGCACAGAACTGAAACTGCTAAGTTTATTTTAAATTGTTAGAATAAGCCATACCTCAATCTTTGATTATCTTTCTCAAATATAAAACAAAATATTTTGGCACACAAATCATTTTGAACTCAGTCGAATGCATCCCTCTGCCAAGGATAGACCTTTTTACTTCACACACCTTTAAGACTATAAACCTTTTAAAGTTACTTGGCAAAACCAACCCATCATGTTAGGACAATATTTTGCTTACAGTCAGACAGAGAAACAAACGGTTTAAAAACGTAACCTCCTTGCCAGAGGTAATAATCTTGTGAATTGTGTTGTTAAAATTTAGTCTCGTAAAAGTTTCAATTTCAGGCACGACAAAATCTCACTTGATATAGTTGCCAAGCCATCTAGTCTCTGTTGCAACATTGTTGAGCGTATCTAAGTTTTTAAAAGTTTGAGCTTTGAGAATCATTTAGCAATGTTTGCAAAAGCTAAATATCTATCCCTGCACACAATTCCTTCTAAGTGAAGACTTAAAACCTCAGGTTCCCCGAAAACTTAATGTCTACCTTTTTGCACATCTCGGAGTGGGGTATTTACCCCATGCATTTTTAATAATTATTCCAAAACACTGATCATTATCGATTGTTGTTTATATAATGGTTACACTAGCAAACAGAAATAAACCTACTTTTCCTGCTTGGTTATTTTAGTTCAGGAACACAGAGCACTCGTGGAAATGTAAAGCAGAGGACAGTCATTCTGAAACTTACTTACTTTGTAGCTTCAATGCCAGTTGTTCCCCAGTGTCCAATCTAGCTGGGGTGGCACCGTGGAGCATCCACATTCACGCCCTTAACTCTCACACATGCACCAACTGAAATACCATAGGCAAACCCACCGTGCAAGCACCAATCGACCACAGAACGCCAACCTACTGAACATGCGCCAGCCAGCACTCACTCATGTGCAGAAGAATAAAGATGGCCATGTCTAGCCAACGGACCCCGGGACACCAACTAATAAGTACACTTTTACACATTTGGCCTTACATCGGACATCTGGCCACCCTGACAGCGCCCCTCTGAGGTCTACACCTTAGGCAGCTGCCTAGTTGACCTAATGGTAGCACCAGCCCTGGTAGTACCTGTTGTTTCAAACAGGCATCAATCATACCAGTGCAGTAACTTGCCTTAATGACTAGCAGCCAGAGGCACTTATATCGACAGTGATGAAGTGTTTTGAAAGGCTGATAATGAAGCATATCAGCTCCTGTCTGAGCACTGACATAGATACATTCCAGTTCGCCTATGTAGCAAAAGGTCTATGGTGGATGCCTTCTCACTGGCTCCACAAAAAGCCCTGGAACACCTGGACAGTAAAGAAGCATTCATCAGGATGCTCTTTATCAACTACAGTTCACCATTTAACACCATCATTCCCTCAAAACTGATCAGCAAACTCCAAGACTTGGGATTCAACACCCAACTGTGTCATTGGATCATGGATTTCCTCACCTTCAGACCACAATCAGTGAGCATTGGTAAGAAAATCTCCACCACAATCTCTATCAGTACTGGAGCACCACAGGGCTGCATTCTTAGCCCCCAGCTCTACTCACTTTACACCTAGGACTGTGTGGCTTGGTACGACCACAACACCATCTACAAATTCTCTGATGATACCACTGGGTTGTATAAAGGAAGGGGATGAGTCATCATACAGGAGGGAGATTGAAAACTTGGCTGAATGGTGCACCAACAACAATCTTGCACTGAATGGCAGCAAAACTAAGGAGCTGATTGTTGACTTCAGGAAAGGAAGAGTGATCATGGAGGATAAGAGGTGGAGAGGGTGAGCAAATTTAAGTTCTTGGGAGTCCCTATCTTGAGGAGGATCTTTCCTGGACGGAACACACTAAAAGCATTGTGAATAAAGCACGTCAGCGCCTCCACTTCCTCAGGAGTTTGTGGAAATTTGGTTTGCCATCAGAAACCCTGGCAAATGTCTACAGATGTGTGGTGGTAAGTGTGCTGACCGGCTGCATCATTGTCTGGTATGGGAACACCAACATCCCTGAGTATAAAGCCCTCCAAAGGTAGTGGACACAGCCCAGGACATCACATGCAAAACCTTTCCTACCATCAAGAACATCTACGGGGAAATCAGCGATCATCAAGGATTCACACCACCCAGCACACGCTCTGTTCTCGCTGCTGCCATCAGGAAAGAGGGTCACATGACTCACACCAGCAGGTTCAGGAACAGCTGCTACTGCTACCCCCCTCCACCATCAGCCTCCTCAACAACAAACTCAATCAGGGACTCGTTTAAGGACTCTTACTTGTGCAGTCGGTTTGTTTACATTCGTCATCTGTTTACTGTTCTTTTATTTGTTTGCATGCAAACACTGCGTCCAGTATTTTTTTTGCATGACCAATAAGTGTCAATTCTGCCTCACCCCCAGAAAAAAGAATCTCAGGGTGGTATGCGATGTGATGCATGTACCTGACAATAAATCTGAAGTCTGATGGTGGTGGAGTAGCAGCTGTTCCTGAACCTGCGGTGCGAGTTGTGGCACCGATACCTCTGCCCTGATGGCAGTAGCGAGAACAGACCATGTGCAGGGTGGTTTGGATCCTTGATGATTGCTGCTGTTCCCCTGACGGCAGCGTTCCTTGTTGATGGCTGCTGCTCTCATCAACATAGATCGTCAGACCGTTCGGGACTGTTTCGAAAGAGAGAACATTTCCCGCAGCTGTCACCTCTGAGATGCTCAGTGTTATTGGCATTTAGCGCTGCCGTTTTTGAATACACCATCTGCCAGGTGGGGCTTTGATCATTTCACATGCCTGCCTATGGGATGCCAATCAACTGCTGACAAAGAAATATGCAAGATGCCAACTGGATCCCGAATCTCTGGCAGAAAAAAAAGGTTATTTGTCACAAGGGGCAGTTTTATCATGGAAAGACCCATGCAAGAAAATAGCAATGAAATTATATTTTGGCATAAACTATTAAGGCCAGGTATAGCAACGAACCAACTGCTTGGATGCCAGTGACATTTTGAGGGAGGTGAGGGGGGTGGGAAGTGTACATTTCCATTTGTAGAAGTGACCATTCAATAAATGAAACAGCTTCAATTAAAAAAAAAAATCTAACTACCCAGGAACTCCTTTCTCTAATAATTTAAGGAACCCCTCTTCCTCTCAACACTTAAACACCACCTCATCAGATGAACAACTGAAATGTTGTGACAATTCACTTGAATGTTCATTTAATAAATCAGAAGTTTGCCAGATGACAGACAGCCTTGGATATTGTTGGAAAAGTTCCGTAATGAAAGTGATTCAATAAAATCTTGTGTGCGACTGCTGGGTGCTGCAATGACTTGCTCGAAACCATTAGATCCTTTTGCTGATTTACCACAATAGAAGCAGAGATGAACAATAAATGTAAGTCTAAAACAAAAACTTTCCATTTTCACAAACAAAATAATGAAGACAGGTGTAGTCTTGACATCCTACAGGTATTTGCTAAATTAGTATTGATAATTCATATTTGTCATTATCCTCTCGGGAACAAAGGGTTTTTCTTTTAAACCTCCACTTAAATGTTCCCACACATCCATTAATTAGACAAGAGAGAAGGAACATTCTCTTCACCTCTTCTCTTATTTAAGGTGTCTTCATGCCCTTCCACTTGAGCAATGT
Source organism: Narcine bancroftii (assembly GCF_036971445.1). Taxonomy (NCBI): domain Eukaryota; kingdom Metazoa; phylum Chordata; class Chondrichthyes; order Torpediniformes; family Narcinidae; genus Narcine; species Narcine bancroftii. The sequence continues at coordinate 367,256,018 of NC_091471.1, forward strand.
TTAAATTAAAAAGCTCGCTTACATATGCATGATCTGTGACTGCTATTTTTGAGATTATTTACTTTGAGCTGTTCAAATGATTATAAAATGGAAATAAAAAAATAGACAGGTTTGAAACAACAATAATACTACCATCTCCACAAGAGATCTTTGGGTAGACAATCATTTTGTCAGGTGCATGAAGGAAGGTACCATCAGGTAATCACCCTAACTCTGGCTGCCTGCTTATAACACTTTGTCTTGTTAGACTTTCTTTCTGCAGCCCAATACCCCAGCTTTAATCATAACAGACAATGCTGACAAAAGTCACCACCATGGGTAACCTTCTGAGAATTTTCTCCAAGGCAAGAAATCAGCAGATGAATGGGAAAGGTTTCCAGAGGAAACGGGCAAACAAAAGACTGGTGGAGAACATGGTGTGGGAAGATTTTTTTTGACAGAAGTCAGAGGGTTATAATATGTGGTCAGGGGTGCATGCAAATATTGTGGCAGTGAAGGGCAGCATGGCCATTTAGGAATTTGGAGGATGTGAGAATTGAAAGTATTTCACTGGACAATGAAGATTTTACTTCCTGAACACTTTTGGATGAACTTAATGGATTTTAGGCTCTGATCACAAAAATCACCATACAATTTTCCTATCATGTACCGTTTTTTTCAGCTATAACCTATTTTTGTGATTTCCTGTCCTATTTTAAGTCTACTTCAAGCATACAACGCCATGAAGTTTCACATATTTGAAAGTTCATTTTCTGCATTTGCACTTGGACGTCCTCCCTGCTGATCTTGGTGCCGTCAGTCATGAACATGGCGAAAGATTTCACCAGGTCATTGCAACCATGGGAAAATGGTTTCAGGGCAACTGGAACCCATCAATGCTGGCCGACTATTGTTGGAGACTGACATGAGAGGCATCAGCTGCTGAGTACAAGTGAAAATCAGCAGTAAAACATTTTTAGGTCAGTTCAACTAACGCAATGTGTCAGCGTCGTTATGTGATTAATGTGGTAAATTCAATAAAACTTAATTTAATGTTTCTCCATCTTCCTACATGATCCAGAAATATGAAATTATCTTTGTGTTCACATTGAAACTGTCTATCATAATCCCCAATTTTTTTGTCAGGAAGCAAATCTTTTGAAAAAGATTGAAAAAAAATTGTTGTCCAGTGTTTTCTGGGGTACAAAAAGACCAGTTGAATTTGGCATAATCGGGAGACCTATGAATGGAAAAGATCACAGAATTTTGAGCAGGTTAAGTTTGCAAATCAGTTGGGAAGAAGTGAGGGAACTGTTAGAGAAGTTAGGTTACAAAGAGATAAGGGTGTAATAAAGGTTTCAACCATATTTGCGTAAAGGCACAAGTCAGCTATTGATCAGAGACGAGATGGCGTGGGAGGGAAAACAGACGAGGATGTATGCATGCCCTGGTAGAACACATGAATGATGGCTTCTTGATACTGAACTGATAGAAAATTGGGCTTTGATGCCAGAGGGGATTTTGAAAGCATTAAACAATATTGGAATTGACGATGCAGTTTGAGAAAAAGTTCAAAGTTTCAACTTATTGCGCAGTTTGCATGTTTGAATTAATTGCTCAGGGTTTTATGTTTAAATGTCTTAGTCATCAACTTCATAATCTGGCACTGAGTTGTCCATGGCTGCCTACAGGTGAAATGTAACCCATCCCTATCATCTGATCAATCAAACTTGCACAGCAATTGTCGTTTTGGGACAATGAAGAACCAAGATTTTTCTTGATGTAGAAGTCAAAAAAAGATATCTGATTCAACTGTGACAAGGTGCAGCAGGCCAACCATATCCCTCAGTCATAGTGCAATGCCGACTTCAGTTGAGGTCAATAAATATTGCTCATGATCAGCCTGGCAAGAACTTCATAGGAAAAGTTTAATTGATTGCTGTCAGTTAGAGACAGCAGATTAATCCTGGGGAGATCAAAAGTACCTGCTCTGAGGCAAAAATTCCATTAGTGCCTCTTGTTTCAGGAACTAGATGCCATTAAAAAAAAATCATACACGTTGCAAAAAGAAACAGGGCAGGAAAGCTTTGTGTTTGTCCTCTCAGTGAGTTCAGTTGCAGCTTTTCTTAACTTTGAAAAACTCGTCCTTCATAAAACTGCTCAGAACTGTGCGGGGAATGAGCTCTGTCCAAAGACCTTTGATGGATGTTGGAAGTGACATTATCATGTTGCAGGAAGAGAAACTTGCTGGAAATAGGTTGAGGGAGAAATGTTGAGAAATAATCTTAGATTGCAATCCTCTCTGGCTCTCTGAGTAGGACAACAGTGTTCACATGATTACTTACTGAAGCCACTCCAGGGCTGCTTAGAATCATGGGAACGAGGAGATAAAAGTTCACAGCACTGTCCTGATGTTCTTGTAGTGGTTGGGGCAGAACAAGGCATGGATGGAGCACTGTGAATAAATATGGTGTACCTTCTCATTTTCTCATTCTTTCTTTTGATGAAATAGAATTGGGAATAAGCATCTTTTCTCTGTGGGAAAGCAACCTCTGCTACACGGGCCACCATCAGCTTGATGCAGAAATAAAACAGCACTGAGGACTCTTAATTAAAATTCAGGGAAGAGATTAATCAGAATAAAAAGTAAAATATCACAAGCAGCCTTCCATTGTTGACAGTTTAACTGCCAGAACTTTCTTCAAGTCTTCCAAAGTTTTTTTTTGGGTTTGAAAAGCAAATGAAATAGCAAGATATTTCTAGTTTGAATTTTCCTGTGATATGTTTTGAAGATTGGAAGGTCCACCTTTCTTTTTTTTTTAAATTGCTTCAATTTTCACCCCACTTATCAACCCAATCTCTCTCTTTCTCTTTGGCTTGGCTTCGCGGACGAAGATTTATGGAGGGGTAAACGTCCACGTCAAGCTGCAGGCTCGTTTGTGGCTGACACGTCCGAAGCAGGATTTACCATTGCAGAGTCCTTGAGCTTTTCCAACTGGCCTATCGAGAGGCACAGCAGAGAATCTTTCCTCATGTCTCAAGTCACCAGACAAACTATGCAAGGACCACTCCTGATTTAATGTGCCGAGTTAGTTGAACTTGCTACAGTATTAGATTTGGCTTCAATTCCTCTGATTAGTGGTCTGTTCCCTTGAAAATTAGTTTCTCAAATACAGAATGAACTCTGTTCATGGCATCACATTGCAGGATTGAAAGGTTTCTTTGTTTTACTACTTCAACGTAGGAATCAGGTAATTTATTCAGATACTTTTTTATTTTTGGAGTTCTCTTGGTTGTTTAATTTGCATCATCCCTTGTCTGGGTATTTTAACAAAGATTCTTCTTGCACCACAAAGTCCACAATACCAATCTTCCAAAGCCATCTCCAAATGCATCGTTTTCCCTTCCACCTTCGCCTTTTCTAGATTTCACCATTCCCATTGGCACCAAATGATTGCCTAACAACATCATTCCAAAGCTCAGGGTAATGATGATCTCCACCTATGGCCTGGTACCTTTGTGGCTGAGAGGACCTTTCCATGCTTCAGAACATTTCTCCTGTCTTCTCCCTTTGATGTCTCTCAGACCTCGTCCTTTCTAGTTTTATTCCTTCTATCAATCTTTCCAATGACAATTTCACAATTATAAATGCAGTAAAACCCCTGGTATTTGGCACCTATGGGGATTGGTAGATGCCGGATAAGTGCATTTGTCAGTTGCCTGAGATTGTGTGTTATGTGACTGACAAACTTCTGATGAAATGCACCAATTTTAATCTTCCATTATTTTTTACTTATTTATTTTACACAATTTTTTTGCTGGTTGCTTGCTTGAGGGGTTTTACTGGAATGGAGATTTGGTCTTTTATAGTTAACAACACACTAGCGTCAAAGAAATCAGACCAGTTTCAAGACAGGAATATGGTTAGTGTATCAACCCAACATTGCAGCAAATTGCTCATCATAGATGCACGTCAGCCAGTCAAGTACCTCGAACAAAGAGTGCAGTGAACTTGAGCGCAACAAGTAGATGTATTTAGGCCATCGGAAATGCTCATGGGTGATAGCAGTCAGAAAATAGCGCTATTAATACTTACATTAATTGACCAGCACTCACGGACATAGAGTGGCTCAGAGAATTAAAGGTAGGCTGGACAGTCTCCTCTACATTGGAGAGACTGGGAGAGGGCTTTGTTGAGTTCCAGTTTCCATTAAACCACCCCCCCCCACCTCAATCTTTGTCCCCTGTCTCCTTTCCTCTAGTTCTGTCTCTCTATCTCTTTTTCCCTCTTCAAAGAGCCAAAATGAGTTCTCACCTTTCCTCTTGTCATATCCAATTAACATCTTTTGATCTGGACCACCCCCCCCCCCCCCCTCTCAATCTTCCCTTTTTTTCTCCCCAGTCTTTATTCAGGTGCCTGTCTGCTTTTACTTATATCTTGAAAAAGGATTCAGGCCTGAAATGTCGGTAATATAACTTTATGCCTAGAGGTAAGGTGTTTTTGGTGGCAAAGCCAATATTGCACTTTGCACAATGTCCACTTGGGTTCCCGAGAAAACTGCGTTGTTTACACCTAATCTGGGAGCTGTACGTTACTGACTGGGACCAATGTCCATTGAACTTAGCTCTATCAATTTGCTTTAAAACATCAGATGAGGCAGATTCCCCATGGAAACCAATGGCAGCAAGCAAGACAAAGAAGTTGAGACACTGTATAAAAGTTAAGAGATGTTGCAGATCAGCCTAGTGTGGCCAATTTCATAGTCCTATAGACTTGCATCTCAAGATCCCAATGTACCTCAATCCTCTCAGGGTACTACCATTTACTTTAATAATCTTCTACATTTGACCTCCCAAAGTGCAACACCTCACACCGTCCCCATTAACTAAATATTCCAGGATCCCTACAATGGCATTAAATGGGTTTATTCATGAAAAGCCAATCTAATAAAATCTTTGATCTATCCCATATGCATTGATGAAACATTTGGAAGAAGTTAAATAAATTATAATGAAATGGAATTTTGGTGAAGACAAGCCAGACTGAGTATCACAAACTGTGGTAGTACCAATGGCAAATAAAATGTTTGATGTTTTGGTGATTACTGACAGTTGATTATGAACCTTTCTCATTATTATCTGCCACAAATTTGGCAGGAGCCAATGTTTACCCCAAAATTGTTGTCAAATACTCTGATGAACATGGACAGTCTCCTCTACATTGGAGAGACCGGGCACAGACTGGGAGAGGGTTTTGTTGAGTTCCAGTTTCCATTAAACCACACCCCCCCCATCTCAATCTTTGCCTCCTGTCTCCTTTCCTCTCGTTCTGGATAAGGAGAGTCAGTAGTAAATGACTATTAATACACAAGGGGACATGATTACACACAAAATAACCATATAGAATGGTAATCTTGAATGAACTTTAAGCAACATGACTAAGACAAAGCAAGGATCATTTTCTATGCAATCAAGAAATGTACTAATAGCCACGGGTACTGAAGACAGTCTTCCAACATTTCATACGTGATATAAAATTAAAAAGTAATTGAATATCTGCACAGAAAGAACTTTTAATTTAATATTCATTTTTAAGATCTTGATGTCACCAGCAAGGCCAGCATTTATTCCATGTTCCCAATTACCCCTGTCCACATTAATCTCGCTGAGGTCGAAAGAGCAAATAAGCATCTCCAACATCCTGTCTTGAGTCAAACATATTGAAGCAACAGTCAAAAAATTGCCTTTACTTTCTTGGAAGACTAAGGAAGTTTGGTATGTCCACCTTGAGCCTTAACAACTTCTACATGTGCCCCATTGGAAGCACACTTACTAGATGCTGCTCAACTCGAGACTAGAATGCTCTCCTTGTCTCTTTGCATGCATGCGGGGGCTGCTCCATTTGTTCAGGAATGGCAAAAGGAAATTAACATTGTGTAACTTTTGTCCAGATCCTCACGTATGATGGAAGGGAGATCACTAACAACCCAGATGAAGATAGTTTGATCCAGGACACTGCTTTGAGGAACTTCTGATTCCTGAGTTTCCTTTGAGCTAACAGAAGATGTTAGTTGATCAAAACCAGTCAAAAAAATATAAGAGCAACCACAAGGGCAAAGAAACATAGACATTTGGAAAATTGCACAACCAGGTCATTAAAGATATTTTTGCAGTGTAAGGGATTGATATCCATCATATTCACAGATTGCCATCTGAAATGGTAGATCAGGGTGGACTTTGCAATTTGGCCTAATTTAGATCCATTCTCTCATCTCATGGCCTACCAGAAGTTGATCTTGGATGATGGTCCCTAGTTCTACTCATTTATATTTGAATGCTGTGTCGATCCAATTTTTTTTGAAGTCCACATTTAATTTTACTGTAGCAAATGATGCAATGGACATATCAGTGAGAATTGGGAAAGAAGTATTGAAGAAATTTCTTGATAAACCACACAAGGACAGTAGATTATACTCCTGCTGTGATACTAATGCATAAAAGACTCAGAATACAACTGAGCTCAGTGCTGCCAAATCTTAAGGGGAAAGTAGAAAAGAAGCAGTTAAGCCAAAAACAAGTTATGACTCGATGTACAGACAGTGACATGTTGAACCATATGATAGAATTCTTGCATTAAAACCACTAAATATTCTAACAACTGGAAATGAAATATTATATGGTACAGGGAGACATCTTGTGAAAACAGCGGGTAGAATTAGAAATGTACAGAAATCACCGGTCAAGATATCCAATCGATCACGAGTATACACCAGAAATTGATCTGGGATGAGGCTGTGGAAGAAACTATACAAGATTTGAGAGAAAAGAGGAAGACATTGCAATGTCTGTGTGCGTGTTATGTTTGTGTGACAATTGTCGATTTGACCCACTATAAAGAATGGAATTAACAAGATAAAAATGGAAATAACAAGAAGCATGTTCTAGAAGTTCTCCGTTCCTCAAAGTGATCAAGCCATCTGGGATGGTACTCATCAGAAATGAGAAGAATGAGAGGGGATTTCCTAAAAAATGTATACAATTATGAAAGATAGTTGGTAAGTAGTTTCCATTGGTGGAGAAGACCAGAACTAGGGGACAAATCCTCAATATTTCAGGGTAGTAGATTTAGGAGGAACTGCTTTTCCCAGAATCTGTGGAATTCGCTGCCCATTGAAGCTGTGGAAGCAACCTCAGTAAATATATTTAAGACAAGGTTGGATAGATTTCTACATATTCAGGGATTTAAGGGATATGGGGAAAAGGCAGGTAGGTGCAGATGAGCCTATTATCAGATCAGCCATGATCTCATTGAATAGGGGAGCAGGCTCGACGGGCCAGATAGCCAACTCCTGCTCCTATTTCTCATGAACTCCATTTGCCTCTCCCTGGCCAAGAGAAACTTGGGGGAGAGACAGAGAAGTTGGGAGGTATACAGAAAGGAATTGCTGAAGGCACAAACTGATGGTGCTATGGATGAACAAAAAAACTGCAACATTGGAGGAACTATCTCAGAAGGTCGTGGAGCTCAAAGAGATAATTGGCTGGAGATTTGCTGAGGTAGATATTTATTGCCAAGCAGTGTAAATATTTTTTAAAAAGTTTAATATGAGGACAAATGTGATGTATTGTTCTTAATAATTAATGAGAATTATGAAAAGCAGCTGCCATTAATGGTTGACTAGTTCCAAGAGACACAAATGCAAGGTCTTGATTACGTGGTGATGGCTTATGCTATATCAATGTAATTAACTATTCTAGAGGATGTAAATATTCCCTCTGCTATATAAGGATTGATATCATTAACTGCTAGTTTTTAAGTACACAGGGAGAGCTCAAAAACTCCCTCAAGTCTTCATGATTTTAAGTTGGCACTTCAAGTTATTCAATGTGACTCGTCAATTTACTGTATCTCAACTTTTGTCGCAGAAAAACATTTTAAGGTTCCCAGCTAATTGCATTGAATGGAGGATTCGCAAGCATCCTCTTGACAACCATTGAAAGTCCTGAATAAAGTGGGATTAACTCTGTATGTTAAGAGCAGTTAAGAAGTTCTAATGCATTTGAGACAAGAAAAGAAGGTAAATATTCCTGCACCTAACAGGCAAATATTTAGAATCAAGGCAAATAGATATTTTTCAAACTAAAAGCTGGAATAAAGTGGAACAAAAATAGGCCTCAACTATCTAGGTGAGGAAATTAAGAGAAAAAAATCAATTTTGGATCATTGGGTTTAATTAAGTTTAATACTATATCTAATTATTTGTATGAATCATTATTCTGTTTTATTGATTGGCCCTTTACTACATCGATGCTGGGTATATACATACATGTATATACATAAATGACCTGTTATGATAAGATACCAAATGAGCATTTATTGCCTACATGAGAATGTCCTCACGCTGCTACTTACCTTGAACTACTTCAGCATCTGGTTGTGGGTGAGATCCGATATTACCCTCAAAACTGAACTCAGTCGTGACTTTTGGAGGGGGAGGGGGGAATTGGACAAACTGGGGTTTTTTTGCAGATGTTTTGAAGTATTTATTCCCATTTCATGACGAAGTCCAGCCCTTTGGGAGTCAGGACTGGCACATCAGGTCACAATCCACTTTTGCCCAGGCGCCATCACTCCCCTGTCATAGTCTGCCCACAAATTCTATTTGGCTTGTCATTACCTTCCCAACAGAAACTGGTTCTAAAGGTAGAGACCTTGGTCCTCACTTCCTGTCAAACAAAGAACAAACCGTGCTGCAATTCGGAAACAATTTGTGATTTAAAGGGTCCCTGTCGGGACATCGATTTCATGAACATCGACCCTCCCCAATCAGGTTTGGGGAACTGTCGCTCTGTTTACATGTAGCATTGGAAAAGATCGCAACATCCTGATACAGTACAGAAATGCTGTGATAAATTGTCTCAGTGATTTTCGGAGTCACTTGGAGCATCAGACTCAATTGGACTTCCCTGTAGCATGGAGAGAGTAACCAGGAGGAGTCCAGGAGACCACATCCCTGACCAGCCCACCCAATGCCATGCAGCCTTTATGACCTGTTGCTTGGCTGTAATGGTGATTACTGGTTTCCAGTGCTGAATGATACGGCAGTTACAAGCTCTATAAACATTCAGGATGTGTTGTGATGTTTTTAAATGTGAAAAACAACAATAATGATTTCTTAAATTATGATGAGCCCACTCCATGATTTTATTGGTGACTCCCAAAGGATGGTGGAAGTAGACTAATTGAAGTTTGTTTAAGGTGGATGTTATTGTGTTCTTTATAAATCTGGATTGAAAAATTATTGCAAGTAGACAGCAATGCAAGTTGCAGTTACAATCAAATCAACCGTCTTCCCATGAATTGGAAAGCAGGCTTGAAGGGCCAACTCTTGCTCCAAGTTTATGTTTTTATAATGGTTAGCAGCAATTTGTTAAATCATTTCTAAACATAGTAGACAGACTAGCAGATAATAATATGAATTAAAGCCCACTTCTTTGGCATGGCAACTGTTTCAAGGTTTGGACAAAAATAAAATGGAGTCGATAAACAATAGGACATCATTGTTTAAGTCATTTTAATCTAACTATGACCCAAAAGGCAAATAATAGGAGAAAACCCACAATTGTTCCCATTCTGACCATCAGAAATGGAAACAAGATTAATGTTCTTATTTCAATTCCCTGTGTCAGGGAATTTTCCATCTTGGAAAATATCAGATAGTTCTTCCCAAAATCGAGGATAGATTTGGCTTTTATAATTATTCTTCACGGTGCACTTTTTTACAGATCTATTAGGCAGAAAACTGTTTACATCTGAATGTCAGTTCATTGGAATCAAAAATGCCCCAAATAAAAATTTTGACCTCAGTGAAAACATGGCGTCACTGACTATATTCTGCACTGATAGTGAGTCTGTATTCCTTGACAGGGGTTGGCAGCACTACTGCAGAGTATAGTATGCCACGGGAAGGAGCTGTCGGAAAAAGGTATAGGTGGGTATAATTACAATATGCGAAAGGTATTTAGAATAGGAAGGATTTCGAAGGAGATGAACCAAAAGCAGATTGTTATGAAATAACAAAATCTTATGAATACTAACAAAGAAACAGCAATGGCAAATTCACCGGACAATGATAAATTCAAAATTATAGTTTTTATTAAATTGTTAATTACATAACATTTAGAGTGTGTGCGCGTTAAAATCCAAATCATTGCAGTTTGAGCCTGCAAAGTCAATTTTAAACTTCAGAATCAAACTTCTTGTTTTTCTTGGAGGTTTTTAAATCATAGGTCAGCAGTAATTATGAAGCACTGTTAAATATCATGTCTCCAGATTTCTTTAAACTCACAAGTATTTTGATAAGTTGTCTTTCAGAGAGATATTCTTCATATGTGTGTTTTCAAAAGTTTTTCCGATCTTGTTATGGTTATGCAACTGTGATCTTCATAATTATTTCTTTCTTAATGAAGAGCAAAGTGGTCTTAGTTACTTTAAAGCGACTTATTTTGATGATCTCCTATGATAAGATTAATAAAATTCAGAACAGCATCTCTCTCTCTCTCTCTCTCTCTCTCCATAGCCTACTGTTTCACCCCGTCTCTTCAGTCAATCTCTTCAGTATCCAAAATGTCTCTCTGCCTTCAGTTATAATTTTCTCTGAAATCATGTGACATGACATCACCACTGTTTCAGTTTAATTTCTCCAAATTATCACTTCACCCCCACAAAAATATCTGACCTAATTGCTCTCCAAGAGGTTATGACTCTGGAAAGTCTGAGCACGTGTCACTCAAGAAAGAACTCACTTAATTGACCAGCTGCCAGCAGAATGCTGTGTATACACATCTGGAATCATTGTCCTGGAATCAATTAAGACTCACTTCAGTTCCATTATAGTCTTCCAGACTCAGCGACTCTGAAATTACCTCTCTCTTTGAGTGCAATGGCGTATCTGTAAATGTGATGTGACCTGTGTGTGACCCTGTCCACCCATAACAAACTTTATTAAGACATATATCTATGAAATATAGTTTAACATTAAGCTAAAGATTAATCATAGCACATTGGTCACAAGATAAATGGGACTAGCCCAGAATGTCAACTTGGTCAGCATGGGTTGATTGGGCTGAAGGGCATGTCCCACGCTGTGTGACTCTATGATATATTTTATATAAATATATATATATATCTATATATATATAGATATATCTATATATATATTGATATATATCTATATAGTTTCAAAACACATGATCAAAGTATCTGTTTGAATATAGCAAGGAGCAATCTTTCGGTGTCATGGCATTATGCATATGTGTTTGTTCTCTGACATTCTTCACCTAATGAGTATCAATTAACTGAATGAGGCAATGCCATTCCTTCAGGGAAGGAGGTCTGCTCCTAGTGACTGACAGAAGAGTCACATTTGGAACCAATGAAGCAATCTCTTGAAATGAATGTTATATCGTGGGAGTGTGGCACACCAAAATTTGTATTGCACAATTGATAACTGCATAGAAATGCAGACTTAATTTTATTTTGAAAAGAGACGCGTTGATCTAAAACCTGCTGCTGTTTGTAAAGATAATATAAATGAAGTTGATGGGTCGATATTATCAAAGGGGATACTTCCCTAAAACCTCCTTCAGGAAATCCTTTCACAGTAAGTACAATTCTGAGTGTTGTGTGCTGATTAAAACACATATATCATAATGGAGGTAAGAATCACATTTTCTTCATTCCCCACAGCCTAAAGATATTGTTTAATTTGCAATCAGAAGGTTAATGTGACTTGCCAATGCCATCATGTGCCTGTGCGCTGAACGGCATCTTGTCTAATGGGCAATCTCCAGCTGATTACATATTCAGCAATTCTGTGGAAATTAGATTTTATTAATTTAATTCAGCTGAAAAGCAGCGTGCCATAATAAAATGAATTTTGTAACTCTTGCACAGTTAAATTAGCTAAATAGAGAGGAAGGAGATGGCAGAGAACTGACCCCAATCCCTTCAAGTCTAATCAGAAGGCTGAAGGTGAAATGTAGGAATGGATCGGGTGAGTTGACACAGGACGTTGGGTTTCTGTGTGGGATAGCTCCTCAATTTCACACAGAAGTGTTCACAAAGTTTTTGTAAATAACTTGAGGCAAGTATATGTAGCAGGCAAATTCCAAAAGAAGGAACCCCTTGTGCATAACAATTAACATCTTTAGTTTAAAGCTAATCCTTTAGTTCCAATTAGAGCCAAATTAATGAGCACTTTGCACTCTAAATTGTGCGCTTGTTTTTAAATTGCAGCTGGTGATTCAATGGCATAAAGTGTTTAAGTTTAGCAACATTACTTTCCTTTAAAACTGTCATGGGGGTATTTCATGTACTGTCACTTCGTTTTATCCATTGGTGGTGCACTGAATTTGTTCCTTTGTCGGGGAATTGGGTTCGTCGAGGGTGCCAGCTATCCCGGAGCTTTTCCTAACCTGCATTGTGTTGCAAAACTTAAATAGCTTCATGACAAATGGCAGTAAAAAGACTTTCTGGACCATGTTTATTACATTTAATGTACTTGGAGATCAATAAAATGCTTGGAAAGAGCATAGTCATATCATACATGCCTTGTAAAATATACATGGCAGGTTCGTGGCATTCAAAGCAAAGATATCTACATTAAATTATAAATAAAAGAAAAATTATATCTATATATTGAAATTAAATATGCCACAGGACATGCAGAACCAATTCTACTGTCATTTCATTTGGGTTTCTTGAAGCGGAGCAAACAAACTGCATGCTTTGTCCTCACTGGGTCTGTGACCTCTTATGACCCCAGTCCAGAATCCCAGGACTGCTTTGTCCTCAGAGATTCATTTTTGACTTATTCGCCTCAGAATCATTCCAGGCTACTGTTGATTCCTGCCACATCTCATAGCTGCTTCAGGAACATTATCTATAAACCATTCTTAAGCAAAGATCTCATTAAGTGGCCAGAGTGGCAAAGCAATTTACTTCCTTTGCTGACCTCAGAGTGTAGAAATTCACAGAATGTACTCATGATCTTGACAAGGCCTCCATATTGCATATTGTTGTCCTGCCAGAAGTGTTTGGGTTCAACCATGTAGGGTGTCCTTGGTTCCCATGCACAAAAGATATGCTTCTGATGAGAATTTCCTTTTCTCAGTGTTTCTGGGTCTCTCTCTGACACAACATTCTCCCTTGCAGCATCCATTCATTCAGTCACAACAGTCCCCAGCAACTGGATGAATGTTCAGCATCTATTTCACAGGAAGGTCCAATAATGCAGTTCTCTGAACCGAGAAACTGGAGCTCTCCATCTTTATGGACTTCCATTACCAGTATTAGTTGACCAACAACCATGCTGTTTTAACACCATCCAAAGCTAGCAATGCATTTCTTAACCAATAATTTGAAGAGTCGTCAGAATAGCTTTCCCTAAATACATTCAAAGTTGTGTCATGAAGGGGGATAGTTCTTTCTTGTGCACAAAATGGAATAAATCATTGGAAAGCAATGTATCACATTAATTGGGAAGTAATACTCAAGCATACTTCATTAGATTTTGCAATAATTGACTGTTCAGCTTCTAGGTAATCAGATTCTGTCAGATGGGTGGGAAAGAGTCAGCCTCTTCATTTGACAGAGCTCCAAGAGATGAAAGCTCCATTGCTCCCTGTATCATTCAGTCAATTATTATATCATAAATATTCCACCTTGTATATCTCAATAGTCTGCTTTCCAACCGACTCTGCCAATTCTGACCCAACATGAATAAAACTCACCTGCAGAGCATATCATCAACTCTTGAATACTTTTGGCGTGTTCGATTGAGAAACATTTGCAGCTAATATTAATCTATAAGACCTTAGTTTGATCCAACTTGGAATATTGTGTTCAGTTCTGGTCACTTCACCTCACTACAAGAAGGATGTGGATACTATGGAGAGGGCACAGAGGAGGTTTACAAGGATGATACCTGCAATGGAGAGCATACCATATGATAACAGTTTGAGTGAACTGGGTCTTTTCCCCTTGGAGCAATGGAGAATGAGGGGTGACTTGACAGAGATGAGAGACATTGACCATGTGGATGGCCAGTTCCCAGGACTGAAATGGCTAACACAAGGAGGCTACGTTTTAAAGTTCTTGGTTGTAAGTACAGGAGGGGTGTAAGAGGTAAATTTTTCACAGAGAATAGTACGTGCATGGAATGCACTACTGGCAATGGCGGTGGAGGAAGATACAATTAGCATGGTGTTGAGAAAAATGGACGGGTATGCTGTAGGGAAATTTGAGGCAGTTATTAGAATAGGCTATAAGGTCAGCACCATACTGTGGGGCAAAGGGCCTGTACTGTGCTGTAGGCTTCTATGTTCTACATTCTAATGCAGCATTCAGTGTAACAAAGCCTCTTACATGTGAGTAAACTTGACCAAAGCAGACAGGATATTTTGTATTACTCAGGTGACGCCTTGTAAATCTATGGCTTATGAACGGTCTTAAAAAGATAATACCAAATGGAAACATGGTGCCTTTGCCCTGACACTAATTTAACCAAGTGCAATTGCTAATAATCCAAATTCATCTTTGCTACTTTAAAAGTGGTTTTGTACCATTTGACATTTGCCAAATGATAAATCAGGTATGACCCCCTTCCCTCACACAGGGGGATGCCAGTCCTCTATGCTAAATAACTGTATCATCAGACAATCCTCATGAAACTAAAACCCACTATTCGCATTGTGAATGGGCTGTTTCACAATATATATTGTTTTGTTTGATGCAAAAATAATCTAATTTTCAATACTCTTCATGTATCTAAATGACCTCAGACCTTAACTCGTGATCAAAGTTTTATTATTTCCCTTATAACATTCTAAAAGAGGCAGTGCCTTTAATGTGTCCCATGTCTGGATATCAAATGGTTCTGCTCATTCACAGAAGTGATCTTATTTCCATTCAGAATTCATTAATGATATTTTAACAACACGAATCACTTGCTGATATTGAATTCCACTTTCCACTGTTACCATCATATCAATACCCCAATAGAATTAACTGTACTTTCTATTTTGTATAATATTCAAATCTAGACAGTACACCTTCCAGATCTATTTACTGTAATATTCTCCTGGCTGATTTCCATCACACGATCTCAATAAATTTCAGTTTCTCTAATATTATGCAATCTCACCAAAGTCTACTCAACTATCACCTCTGTCATCGTTGATCCACTGACCCTCACTCTACTATTCCACTCGTCTGTCTCTTTGGCCTTCAACTCCTGTGGGATACACAATTTCTCAGAGCTTCACTTCCTGCCCCCTCATTAATAGTCACTCCTTCAACCTTCCTTCACTCCCCATATCCTAATGATTGAATGCTTTCTGATTGGTTCCTTTCACTGGCAGAGGAAATCGGCATGTAGAAACCCAAGAAGCTGAAACCACATGTGCATAAGAAATTGCCCAATTCAGTATCAACAAAGCTCTTTAAATATCTGAATGAATCCACTGCTCTGGTATCACATTATTCAATAATAAATCAATCAGAAAGATTCAATGAATACACTATATGAATCACACATTATGTTTTATGAATTATTGGATTGCTTTGTGATATCCAACATCTAATCTGCTACATCCATATTCATCTTGAGTAAAGGAGGTAAATGCAATGAAAAATCAATTTTACTTGCCCAAATTGGGGTGCATGTCTTCCCTTCATCTCTACCTTAATCCCATTTAGAACATGGCAACTCAACACTGCAAAAACTCCTGAACACCAATCTAAATGTCCATGAACATGGTCAAGTACTTTGAGTTATAGTGGCTTCTAAGTAACTATGATATTGCAACTATTTGCCTTTATAATTGCTTGGTCAGCATGCAGACATCATTGTTTGACTTTAGTCCATTCTGAAGTCACATTGAGTTTTTCTCTGGTTATTAAAACTATTAAAACAATTAAACTCTACTTAAAACAGTGAATAAAATGGACAATATTAATATGTTAAACCAGTGGTTCTCAACCTTTTTCTTTCCACTCACACACCACTTAAGTATTCCCTATGCCATAGGTGCTCTGTGATTGGTAAGGGATTGCTTAAGGTGGGATGTGGAGAGAAAAAGGTTGAAAACCACTGTTTTAATTGTCCCTAATTGGCTCATTATTTGCATGGTTTTATAACTCCAAAGGAACTGGGCCAATGACAATTTTTCTCAAGCAAAATATTGGGTCTAGAGCAGTGGTTCTCAAGCTTCCCTTCCCACACTATATACCACCTTAAACAATCCCTTAGTAATCACAGAGCACCAATGGCATAGAGATTACTTAAAGGGGTATGTGAGTGGAAAGAACAGTCAAAGAATTTATCTGAACTGTCTACATTTTGCTCTGGTTCTATACAGTACAAAAGCAAATTCAAAACTAACTTGTTTATATTAAACATGCAGAAAAAGACCTTGGTTAAAACTGTTACTATGGAGACATACTCATGGAATTTGAAAAAATTTCTCGCTGCTTGCAACTTGCAATTTATTTTAACCCTTACAATACTAGCCCCTACTTATTATATCTAAAAGTAATAATTACCATTACAAAGAAAAAAAATCTTCGTAATAAATCAGTCAACAAAATAAATTGAAAGTCAATCATTAAAGCTTTCAGCTTCTTGTAAAAGACAGATTTTGGTAATTAAAGCTATTTTTAGTCTTAATCTGCTTTACCGGCCCTTTCCAGGGCTTGATCACAATACTTAATTTCCAAGGTATTCACTTTCTTGAGGGCAGAAAATGGGTCTTTTTTTCTCCTTTTCTTTTTCTTTTACAGTTGTTTATAGAAAAGGTAGAACTCAAATGTCATTGGTTTCTCAGGCTCATCAACAGCCTTCTATTGTCTTTTCCTATAATTCCAGATCCAATTTTGCAACTTCCAATTCAGTCTCATTTTTCTGACAATTTATCTTGAATTTGTTTTTATTAGACTCTCTCTCTCTCTCTCTCATTTAATTATTTCAATAGGAAAGTATTGTTTCTGTTACCTTCTGAGAAATTAGTAACTTGGAGTAAAAAGGTTATTTGATGCTTTGGTACCTCTGCTTTCAGCCTTTCTGTGGTATACTTGAGATGTTGGAATTTCTTTTTTTTTAACCTTGTTTCTTACATTGTTCAAATGTAATATTCTTTTCTTACTGCATCATTATTAACTGGGTCTTCAAGAATACACCTTGACTTTTTTTTTAACCATAATTGTCTTGTGTCATTCAACAGTGATGTTCTCTTTCAAACTGTCTGCATCTTGATAAGGCTAAATCCCTTTCTTCAAAAACTGCACTAATTTATTTAGCAGTTATTCTTTTCTTCCGCTTGGTTTTATGAATTCTATTTACAACTAATTCTCCATTTTTGTCAATTGCTCTCTGATCTCTCTTGATTACCTTCAAAACTGAAGAATCATCAGATTTAGTTTCGTTTCCAAGTACAAAGTTAAAATCCTTTTGGTCACTCTTTCCTGGAATATCCAATATTTCTAAGTCCCTTTTCAACATTTTGAACTCTGAAGGCAGTTGCACCATATTGTCAATGAATGCTCCTTCATCAGTGCAATTTTCTGTGTTCACCCATTTGAAAACATGCTGCAAACTTTCTTTATTAATCTTGTTTACTTGTGCATCTGGGCAACAAAAGCTACTTTCAGATTTGTTCCCTGACATTTCTTTCATTCCTGCCCCAGATTCAGCTTCGCAGGTATAACCACCAGCAGTATCTGCAGCATCTTCTAATATTTCATTTTCATCCATTTTTGAAGAAAATAATTTCTTTTTTACTGATCTAGATGCTCTTGATTTATTTTCTCAGAACTGTTTGTATTCTTTGAAGGATTTTGATTGTTATCAAGGCGTTCAGGATTGTCTGTCTTGAACGGTTGTTTCAATGGTTCATTGAGTTTCACAACAGATATCAGATTGACACTTGTTGTTGACGGCTTCTGAGCAATATCATTCTTTCTTTCTAATGGTCCATTGATTATCCATCCAAGCACAGTTTTAATAGCATTTAATATTACTTCTACTGGTTCCAGAGCCTTCAGTACATTTAAACCAATTAGTGTCTGATTCTCAGAGATATCTTCCAGAATATAAACCTTCCTCAGATAAGACCGCTGATCCACATAATTTTGATGTGGGATGTTTCCTTTATGTACAAGCTAATAGCCTTTTGAGTGGATATGCCTGGAAGATCATAAAAATCATCAGTGTATTCCAGCAACCTCTATCCCTGAAACCATGTCAGACTCAATGACCTTTTCTTGTCCCATGGTTTTCAATAGAGTCTTTGACTTTTTTCCTTCAAGATTAAGCCTTTTCACAAGCCCCACAGTGCAAAATGATGCAGAGCTTCCTTGATCAAGACATTCAAGGGTATGTACCATTGCGTTCCCGTCTTTTGCCTTAACTTTAGACAGGCCCTGCTGAGAGTTTGCAGTTATCTGCCGTATCGTGGCCATAGTACTGGTTCAGCGTAGGTATTCAATAGTTACTTTTTCTGAAGTCCTTCCTCAAAACTTGATGCTTTCACTAATTTACTTTGAGCACCAAATACCACTGAGCCTTTTGTGCCTGTGGCCTGGGTTCATTCACAGCAATTTTTCTGTTCAGTTCCAGTTGCTTCCTTTGCTTTTTTATCTGCACCTCCTCCAATCTTAGCTGTTCCTCTACTCTTTGTTGCTGTATCTCCTGTAGCTCCTCTTCTCTTTGTTACCGCATCCTTATCTTCTAAGTTCAATTCAAACTGAAGCATTTCCTTTTCCACTTTAAGAGGTGCCTTTCCCTTTCTATCTCATTGGCACCTTTGCAATTCATCTTTAAGTTCTGTTTTCATCTTCTTGACACATGGCTCCTGAGCAACTACAGCTCCATTGTGTCGTTCGTCACACTCAGACATCAAGCATGCACCACAATCTCTTCAAAACTGTCCCCATAGGACAAGTGGCAATTGCACCAAACTGTGTTCTAATCTGTAATAAACACACAGAAGTAACTTGCAAAGGCTTACTGCTTCTTCATTGGTCTTGGTTGTTGTTGCTTGTGCCTCCTGATCGATCTGCTCTGAACAGAGCCCAATTGATCCAGTTTTCTCTTCCAAATCCAATTTCCAACTTCTATGTCTGCAATTCCATCTTCTATTTCCTAACGAGCCAATAGTCCATTTGCTTTGACTAAATAGTCTTGCTTGAAGATCCGTCTTCTATTGACTAATGATTCAATAGTCCACTTTATTGACTAATGAGTCAATAATCCAATTTATTTGACTAAGTTGTTTTCTATTGACTAACTAGTTAATGGTAAAAATTCTTTAACTATGATATTGCAATTATTTCCTTTTATAATCACTTGGGAAGCATGCAGACGTGTTGTTTGACTCAATAAAATGAAATGTTCGTTATAAAGTCGCATTGAGTTTTTTTGCTGTTTATTAGAACTATTAAAACAATTAAATTATACTTAAAACAGTTAATAAAATGGACAATAAAATATTAATACTTTCAAAGAACATTCCGAAGAACATTAAAAAAGAATTGATCTGAATGGTCTACATTTTGCTCTGGTTCTATATAGTCCAAAAGTAAATTCAAAACTAACTTGTTTACATTAAACACGCAGAAAAAGACCTTGGCTAAAAACTTACTATGGAGACATACTCATAAACATTTCTAGCTGCTTGCAATATGCAATTCATTTTAACCCTGATATGTGGTACTGAAATGGAATGAAATAAGCACTTCCAAGTGCTCTTGAGATTCTTCACATTAGATAAAGTAGTTTGTAATCGCTCATTTAACAGTTGAAATTATTCAATAATTAAATCAAAGATCTAACCCAGGGGTGTCAAACTCAAATTCACGGAGGGCCAAAATTAAAAACTTGGACTAAATCGAGGGCCGAACTAAATATTTATTGAAAATTTTCAACAACATCTGCATGTTGTCTCTTCTTTCAACATATGTAATGTTAAACTTTAGGATATCACTTTAGGAGGATAATGTTACAGGTCAGGAGTAGGTAGCTCAAGTTCACCCTTTGCTTGACCTGAGGGAAACCTATTTGGTCCCTGTGGAGATGTCGTCAGCATTCACAGGCTGTGTCCATTTTGGCCTGCATCAGGACTCAGCATTTCCTGCTCACTCCTCAGGCTCTAGGCCTCTATTCATCCTCGACCCACCATCCCTCTACCTGACCAGTCCTTTACCCAACCTCTACTCACCCCTCACTCCACTCGCTCTGCCTCTACCCACCCCATCCTATACACGCCCCTCTACTGCCTCTCCCCTCAACCTGTTCCTCCCTCTACCCATCTCTCACCCTCTAATCACCCCTCCCCTACTCGCCCTGCCCCTCCCCTTTTACCTCTTCCCTATCCACCCCTCCTTCTACTCATCCCTCCCTCTAACTGCCCCTCGCACCACCATAACTTCCCCTGCCCATTACTCCTCACCTACACCCTCTGCCCACCCCTGCTTACCCACCCACTCAGGCCCAGCGCGCTGCCGATCAGCCTTTGCAGACAGCCACCATCTCTCTCTTCACGTGCAGGGCCGAACCAGCCGTCCCTGGGGTCCGCGCGGGTGCAAGCGCTGAAGACCGTGGCGACCGGGAGAAGGGCGCTCGCGCTGTGGAAGGGCCGTCCGGTGCCAGCTGCGCGGGGCTCGCGCTGCCCGGGGGCCGTGCGCAGCCTGCCATGCCCGTCGCGCCGACAGGAAATCACAGGCGCTTGCCCATCCGCCGCACCGCTTGACAGATGGGAGAAGTGACTGGTTGTGCGGGGAGCCTTCCAACTGGCTTATGACATCGACAGACTTCTCGTGTTACAATTTCTCGTGTTACAATGGGGAAGGATGTGCAATGAAGGGGTAGGATGGTGGGGGTGACATTACCAAAAAACAGCATCGGCTCTCGCTGCAGGGCGGGCCACCTCTAATACATTTTTGAAATGATCTTGCGGGCCAAATATAATTATATCGCGGGCCAAATTTGGCCCGCGGGCCAGAGTTTGACATGTGTGATCTAACCTAACATTGCAAATGCTGCCAATCACCAAGTTGGTTGCCTTTCAACGAAACAAAATATTTTGTGATATGGAGGCTTCTGGATTGAAAGACATTCATTATCTGGAGATGATTTTAAGTGCTCCAGTTATCTGGAGATTAGATTGGAGAGCTCAATTGATTTTCACTTGATCAAGGGAGGCTGAAATGTGACATGTTAAGGTACAGTCTGTTCCCCATGGTAGGGATGTCAAAAACTGAAGGGAATGTTTAAAGTGATGGGGGCAGGGTAGTTTAAAGAGGATCTGAAGGGTAAGTTTTTCCACACAAAGAGTAGTTGGTGTGTGGAAGGAACTGCTGGAGGAGGTGGTTACTGGCAGGAATATGAATGATATTTAAGAGGTAGCTGGACAGTTACTTGAATTAAGTAAAGCAAAGAGAAATACAATATTAATTAAGGAATATAATATTAGAACACAGACATGATGGTCAGCACAGACATAATGGGCTAAAGGGCCTGTTTCTATCCATGATTCAATGGCTCTATAACAGCAAGGTATCACTGACAAGGCTGGTACATGGTATCCTATGCCTTCTTTAATTATCCACTTCAATGGCTCTTTGGGCAAGTTATTGTGTCTGGTACAACGCCAGTTGTGTTCTGCTGCCAGCACTCTGTGACTTCTGTAACGCATATTGCAAGGTGGCAGAACATGGATGTGGTCATCAGTTCATGGGGAATGTGATTAGTTTCTTTGAATGATAATCTCCTATACACAGCTGGTAAATCTACCTTCCCTCACTCAATAGCACAAAATCACAGTAATTCTGCTCAGTACATATTTGTTCCAACTTGTGTACACTTCTATAAATATCAAGTTACAGAAGACAGTGCAATTCCCTTTCCATGATCTGTCATTTAATGAAGTTTAATTCAGATAAGTGAGAGATGTTGCATTTTAGTAACCCAAACCAAGGCATGACTACCACCGTAAAGGGTAAGGTTCTGGAGACTGCTGCAGCACCAAGAGGCCAAAGGATACAGGAACATAGTTCCCTGAGATTAGCGACTCAAGTAGAAAAGAGGGTCAAAAAGGAATTTGATTGCCTTCGTCGGCCAGAGCACTGAATACAGGAGCTGGCTCATCCTGGTACATTTGTACAAGGTCACATTTGCAGTTCTGGTCGCCACTTTAGGAAAGGTAACGTGCTGAAAGGGATGCAAAAAAGATTCACAAAGATATTACTGGGATGGATGGCTTCAAGCTATGAGACTGGATAGAACAGGACATTTCTCCCTTGGGTGCAGGAAACTGAGGGGAGACCTTGCTGTGGAATATAAAATGATGAAGGACATAGATCAGGCGAATAGTCTTTTCCCAGGGTAGGAGTCTAAAACTTGAGGGCATAGATTTAAAGTGAGAGGGAAAAGAATTAAAACATTATCACACAGGAGTTTCTGTTAAAAGCTGCCAGAAGAAGCTGTAGAACTTTGAGATCATCAACATGGAATATTGCTGTCGAAGAGCAGCAGCCATCATCAAAGACCCACACCTCCCAACACAAACTCTGTTCTCGCTGCTGCCATTAGGAAAGAGGTATCGGTCCACAAGTCTCTCACCACCAGGTTCAGGAACAGCTGCCACCCCTCCACCATAAGAATCCTCAACAACAAACTCAATCAGGGACTCATTTAAGGGCTCTTACTCAAAATATTAACTGGTTTCTTTTTCCACGGATGCTTTTGGAACTTGCTGTTTTTCTTTCAGTTTCCATAACTTACCTTCAAAGCAAATTACTAAACCAATTCTTAACCACTGCTGAGGGTTAGAAGGACAAACATGAATGGATAATAAATGTCATCCTTGCCAGTATCCCAAGCATGAAAAGAAAAAATTCAAGGTAGCAATTACAATCGAAAAACAACTCCACTAGATCATGAAGATTTGTGAAGAAAGCTTGCAGCACCTCTACTTCCTCAGGAGTTTGCAGAGGTTTGGTATGACATCAGTAACCCTGGCAAATCTCTACAAATGTGAGGTGGAAAGTGCACTGATCAGCTGCATTATTGGGGAACACCAATAGTCCTGAGCATAAAATCCTTCAAAAGGAAGTGGACACAGCCCAGGACGTCACAGGCAAACCCCTCACCACTATCAAGAACATCTATGAGAAACGCTGACGTCAGAGAACAGCAGCAATCATCAAGGATCCACATCACTAGTACATGCTCTGTTCTCACTGCTACCATCAGGAAAGAGGTCAATGTGTCACAAGACTCACACCAGCAGGTTCAGGAACAGCTGCTACCCCTCCACCATCAGCCTCCTCAACAACAAACTCAATCAGGGGCTCATTTAAGGGCTCTTACTTTTACACTTTATTGATTTTTTTTCTCTTTATTGCACAGTTTGTTCACATTTATTTATTTGCTTACATGTGTACGTTGAGTCCGTTTTTTTTAATATTGCCAGTAGGTGGTAATTCTGTCTCAGCAACAGGATAAAGAAGCTCAGGGTTGTATGTGATGTCATGTATGTACTCTGACAATAATTCTGATATTTAAATCTAAATCTACATTCTGAACCAGACTGTAAAAGCTCTACATAAAACCTTTAAATAACAGTAGACACAATTTTAAAGCAGAGAACAGATTGTTAGTAATAAACAGCATTTGCTGAGAAGGTGCCTGTTTCCAGAAATAGAAATCTGCGCATTCGTCTCCAAAGATCAAATGATTCCTCTTATCTAATTATCCATCATTTCATTTTAGACATTTATAGAAACAAAGTGATGACTATAAAAGAATGAATGACAGGCCCAATTTACTGACAGGTCACTATTTAATTGTGATTTTAATTCTGATCTGCGGAAAGATGGAAAACTGTTGGAACATTGCAAGACACACAAGAGATATATAGTTCGCCCAGCAAGGAAGAAAGGTCTGAAAGCACCACAGTTAGTTGGGAAACTGTGCTCAGAATGAAATAAATCCTGTATCCAATGGGTGTTCAATTTCTATCAATTATTTTTAGATAAGTTGACTGTTATATTATGAAATCATTTTAAATAACCTGCCACGTACACCCATCTAACAAAACACTGGTAAATATAGGAAAAGAAGGACTTTTCAAAAATAAAGCAACAAACTCAATTGCTCATAGCTAGTTTTAGTCCATAAGAGGAATTTTCAAATGTATTTTTCTGGTTTCTAGGTGCCCCCAGCATAACCATCATTTAGTATCCATCCCTAATTTCCCCAAGTAGTAAATGGGCCATCTCACAGATGTGTGTAAAAGCACACATGCACCTACTAATGCAAAATCAATACTAATAAATTCATATATACCTGTCCTTCCTTCCTGGTCTTCTGAATGGAAAGGAGCATTTTTTTTTTGAAATATGGAATGTGTCACACTTAAATACATCAGACAATCCATAATATGAATATTGTACAAACACTTGTCTAAAGACCTTATTAATAATGACATTAAAAATGTAGAATAATGAATATAATAATAAACTAATGCTGCAGTTGGCACCCTGACATACTGCTCACTGGATTCATATTGCCTTCAGAAGCTCAGTTTTAATATTGACTAATATCTCCACTTTCAATGACACGTTCTTAGGTAAAATGAAATAGGTTTGGTTATCCAACCAGGAGTGGAGTGAATTCCAGACGAAATTGCTACAATTTGCAGCATACCTTCAGAATTCAAAAGAATGGTTTCCATTCCTTTTGTAAAAGTCAGTCCGTTGTACATACACTGACTGTCTAAAAAATATGGCCGAATTACATTTCAAACCAGGAACATCCTTCAGTTCAACAGGCAAAAAGAGTCCAAAAATACACCTTTAAGAAAATCATTATGAAGTTAAAATGCTGCCGTGCTCAAGTGATAATATGAAGCACAAGAGTGAAATTTAAATATCTTGCAAGGGTTACCTGCATATCCAATTAGATGATCACGTGCAACGCAGTTCTTAATATCTACTATTTGACAGTGCATTTGCAATTTGTGAAATTTTTAAATTAAGTATTACCACTTCTGTCTCGACAACTCTTTCGGGAATTGTATCCAATGGAACATTTTCAAGAAAGAATTAACCTCCTTTATGATATCATTACTCCAGTATTAATAAAGAATAATTTACAAATGGTTGCAAGGAAACTCTATGTACGAGGTATGTTGTTACCTCTTATCCCAAGAGAATAGCTGCTAATTTCACTCTTAGTGACATCAACTTGCTTGACCAATGTATACATATGTGTAATGATACTGCTCGACACATGAGGGCTTCTCTATTGTAGGAAAAAAAAAGATAAGGTTCTTATTAATGTTCACAGGAGCATATGCTTCTGTGACGAAGAATGATAATAGATTTTTCACTCATTTTGATGATTCCGGGTGCCATTTCACTCATATCTGTGTTTTGAGTGTTTTAAATACTTCTTTTGTGAAGGGACTCCTTCACAATGGATCACTACATGTATAACATACAATATCTTAGCTAGTAAAACATGAAATAGATTTTGTTACACAATTCCAATCTAATTTCAGAATTATAAGTCAGTTATATTCACTCAGTAAACTTAAATCGACCCAAACGCTGTTTCTAATTCGCCCTTTCACTCCTGTCAATTTCAGCAATTTGTTTCTTAAGTTTAAATGTTGCATAAGTTTTGCAGAAGATTATTTTGCTAATATCATTTTTATTCCAGAAATGTTCTATTGTAACTCAGTTTTACTCATATAATGAAGGAATAAAGCAGGTTGAAGCACGGAAATAACCAATTTGTCATTCTGTTTGGCTCGACAGAAATTCTGATCTCAGCATAATCCAGCTTCAAGTGTGAAATTTCCAGGGAAATATGAAGTACATTTCCAGCATTCAGCTGGAATGCAAACCCATCTCTAAGGATATAAATGCACTGCATTCTTCTTCAAAAGTTTCTCTGGTAAATTCATCTCATTAACTGCTAGAGAAAAAAAAACTTTCAGTTCCCAAAGGGACACAATCCATCAAAAACCTTAACCTTAAAAATGCAAGAAATTTTGTATCAACCTCAGATTACAGAAAGGCATCTTTGTCTCTGGGAAAGAAAATCTTATGACCCAGTGACGTGAATATGATTCGGAAGGAAAGCTAATCAATAGTGAATGAGGAGGTGCCGTCATGAGGGATTTTAATGTGCCAAGATTCATTTAACTGTTGAGTGTTAAGTGACAAAGTGTATCATTATTCACAGATAGTCTGATGGACCCCAGTTCCCTTTGACATCTGAAGAGACCAGTCAGCTTAAGAAAAGAACTCCGTATTGTATTGGGCTAACAACTAATAGGGTGACCAGATAAAGACCATCCGAAAGTAAATGCAAAATTGTTGCTAATTGCCTACATCATCTTCTTGGCTTGTAAAAAGTGTTGCATGGCATGGTCAGTGTAGCAGTTGGCACCACCAACCTGGGTACACACCTGGCACTGTCTGTAAGGAGTTTGCATGTTCTCCCTGTGACTGTTTCCTCCGGGTGCTCCAGTTTCCTCCAAAATATATGGGTGTTGTAGATTATTCTGTTCATTTGGGGCGGCAAAGGATTGTGGGGTGGAAGGGCCCTGTTACTGTGTTGTAAGTTTAATTTAAATTTATTTTTCCTTTATATGAAATTCCATGAATCAACTTTATCACTGCTACTTGTCTACCTCTTTAGCTAGAAAAAAAGGTAGATGAAATCTCTATTGGTAGTTTGTGTGTGCGCGCGTGTTTTGTGATACTGGGCATCAGGCATATAACACAAACTCATAATGACTGTGGGGAAAATCAAGGCAAAGTAGAAACATCTATCGGGTTGATGGAGCAATGGGTAACCACACCCTGACATGCTTTCTTTTCACAGGGCAAAGAAATTGATACTTTACAAAGAATTCTTCATGGCAGCTTGGCTCCAATTAATCTTCAAAGTTTTAAAGTCACAAGTGTAAACCACGAATCGTGCACCCAGTGTCTTTCCCTACTCAACCCCATGTTTTAAACACGTTTTGCAAAAATGTCATGAGTCTCCAGTCAAGGTTAAATGCAGTAACAGGATAGAGCAAAAGATAATTGAATAATATGTAATTAAGTTAAAACCATGTAACATTGGGCAGAGAGGAAATTAAGCAATGAAATGGAATTGAACTGCCATGACATTAAAGGTTGAATATGAACACAATATTATACTTCATACATCAATATTGGAATTGGATATCAGGAGATTGGCTCGAAGCATGATATTACAAGACATTATAAAATTTGGGGGGATGGGTACAACGTGGTTGTAATATTGAGGCAGTGATCAAGTATTTATTACACAATTGCACGTTGCTAGGACTGCAATAATGTCAAATGTAATGCAACAAGAATCCCATTTCTTCCAGTTGTGGAAATTCCTTTGAATTACAGTATGGGTTGTTTGAATCATTTTCTATCACGTTAAGAGTTATGTTCTGATGTTGTTGTTAGCAGTTCTCAGTCATTAAACAGTGGTTAGGGGTTGGAAGCACCCTGCGTAGTCTTCATAATTTCTAATCATAATTAAGGATAATTAATATATGCAAATATGGGTTAATTCTCTTAATAAGAAGTTTCAGGTAAATATTGCAATGCCAATGTCTCAATTCCATGAAATTTTGTGTACAAATTAGCATCAATATTTATATTGCCTTTTTAATGAAACAATCATTTGCATGTTAATGAGGTTTAATTAGCACTAATTAAGAGCAGAGCCTGAGAGAGAACAGACTGAGAATCAAGACGCAATGCAAATAGTACAAAGAGCAAATATTCTTTTTGCTGAAAGATTACGTTCTGGCTTTCTCTTACGGAGCAGCATATTCAAAGTTTGAGTGAAGACGAGTACATCATGATGGTCAGATTGTTAATCAACATGTTTTTGTAAATTGATTTCCAATCTAAAGCTGATCTAATGTGAAGTATGCATTGGTTGTTCATGTCTCTGTGTGTTATTTGCCTAGATATTCTGTGACTCAGCCAGCAAACCACGCAGATTAAAAGTTAAACATCATCTGCTTTGCAACAGGCAAGTCTCATTCACAGCAGGAACGGAGCACAAATGTTCTCGGACATTATTAATTACTTATGTTCAAAGCCTAAAGGCATGAATCTTAAGCAATACAGGGGCTTAATCTTTTATCCAAAATCCTGGGGACCAGACACTTTTCAGAATTTTTCCGATAATAGAATAATAAGAATAATGGCGGTACATTAAGTAATGACGCTGATTCCAATTCACGCAAAACAAAGACACGTTCCAACTAGAAGGGTCTCTGCATGGGGCGGTGGGGTGGGTTTGCAGCATTGGTCGGAGGGAAGTGGGATAAAGATAGACCATAAACGGTAACACTCTTTTTGTCTTTGTACAGCCCTTTGCTTCCTCTTCTCTTCAAAGACATCACTTTGATCCGGTCCAGTTCATTCTACAAGGTTTGCTTGGAGATTTCGATTTCGAAGTGCCTTTGTCGAAGTGATCCGTTTTCATCTTCTATGTTGAAGCGTTTTTCCACCACGCTCTCCACTTTGTGGTGTGGTGTCTGGTGTGCTTTGATTTTGAAGGGTCTCTCACTCCGAGCTTTGTTCAGCTGCCAATCTGGCTGATCCCTCAGTTTGGACTGCAAGTCAGAGACCAACCCCATCCCCTGTGTGCCAACCGGAGACCTGTGACATGGAGGTGATGGAGCAGAGGAAGCTTGCTGACTCAGTCTGATTGGGCATTGGCCACAGCCCTTCACCAAGGTGGTCGACACTATCCATGAATGTATGTAGCTCAGAGCGGAATGCCTTCAGCCTGGTGCTGATGATGTCCAGCAGGCCTAGGCTCCCCTTCCTTGCCGATGGCCCAAGTCAGGCCCGCCGCTGGTCACCAGCAGCTGTCAGTGTCGGCGATGAGCCGCTGGATCATCCGAAAGGTGAGCTGGGCCCACTGGGGTGAATTTCCCGGGCCAGGCACTCCCTCTTCTGCTCCTTTTCTTTCCCTTTCTCGCTCTCTCTCTTTCAGGTCCCATCTATATACGCCGAATCAGAAGTGCTGGACTCTGCTTTTTCCCCTGGCACCTTTCAAGTAAGGATTCCTTAGAGTTCCACTAATTACCCACATGGACTGACAAGGGATATTTAAACGTGAGTTGAGTCTGGGTCCTGTTGGGTCATGTTTGGCACCAAACACGAGCTTTAGTGAGCAGATGACATTCATTGAAAAAATGTTCGGTTTTTGGAGATCTTTGGAATTTTGGATAAAAGGTTAAGCACTTATATTAAAACATGCATAAGAGGGGAAAAAAATTAAATTATTAATCCCTTAAAAGTGGATGCAACTACAAAAATGACACATTTATTTTAAACCCAACAAATATTTAATACGAGGTTTCAAAATAAATATTTTTAAAATGTGGTGGGGTTTTGCAATTTATTTTAAGTCTCAGCAGAAATATGGCAGATGGATAGAATTTATTTTGAGGTGGGTTAATAAATAATATTTCACTGAGTTATCTTTGACATCTTGAAAGGGAGTTAACTCTTTTACTGTCATTTTTTATACCAGCTCTAATCTGCTCCATTCACTCTTACTAAGTTGCACAGATGTACCACCTCTGAAATATCACATAGTGCATGAATTCAGGACCTCAGGGTTCTAAGAACATTTTGAAAATTGTAGAAATCATGGAAATTGTGACACAAAGGACCCAATGGAGTTAAAATTGATGGTCTTAGCCTTTAACCATGTACAATTATTCTTCAAAGATATGAACAAATCCAACTCGAATCGGCAAGGCATCAGGATGAAAGCAGGCTGCATTTTTGCCATCCAATTCTGCAATTCCCTCAGAGAGCAACACAGAAATCTTCAGGGAGTATTTTATTTCACAGGGCACTGTTTTGTATTTTAACTGCTGCAATGGGGGGGGGGGGGGGGGTGCAGTGGAAAAATGTCTCTCAAATGTCTGTATCAAGCCTTTATTCTACTAGGACATTGGTATTAATAGACCAAGCATTTTGTTAGGGCATCACTATTCATTCAGATTTGGGTGCTCGATATTGGACCGCAGAACAAAAAACAAGTTTTGGTGACACACTTTATTGTTCATTATTGATCCAGCAAAAATGACAAATTTGGGGCACAGAACAATGCTCTTCTTGAAGGTAGAAGACTGAGAAAGAAATTTTCCCACAATGAAGGTGATACCATTAAATCTAAAAGGCAGATATGGTTAAAGTTTGGCTGCTTAAACCAAGTGACCAATTACACCAAAATAAATGGTCATATTGGGCAGGGAGAAGTGGATATCAAAACAGAGAGAACTCTTTCATGCACATGGCCATAAATAGGGTTTCTTCTATTTTGCTGAATTTAGGTGACCGTTTATGTTTACTCCAAAAAATTGGCATGTGTATTAAAACGCACCAAAGCACACTTTGACTTCTGAACTATTTCACAAACACAGCAAATTAGGCGTTCGACTTAAAGTCGTAAATGAAAAGATTAAGCTATGCACCACAATAACATAATACGTTTTCAAACAAAATGGAGGCTGAATAAATCTGAACATACCGTTTTTAAAATTTACTGGTTCATGGGATATTTGTGTTGCTGGAAAACTCCACTATTTATTGCCCATCTCCACTAGCTTCCTGAACAATGTCCCATGTTGGGCCATTTTAGAGACATCGACAATGGTAAAGTCTGGAGTCGTATTGAGGTCAAGCAGAAAGGTGGCAGATTTTGTTCCATTAATGACATTCTTGAACCAGGTGAGAGGTTTAGGACAATTACTGTAGTTATTTCATGGCTCTGATTAATGACACCATCTTTTTACTCCAGGTTTATTTATTTATTGTCAATAGTTTTAATGATGAAATTCTCACATATTCCTCTGAATCAAAAATCCAATGTCTCTGGATACTAGCAAATGAAATGCCACCAAAATTATATATCAGTTTTCTTCAGGCTGACTTCCAGGCCAAACATTTTGGCAGTTTCCGCAAAACAGGACGTCAAGCGCTGAAGAGCTGGCTCTGAATGGGCAACTAAAGCAATCCCAAGCAAGTTACAGAACACTGCTGCTCTCAATCTCTTACAACACAAGCACAGAACCTGCAGACTTTCCTGTTGAACTCAAAGTTACAGGACATGATTGCTTCAGTGTGTCCATGGGAATATCCAATGAATACTGGGTGGAGGTAAAACTAGTGTCGAGGCATTTACAAGGAACAAAGCCTGAAGCACACACAGCACATGAACATCTACCCAATAATTGCCTCATTGACTGCGGATTGGTAAACTGAATTATCTCTGCTTTCTCTCGGGAAATCCTTGAATCCCAGTCCTCAAAACTATTTCGTACGTTTTCCCTGTTTTATAGCACAGTCCTTTTGATGTGTGCAATTCAACTCAAATTCAATTTAGGGTTCTGGAGAGTTTTAAGGACCCTCTGTAAACCAATTATTTAATTTTATTGCCGCAGAAAGAGTTGATTAAGTGAAAACTTGCTTGAAACAATTTGTATCCACTGGGAAAAATAAAATAAACCAAATAGAGATATATTTTCTCAAAAACACTAAACAAATAAGATTTGATCTCAACAGAGAAATTACCTTTCTGTGCTACCAATTAATCAAAACTAACCTTCCTTAATTAGAAATAGAATTGTATAACATTTAATTTACTCAGAATATTGAATTCTGGACCAAAGGAATCTTTAACCTTTTCCTCGCAATAGAGAATCAGGAAATAAGACAAATATAAAAGTGACAGAATATTGTGATAACTGATGGGACCTGATGTGTGGCTTGGTACAACGACAACACCATCTGTAAATTTGCTGACAATACCACGGTGGTGGGCTGTATAAAAAGGGGCGATGAGTCGGCAGACAGGAGGGGGATTGAGAACTTGGCTGAATGGTGCGCCAACGATAACCTTTCACTCCATGTCACCAAAGCCAGTGAGCTGATTGTAGACTTTAGGAAGGTAAAACCGGAGGTGTACAGTGATCAATGGGAGTTCAGAGGTGGAGAGGGTGAGCAAATTTAAATTCCTGGGAGTCTTTATCTCAGAGGATCTTTCCTGGATATGATCGTGAAGAAAGCAGGTCAGCGTATCTACTTCATCAGGAGATTTCAGAGGTTTGGTACGACATCAGAAACTTTGGCAAATTTCTGCAAATGTGAGTGAAAAGTGTGCTGACCGGCTCTATAACGGCTTGGTCTGGGGGCACCAATACATCTGAGTGGAAAGCCCTGCAAAAGCTAATGGACGCAGCCCAGTACATCACAGGCAAAACTCTCCCCACCATCAAGAATATCTACACGGAACACTGGGGTTGTATGTGACTTCACGCACGGTGTGTCCTCTGACAACAAACCTGAAGATTGAACTCTGCATTTTGATGCCGGTTTCCCGTCATAGTTGGTAGACTAAAGCTATATGGTCAGGCTGGTAAACAGCTCCGAGAGAGCAAACTGAAGCACAAATGACAACTGTAACATTTGCAGAATCAAATTTCAAGTAAGTATTACCCAAGTCATTTAAATCATTTGTGTTTATCTTCCACATCTAATCGTTTTAGTTATAATAGTGAAACATGCAAGTTCCTTGGGTGGGTGTTCTCCTGTGGGAGAGTCGAAAACTAGGGGTCAGCTTGTACTGGTAAATTGATCACTCACTTAAGGCAGATTTGGCCACTTTTTTCTCTCAGGGATGTGCGCCTTTGAAACTCTTCTTGAACAACAGTGGAAAGAGTCATGGAATGTTTTTTTTTTAAATGGTAAGGGGACAAAGATTATGAGAGAATGCAGATACAGGAATCTAGAGTAACTAAAAACCTGCTGGAGGAGCTCAGCAGGTCGAGCAGCACCACTGGGAAAGAATTACCCAGAGAAGGCGGCAATCGGAGTTAAGATTACAATCAATGATCACGTTGACTAGAGGAGCAGGTCTGAGGGACCAAGTGGCCGACTCCTGCTGCTCGCTTTATTTTTGGATTCATTCCTCTCTCTTCTCGTAGGATAAAACAGAGTTCTGAACTGTTACAATCCAACCAATACTGCCACATTCAGTGAGATGGCAAGGCAGGCAAGATGGTGGATCCAACTTTAAAAAAAAAATCCATGTTTTCACATCCAGTTATTGCTGCTTCCACTGTAACGTAACTGACTGGTGATCAGGTTCACTGATATTTCAAGGATCAAACTTGTAAAATTAGTCCTTTTTGACAGAAAATTTGGGAATGTGATCAATAGGTGATCTCTATTTGCTAACGGAATCATCATTCATAGTCAGATGACAAAAATTTAACTATGAATGATGTTTCCTTTAGCAATTAAAACATCACAATCAAACCTATTAGCAAAGAGGATTGTTTGACAGGATGTGATGTTAAATATTCCCAAAGCAAAAACAAGCTCTAGATTTTTAGCAATAAAAATGGCAGGACAAAATGGCGGGAGTGAGCGCTCTCTGTTCCCAAACCTGATGGAAATTAGACCTCATTTATATTTGACCAGACTGCTGAAGACTCCTGCCAGCAGCCCATTGACAAAGTGGATATCGATATTTGGCTTCTTAACAACCAGTCACACTTCCCATTTCCTGGTCTGTTATTATCTAAGCATTATATTTAAGTGCATTCTGTGGGCTTTTTTCCTAAATCTAAAAGAGAGTAATGTCCTTTACAATGAAATTCCTACTTTGTTTTCTCCTTGTTAACCCAAGAGGCTATTCATCATGAACGCCCCAAGGTAGCATCATTGCCTATTCAGCCATTAGATATGTTATAGCCGAATCTAATCTTGCGCTCGGTCTAGAAATGTAATTTCAGAAGTAAGTAGGTGGAAATTAGAAGCATCTTTGAAGTCAATCACTTAGCCCCTTCCTTAATCCAGTTGCATGGAGATCTCCAGTAATGCTCTTACGTGTTGGCTAACCAAGCCTAGATCCAGGAGGCAGGTTCACGATACAATTAAGTGATATTGGAGAATATGTACTTTGAATTTTAATCCCTCAAAATAGAAGATTGAACAGACCCTTTCCTGTTGGTGGTCATGCATAATATCAATTTATCTCCACCATATTAAAAATTACATTGAAATCCATTTGCTGGAGGGGTTGAAGACCATTTTAAATATTGCATGAAAATTCTAAAAATACACTTGTTAAATTTTTGCTAGGACTGATTAGATATTTACAAAATGCTCCTTTCATAATTAATCTTGCTTGAAATAATCACACGTGATTCACAGCTGGGTTACGCAGAAACATCAGAGTTCTCTTGAATGTTTGATGGCACAGTATCAAAATGGCTGGATGTCAGATTGCCTTGAACTTCAAGGCGAAAGCGTTCAAGTCAAAACCTTTGCCATCAGGAGGTCACAGGGGTGATATCTGAATGCCCCATCTTCGGTCCAGGAGGATTATTGGCTGATATTTTCTGTTTGATTAATATCTTATTTTCTTATTCACTGTTTACACGGAAAAATTCTCTGCTCAACATTTTAATAAAAAAGTATTTAAGAAGAGAGCAAGTTGGAAGCTAATAATAATATTGCCCATTTTCAACAAGCATAGAATTAATTTATGTCAAAAATGTCAATAAAAAGGCAGTGATTGCCAAATTTAAATTAAATTTCAGCTGGTCTTAAAAAAAGATCTTAAGTAAAACTTTCTCACTCAAAGTATTTGGCAAGCATGGTAATGTTGTCAATGCCCTAAAGTTAGAATAAGTGAAAATGCTTGCAGCCTTTATCTTTGTATTTATAATCTATATCTGCAGAGTACCCAACAATATTTTTGTTAGGCATTTCAGATGATAGCAAAGACTCTGGTAGAGTATTTCAGTACTTCACTGACCTTCACATTTCTTTACTCTGCCTACGGTTCCATGAGTCCTTCACACTGAGCGCTGTGTCAATTGAATGTATGGTAGGGAGCCAGTGATGTAAAATTTAGATGGAAATGAACTCCGATGGAATGACAATCGAACTTTAGCAGCAAAGGGTCAGTGTGATTAAGGCTTGAAGACTGAAACCTGGTCCTGGCTATTTTATTTTCATGTCTATTTGTGGTCCAGTTGAGCAATTATGGTGCAATTGTTTGCAAAAACCCCACTGATGCATCAGCACCTTTCACAACCAATTGACCACAGCTTCCGGTTTTATTGGTGCTTGACAGTTGCAATCAAGTTGATCTGTTCTCTCCTAACGCTTCACATCTTACAGAAAGTGAACATGTCATTGAAAGGTACTGAAGAATGACACACAGGGAAAGAATTTGAAAAAAAAAATCCATTATATTACAACTGGCCCTACAGTAGGTGCACAACTTGGAAATCTACTGGGACTCTGCTTCAGTAATCTTTCCTGGTAACTCAGAGCTCGAGTCTTGTTCTGCTTCCTATGTTAAAATGTTTCCACAGTTGCTTTCCTGCTCCAAAATGTAATGAGGAATTTGCTTACATGCGAAGGCAAGGCATTTTCTGTGAGAGGGAACATTCTTCATTTAAAAGTCAGATCCAACACAAATCAAACTGCTAATACTTTTCCAACCAAAGTTCAGAAAGGTATCTTTGTTTCAAGGTGATGTGGCATCTTTTGTTTCTGACCTCTTGAAATAAGATAGTAATTTATGCAAAATTAACTAATTGGTTTTCACTCGACTAACCAGCTTTTACATGCGAAATATGTACTCAGGTCGAATCAATCTTCTACTTAACAGACAAACTTATTTTGAAACCAAATCTCAGAGCTATAAAGGCAATGTTTATAATGACACCATCCAATGAACGGACTCCTAACTTTCAGCTTTTTTTCACTCCAGGGTGAACAATTTGTTTATCAACATTGTCATTCTTTACACTCTTGAAATCATTAACTGGATTGCTTGTGAAACTCCAATGTTCCTGATTTTCAAATGATCCAAATGGTACT
Source organism: Narcine bancroftii (assembly GCF_036971445.1). Lineage (NCBI taxonomy): Eukaryota > Metazoa > Chordata > Chondrichthyes > Torpediniformes > Narcinidae > Narcine > Narcine bancroftii. Next base: position 367,292,034 of record NC_091471.1, read on the forward strand.
AGATAAACATAACAAAGGTTTTATATTTTATTTTTCCTGACAATAGTCTTTGCCCACTTTCATTATCCCCTACTTATTTCCTGGTCACACTTTTACAGTCATATGCTTACCCAAAAACCTAACCAACCAATTCTCTAACCATCTATTCACAGTATCCAATTTAGAGCAAAGACCAAAGCTCAGATTTATTGCCAGAGAATGTACATAACATCAAATACAACCCTGAGATTCTTTTCTTCTGCATCTGGTTAACAGGGAACCCAGCAGATGTCAGGTAAATTTGTTGCTGGTAAATTGGGATGTGGGAGCAAACCAAAGCTCCCGCTATAGACACGTGAAGTCACAGGGAGAACATGCCAACTTCACACAGTCTTCACCCCCAGGTCGGATTGAATCTCTGGTATTTAGGGCAGGGGGTCTTCAAAATGCAAGACACTGGCACTTGGCATTCAAAGATAGAGGCAGAATTTTTTTTAAAAAATGAGTATTTCACCAGCATGGAGCATGGGAGCAATTAAAAAAAAAATCAGTGGATGTATCATATCTCGATTTTGAAAAAGTTGTTCAGCAAATGGGAGGCTCCTGGGTTTGTGGGAACCACAAATATGGCTGCAGGATTAGCTAAAGGGATTAGGGATAAACACATTATTTTCAGGGTGAGAATTTGTTAGTTGGGGTGTCACAAGGATATGTCAAGGGTCCTCCTTTATTTTGTGTTTTATTCTGTTATTTATTCCCAATTAATGTGAGGTGAAAGGCAGATACAGAGACTGAAATGGGATGCTTATTCACGTTAAGCATGTGGACAAGATAAATGGGGAATATTATGGATCAATGCAAAAATGTAAATCACAAAATTCTATGGACACCATGGTTGAAGTGTAAAACACACAATACTGGAGAACCTCAACTTGTCAAACAGTGTCCTTCACCTAGCAACGGGAAGGATACAGAACTGACGTTTCGGGCTTGAGCCCTTCATCAAGGTATGAGAAAATGGGCAAGCATCCGAACAAAAGAGATGGGGGAGGGAGGGTGTTGGCAAAGGCAGGTGGTGATAGGTAGAGAAAGGAGGGAGGAGGGCAATAATGAGGGGGGGGGGGGAAGGAGGGGTGGAAAAACAGGAAAGGGGGAGGGGAAAGAAAAGGCAAGCAGGCTTAGTGGAAGGCAGTAAAGTCAATGCCATCTGGCTGGAGGGGGCCCAGATGAAAAATCAAGTGTTGTTCCTCCAATCTGCGGGTGGTCAGGGTGGGATAGTGCACAAGGCTATATAAATGCAAGATTAATTGGAAGAGGAAATAGACAAATAGAACTACTTTTAAAGTTCAAGCACAATTATATTTTAGAGGCATGCAGGAGACTCGAGATGCTGGAATCCGAAGCAACAAATAATCTGCTGGAGGACGTCAGTGGGTCAAGGAGCATCAGTGGGAGAAAAAGAACGGTCAATGCTTTGGGCCAAAACCTTCATCAAGACCTTTCCAGGTTTCTAGCCTGAAACATTAACCATTCTTTTTCTCCCACTGTTGAATTTTGTTGTTCAGAGGGATTTTGTTGAGCGGTCCTTCCATGCAAAACATGGAAATGTACCAAGCAAGTGGAACAGATAAATCAGGCAGGAAAATAATAAGTGACCTTAAATGCTTGGATGACAGCAATCAGAAGTCTTGCTCCAGGGAGGGAGAATGATTGTGATTCTCTAACGCAGAGGGCTATGGTCGCTTACCAAGATTAGCCAAGAATGAAAACAATTATATTTTGGAATGAAAGGTTATGAGGATTGACTGGGAAAGAATCGAGTTCAAGTGTTAACCTTACTGAATGTTGGACAGGCTTTATGGGGCCAAGTGGGCTCTTCATCTATATTCTTTTCTATTTTGATTCCAATTTTCCTCAACTTCCCTCGCGTGTTTCACCTGAACAGTCATCGTCTGATCTGGAAGATGAAAATATCCTAGGACTGGAGGAAAAGTGCTGCTTGAAATGCTTCAGTGTTCAGATGTATCTTGACAGCGACACAACAAGTCTGCATGGTCATGTATGATAATAAAATGAACAGGTAGTAGTTTCAGAGAGAACATTAAAGCAGGCAGTGGAATTAACACAAGTGGAAAAACCCCTCTATTTTAATAATGTAGTAATGATTCTAAAGCCAGTAACCCAGCATAGGAGTCGTTATAGTCTGTCCAGTCTTTGTCCTGGTGATTAATGAAGGAAGTGCACAGGACAATATGCCCTTCACTGTAACACAGTTTTCAGATGACTCCTGAAGGGAGTATCATAGAGAGGGGTTAGTGTATTGATACATGCTCTGCTGTTGCAAATCACTTGTGAAGCAGTGGGACAATTACTTTCCGCATGACCAGTAGCCTGGAAGCAGCCATGTGTGCTTTTCTGTGAGAAGAACTGACTGTGTAGTATTATTCAGGTCACAGCAAACCTAAACAGCACAGTATTTAGCAGAACTTCAAATGGTCTGTCAGCTATTTTTGCAAAAATCACTGCACTTCAAAATCAGTTACTTGCAACATTGAATAAAAGAGACAGATAATAATTGGGAAAACCCAAGGAACTAAGAAATGCAAATTCACCAGGAGCAGGGTCAGCAAGTGGTACAGGCAGTGGGATCCTTAACGTTCCAGGCAAGATGGACCACAATAACGCAAGAGATTAATAGATGGAGTAAAACGCTAAAGTCTGCACGTAGCTCACCCTCTTTCCCGTCCCTCGCCATTCACGAGCCATCCCCCCCCTCCCCGTTTGCTGGTGTGCCCTCCCTCCCTTATCCACCTATTACCTCCTGCCTATGGGACTGTGCCCCTCCCCCACCACCAGTGTGTTTGCCTACACTTTGCTCATACCTTGTTGAAGAACATGCCCGAACGTTAGTTCTGTATCTTTATCTTTGCAATATCAAGTACCACGTTTAACCTGCTGAGTTTCTCCAGCTTTGTGTTTTTACATTAATACATGGAATGAAGTAAAAGGGAATAAGGAATATACCCGGTGAAGGGGTGAGATGAATAAATGTTAAAAGAATGATACGGAAGGAAGAATGAATGGGAAAATAAGGAAAGGAAGGGAGGAAACTTGCATCGGTAACAGAGAAGAACCAAAAGTGTAAAAGAATGAAGAGGAAAGCTGGCAATGGGTGTCAGTGAAGTAGAAACCACCATCGCATCAACCTTCAACAGGAGCTCAAATATAAGGATCCTGGTCAGCAGCATCACAGTGTGGCATGGTTATGGTAGAGAAATGGACATGAGGTCAATCCATAAGAGTGGCAGAGAGGTTGATTAGAGTTCCCCCTTCTCCCTCCCCTCCATCAACATGATATACCAGGATCATTGTCTAAAGAGCAAAATCACTGAGGACCCCTTTCAACCCCCCACACACAGGAGTATGAGAGCCAGCACCAACAGCCCGATGAACAGCCCTTCTTTCCACGGGCAGTGAGAATGCTGAATGACCAAAGGAACTGCTCACACTGACCCTCCGAGACCTTCATATTTACAATACAACATTTATTATTTGTTTGTATGTCTTTGAATACTTGTCCTGCATACATATTGTTTGCCTGTATGTGTGTTATGTCTGGTTGTGTGTCTGCGTGTTTTGCACTGGGGACTGGAGGACGCTGTTTCATCAGGTTGCACTTATATAATCAGATGACAATAAACGACTTGATTTGAAAGAGATGAATCGCTGGTGATAGATAGTTTGGAAAGAAAGATCTGATCATAAGTAGAAAGGAAAGAACCAGTGATTACACATTTGAGATCAGAGAGAACTAGAGATAAGTTGGGAGGCCCAGACAGGATGGGCAAAGTCATTGAACCTGAATTAGACGGAAGAGGGAAATTGCCAACATCAATTAAGAAGAGGTATCACAAGTTTAAGACTAACAGCATCACACAAATATATATCAGCTTTACCTGCAGAATATCACAATAAATAGAATTGGGATAAAAAGCCAGCGGGAGTAGGAGCTGCAGTTTGGAGAGGGAAATAAAACTGTCAGCATAAACTACAGGGAATTATTGATGACAACAGTTGGGTCCAGGAGGGAAGGGAAGAGCAAGCATTTGGAGGGAAGTTATAACATAATGAATGACCCAATGAGATAAAAGGCAGTTAGAAAGGAAAGGATAGTTTATGCAACTTCGGGGGTTGGTGGGGGGGGGGGGGTGTTGAGTGCCAATGTGTTCCAAGGAGAGATTGAGATTATCTATGTATACAGAAGGGAAACAAGTTCGACTTAGGAGAAGAGATCTACGGTAACTGTGGTGAGAACAACCAATGGAAGTGGAGAGAATGCTTGTTGCTGTGAGGTGCTCCAAAATTAATAGGCTGGAACAGAGGATCAAATTATGATCTGGAACTGAGGAGACACAGCGAGATAAAGTTAAAGGGGAAAGGATTGGGTGAAGAAATCCGAAGAAGCTCCAGCCAGTGTGCACTGAATGGGAGATCCAAGTTGAAATGAGGATTGGGACAGGCTTAGGGAAGAACAACAAAGGGCCTGCATGGATGAGGAGGATCGCTGGAGAACAAAGGCCCACTGAACTGAAAGGGATAGAGTATCCATAAGCAGAATTGTGGGGATGGGATACAACAGGAAATTAAAAGGGTGGTACTGGATACAAAAGGACATGGATGCTATAAATTTTGATGGAGAAATGTTCTGGTTGTCTAGAAAATTCAACTGTCACAATATTTATCCCTTTAGTGGATTAAGGAGTCTATTAATTATGAAGCTTTAAAGTGTTTAATTAGAATGCATAATATTTTTATGTAAAGATTCCTGGGGGAACCTGCCCCTGGATTCTCTTTGGAAATGAACCACCTGTGTTTGTGCCTTCAACATTCAGATTGTCCCTTCTGAGAATTAAATTATTTTCCCTCCAGTACAAGTGAATTAATGTGAGCTGTATCCAGAGCTAGTTACAAAGCTCATGCTTTCACATGCCATAGGCTTATAATCAGGGATATTTCACAGCAGTAACCAGCTTTTGGGAGCTCCCAAAGAGTTTTTGCCAGGTTTCTCAGGTGACAAATTAAAATGACTTAAAGCCAATGGGAGAATGGAGAGAAAGTTTAGGACTGATTAGGTTCTGTTGGCTTTAATAGAGCAACCTTCTGGTTTAAAGGAAATCAAACAAAAAGTGAAATGGGGATATTTGGGTGGGCTTCAAATTTTAGTTTGGAACCATACTCCATTGAACAGGTAGTGTTGCAAGACACTGGCATATGCCTGCCAGTCTGGGCAACAGATTCAGCCAGATCTGTATCAAATTATTTTGTTGTTTTGAATCTGCATTTAACTTTGTTATAATTATTGACCACCAAGTGTTCACGTAAAACCATTTGGATCAGGTTTGCTTCATCCATTTTCCCCAATTTATTGAAAGTTTCCTGCAATCATTCTGCCTTCCAGCTCTATGCCATGCATATTTAAATAAGTGTCACTTCCTATAATACATTGCCGGGTGTGGTGGTGGAGGGTAGCCCAATAGGGAGATTTAAAAGACTCCAAGATAGGCACCACCACCAGACACATTTTTCCTTATCCTCCCCTCTCAGCCTTTTCTAGGGACCGCTCCCTCCGTGACTTCCTTGTGCACTCTTCCCTCCCCACCCATTGCCCCAACTGTGGTAGGGACCGCTCCCTCCGTGACTTCCTTGTGCACTCTTCCCTCCCCACCCATTGCCCCAACTGTGGTCGGAGGAGGTGTAATACCTGCACCCCACACCTCCTCCCTCACCACGGTCTGAGGTCCAAAACAGACCTTTCAGGTGAAGCAACACTTCACTTGTACCTCCAAAGAACTCATTTACTGCATCCGGTGCACCCTCTGTGGCCTTCTCTACATCGGAGAGACCGGTCACAGATTAGGAGATTGCTTCGCCCAGCACCTCCTCTCCATCTGCAACAAAAGCGACCTCCCCGTAGCCAACCTTTTCAATTCTGAGTTACACACTCAAACTCAAATGTCTGTCGATGGCCTTTCGCACTACCCCACGCTGACCACCTGCAGATTGGAGGAACAACACCTCATTTTTCATCTGGGCACTCTCCAACCCCAGGGCATGAACACTGAGTTCACTGCACCCCCCCCCCCCCCCTCCAACTTAACTAGTTATTCCAGTTCCTACTTCCTTTCTCTCTGCACCTAGCCTAGACAGGGTGTCAACAGAATCCTGTGTTTTACCCTAAATAGACATATGCATGTCAAAAAAATAGAGGGTCCTCAGTGTGAGGGAGAAAATACGATTGGGGTGAGGTATGTTCACATAGGTCAGCACAACATGGGCCGAAGGGCCTGTACTGTCCTGTAATGTTCCACGCTTTGTCACGAGCATGCGAGCGAAGAAATACCAAAAGAGTATGTAAACATCGTAAGGAGCTGCTTCCGCTTTGGGCGGCAAGGTTGGCGTAGCGGTTAGCCTTTACATCGCCAGCAATCGGGACCAGGGTACGAATCCAGTGCCATCTGGAAGGAGTTTGTACATTCTCCCCATATCTGGCTTTCCCTGGTGGCTCAGGTTTCCTCCCACTGTTCAAAACGTACCGGGGTTGTAGGTTCATTGGGTGCAAGTTGGAAAGCACAGACTTGTGGGCCAAAATGGCCTGTTACCGTTTTGTATTTCGAATTTTAAATTTTAAAACATTTACATAATGACATTGATGTGCAAATTGAAATTTCTCCAGTAGTATAATATTGAAAGAACATGAGAAAAGTTATTATTGAAGTTTCAGATTGGCAATGTATTTAAATTAGCATGGCAATGCCAGCAAATTGTTACTCCAATGTCTATTTTCTCAAAATATTGTTTTATAGCAATGCTCTTCAGAATTCAGCTTTTGTGGTAACTCATAGGTACTAAAGCATTCATGAGGCACTTTACTTAGTCAGAGTTATTCAAAGTTATTTTCCCCCATAAATCAGTTCTGATTGCTTTAGAAATTCAGCATGTGGCATGCACACCAGTGGGAGTACCCTTTGAATCAAAGGGACTGTGCGACTTACACACAGGGAAGAATGCACTGCAAGCAATAACCAAAGTTTTAAAAGTTACATTAGAGAAGCCCAACGGAACTGATTGAATCTTTGCAACTCGTGAAATGTGATTGTGCAATACTGCAATTCAGCATGCGCACACGTGCATCCCCCCCCCACCCCACACACACACCCACCCATAGCACCCATAGCACTCCCTTTCTCAACATAGAGCAGAGGAAAATTCTAATCTCTAATCTGTAGAAACGGTTCAGAAATATTCCCCATAGAACTCTGAGGAAAGATCTTTTAAAACATGAATTGAATCAAAAGAATCCCAAATGCAACTTAAATGTGCACACTTCTTGATCTTAATTTTTTTTGTTTGCAAGTACTGTAGTTGGTGTTTTCTTACAGGAAGAAAATGTGCATATTGATGTTTGATTAAGTTCAGGGTTTGGAAATGAATATAAAATAGGTAAGGGGACTTGTTTCGCAAAAAAGGAGATTGAAACATTTATAATTTAAATGACAAAAATCCTGATGTTCTAGGGACTTCCACGCCCATGGATGTCATCGCTACCAACTCCCAGAGTATTTCCAGAAAAAAATTCACCAAAATAGCAGTGTTGGATTGGGATTAGCCTCATACACATGTGAAAACTCTTGTCAAATTAATGACATGTATATACAGTATTTTATTTTTCCCAACACTCCATCTCTTTCCCCTTGGTTTTGGTTGCTTTTCGGAATAACACATTTTAATATCTTGAGTGCTGCACTGATGGGAAGGCTTTAAAATGGTCCATACATTTCTTCATCTGAATACACTATCCAGGGCTTTCTGTGTATTCCCAGTGGCCAATACTACGGAGAATTGCAAAAGGATGCAGAAATACAGAATATTTAATGATTAGCAGTATTTTCTGAATAAACTAATAAAGGAGCTCAAAGGATTATTTTTGTGTGTATCTATAGTAACCAAGGTTCTGCCCCAGGCTTTACTTAATCATCTACATTTTACAAAATCTTGCAATGCTGAAAAGTGTGATGGAAAGCAATTTTTATTTTACTAACTGCAACATTTTCCAGTAACATCGCTGCAGGGTGCTCCATCGATTTGAGTATGAGAAATGCAAATGATTCCACAAGTGACCTCGCTTCATAACCCACGAGAGACGAAGTTCCATGCAGTCCACTTAGGTCAGGGCATGAGCATCAGCTATTGACCTCCGTAGATGAAGATACTGCTAGGTGCCACACCAGAAAACTGGTCTCATTTTTGTTTTCTTTTTGGAAGATACTTTCAACAATCTAGTTTGATTTGGTGATATTTTTTACAATCGCTTATTTTAATTAACAAAAAGAATAAAAGTGCATGTGCAGTTCTAGGGAGGCATTGCAGGACCGAGTATTAATTTTAAGTGAAGCTGTCAAATTGCTATTGGGTAGTATTTGGCCACGAAGTACTGAGGCATGCTATCCGATTCAGTGCACGACACTCAGTGGTTGACAGGGCATCTTTTATGACATCACTGGTGCAGAGATGTCAGGAAAATATCCAGCAAGTGACCCGACAAGAGGGTTCTGTACTGACTCAGTGAATAGTTTGTCGATCGACTGCCTCTCTGGGTAAAAAAAAAGAGAGTACATTCTTATAGCCATAATTCCTAGTTGAGGGATGGGGATCTATCTGAAAGGGCAAAGTGATAGATGCAGAATCTGTACTTTTATGGTCACAGATTCTCACAACAGCTGATGTGGTGGAAGTGATGAGAACCAGCAAGAAAGAATCCCAGCAAATCAATGAAAATAGCCTTCCCAGCTTTTGGCATTTCAGAAAATTAAAATGTATTGCAGCAATATCTCAAGACGAGTTTTACATTTGCGAAGTACAAGATAGATTCTGTTTTTGAAATCGTTTACATCATTTGTATATCTAAATGGTATGTCATGGAGCAGAATGCCACTGACTGCACAGGAATAAGGTAACGGCTGTGTGAACAGTAGGGAGTGACATTGCAATCGCAATGCAATTGCACTCGAAGATAGGTTTGGACAAATAAAGGTATTAATGGCTAAAGTGTTCCATGCCATTTCAGTGCTATCTTCACTTCAAACTAAATTGATACTTTTGTTTCAAAAATCTCCTGCCTGCTTCAATCTGCTCAACATCCAAACTTTTCATGTCCATTTTTTTCCTCCATCGTGCTTCATTGTTTTGACACATCATCTTTATTTGTCTTTTTTTTTTATAAACCTTTAACACAACTTTTAAATTTCCAATTGCCTCATCTCAGGCAGAGAAAGTCAAGAATCGTGTTCGTTCTAAGGTACGACAAGGGATGTTTGGCTAAATACAACACAGAGAATTTTGAAAGTGAGGTTAACAGTTTAAATGGCAGATCCTGAGCAAGAATACCAAGGCTCTTGACTCCCCTGTCCACATTATTGTTAGTTTTTTTGAACTGAGCTTAACTAGTTCACAAAGGCAAAATATTGTCAAGTCTTTGGGATTCTCTTCCTCAAACGTGCGCTGCCATTTCTTTGCTCTGCAGTTTCTAAATTGAACGAGTTATCCAGATTGTTTCACCTCTTGAAAACTTCACCGTAATTTGTGAACAAAGAGCAGGCACACAAACCATCGTCGAGGCGTTCCACACAAAGGATCAACAATACAGATTCAAATGACCACCGCTCAACTCGTTGAGCTGATACTCTCCGAGCCAACGATTCAGTTTCTAAACTGTTTGCAAAATCAGGAAGCCCTGTTATTGATAGCATTAGTAATTCACCAGACTTGATCGACCCTGTTACAAATTGCCAGTGCCACGCTGAGGTGGCTGCCCATTTAAGAAGCAGGGCTCTTGGAGTGCCAAGGGTTAAGTGATGATTGGTGTGGCACTGGGGAGAGAGAAAGATGGATGCGAGTCCTGTCTAGAAACACTTAATTTATAGAAGAATTAAACGAGCTGAGCAGATGGAAGAAGAGACATGAAGACACAAGCTGCTGCAGCCTTTCCATCCCAGACCCTAAATTAGTCTGATCAATGGGAAATTGATGACCTTCAACTATCTCCCATCATTTCCCTGGTGCTGTCACAGTAAATACTATGAAATGCAATGGGAACTGCAGAGCAAGGAAGGAACTCACGACTCCCTGGTGGAAAAGCCCAGCTCTAGGACAGACAGCACAGCGACAGAGAAACAGTTGAGTCCATTGGCATCACAGATGCCTTCTGCTTTAAAAATCTGCTCATCTGACAAAGCAGTCCTCCGCCCTGAAGGGCTGTTCAGGCAAACGATGCAGATCTTTGCTCTGGCTCTCTCTCGCCGGCTCTCCAGCACCTTCCCGAGCGGAGACAGGCAATGCAACAAAAGACCTGACCCCCAGACCGCAAAGGAGCCCGTTTCAATCATGCACTTACCTCCTGGAGAAAGAGAAGGGCCGGAGTGCAGGGGACGACGCGTTGAGGGAGCATCGCCGAGTGGGACAGCAGGATGCAGCCGGAGTTTGCCATTGAGCAGAGCATGGATCAGGATATCGCGCGTATGTGTGTGTGTGTGTGTGTCTGGAGCTCTCTCACGCTCGCTTTCTCCTTCAACTGCATGAATAAAGTGCTGCTCTGCACCCTGTTCTCCAGCTGGCGAGTGAATGCATCTAGAACTGGAGAATAAGGGACTCAAACAGAACATTTGCTGGTTGCAAAGGGGCAAACCATCAAATGGAACCAGGGTGCAAGTCATGGGATAAAACGAAGTTGAGCTTTTAATGCTTTATTGTCTAGTTTGAAGGAACAGTTGAGGGGAGACCCCCCCTTGGTCATGGGGAGTGGAGAGAACTCACCTGGCAGTGAGCCGCTGGGCCTGGCCGCACTTGGAAAGCATTGGCAATAACCTATCTTTCACGGCTATCCTGATAACCACGTGAAGAACGCGTGAAAGCGTGTTCCGCGCAACTTCGGTCACACCTCTCCTAACCTCAAAACTCGACAGCCAATAAAGTTGGCTCTTTGTTGGGTTGGACCTTAAGTCATTTTGCAACCTTTCTGTGTTCTCCTGTACAATGTCATAACACTTGCCATGAACTTGTCTGCCCTGTGAAGCACCAGTCATGATAAAATGTGACCTCCCTATCAGTGAGGAGAACGAATCACCACCAGTAGTCACTGGGTTCTCCGACCCTGCTTTAAACTCTACCCCATGTCATCGCCATATGGATAAACGAAGGCCATGAGTTCCAGACGCAGAGTGCCCTCAGACCCGAATATCTCAGGGTTGGTTGGAAAAGGAGGTCTGGAGAATGAACAGAAACTGTGCATGAAGGAACCCAATGGCTTTGTCATTCTCCCACCTGATCTACGGGAGGAGCCTGGGGTAGATAAGCTGGCTGACAGCTTCAATGGCAAACGACAAAATGCAGCGGGAGAAAACAATGCACGAGGAATGATAATATTATGTAATATTGGGGTGGCCGATCAATTGGATGTAATTGGGCTTGTGGGTCAAAAGGGCCTGTTACTGCTGTATGTCTAAATTGGAAAAAAAATCAAGAGTAAATATTAGTGGAACGATTAGATGGTGGGCCATGGTTTTCCTCATTCAACTTTTTTCAATTGTTTGCTTGAGGATAGTGTTACCTGCAGATTCCCACAAACCTGATTCAAAACACTCTGGGCATTCAAGTGTGATTTGAACAGAGGGAATCTGGTTCTGCCAGACTTCAATAATTCTGAGAATTTCTGGAGAGTTCCTCAGCCCATTTAAAGCACGTGCATCGGTGAAATGTGACTGAGCTAGGAACTTGGGTATCATCGCCTCTCTTTACCTCAGGGGTAGTTACTGATCTGATGACAGTTTAAAAGAGCCAGACGAAGGGCAATTATGGTCAACTGACCATAATTCTATCCTTTGACACCAAAAAAATGACATTTTATTTGGGACAAATTGCTCAATAGTAAGGATATTACACCTCCTTTCTGTGCCAGTTATCTGGTCTCCACATCACTGGCAAATTTGATACTAGTGCTTCGATGCCAAGCAGTTCAAAGTCCAGATTTATTATCAGAGTACAGACAGGACATCACATACTATCCCGAGATTCTTTTTCCTGTGAGTGAGGCAGAATTACCACTTATTGGTAGTGCAAAAGCCTGTATTCCACAAGATAAGTATACATACAAACAAAGAAAGTTAAACAATCTGACTGTGCAATAGAGAGAAAAAAAAATCAATAAAATACAAAGTAAGTGTCCTTAAATGAGTCCCTGATTGAATTTGTAGTTGAGGGGTCTGATGGTGGAGGGGAAGCAGCTGTTCCTGAACCTGGTGGTGCGAGTCTTGTGGCACCTAGACCTCTTTCCTGATGGCAGCAGCGAGAACAGAGTGTGTGCAGGTTGATGTGGATCCTTGATGACTACTGCTGCTCTCCAACAGCAGCGTTCCCTGTAGATGTTCTTGATTGTCAGGAAGGTTTTGCCTGTGATGTCTTTACTGGGCTGTGTTATTAAAAGCAGTGTTGTTAAAAGTAAAGGAGCTCTTCATGCCCAGCGAAAAGAATCATCGATAGGGTAATTGAGGACCTGGGCTATTACATCTCAGCACTTGCACCAAGAAATGTTTCCCCTTCGATCCTGCTACAGTTAAAGATGATTATCTATAAGCTTGTACACATTTCTAGGGTGCACAATCCAGTTTAATTGGGTGTTCCTATGAGAGGACAGTTTGAAAAGTTTACAACATTAGCAAATATTGCAGAAGAAATTTCCACTGAAGTGTATTGATGTCAGCATCAGTGGGATGAAGAGAGCGTGATCCAAGAGAAGAGTCGTGCCAGGTGATGAATGATCATCATCTCTACTGAAGAAACCAATGTATGGTGGAGCTGGAGATTCATCTCACAGGACTTGGACAGCAGATTTAGGGCAGAGATAAGGAGGAACTGCTTTCCCCAGAGGGTGGTGAATCTGGAATTCACTGCCCATTGAAGCAATGGAAACTATCTCAATAAATATTTTTCAAGACAAGGTTGGATAGAATTCTTCATAGTATGGGAATTAAGGGAAATGGAGAAAAGGTAGTAGATGAACCTATCATCAGATCTCCCTTGATCTTATTAAATGGCAAAGCAGGCTTGGTAGGCTGAATAGCGAACTGAACGACCTGCAGGAAGGGTGGACCTTCTACCATGCAATCATCAATGAGGTCCACCAATGCTAATAGCTTCTCACCATTTTGATACTCATGAACCTGTTCAGTTACTCTAGGCCTTAGGACTGCAAGACCCCATTGCTCCACTTGTATGGTTTCCAGAACCATGGCAAATAATTGAACCTGATTTAAGCACTCCACTGGACAATGTGAACTCAGGTTAGCAGGTAAGGAAAATACGATTGAACAAGAAGGACTGCAAAGCATTTATGATCGTGATAACTAAAAGAAAATAGAACAACCCCAGACATCAAAGCAGCAATAGCTACAAGAAAGCCGCTTCTCACTCTGTGGCACTGTTTATAGATGAAGTGCTGGTACTCCACAGGAAATATTTGGGTCAGCGAGTTACACAACCATGGCTTATTCATCTCATGCATGGGAAGATATGACACAGTGAGTTAATGCACTGTCTGAAAATAAGAGAACCACCAAAGAAGTGAAGCACAAACTTAGTGACATGAGGAGAGCCAAGCCAAGTGACTGCAATAGAAACCGCTGTGCACTCTACAGCATCATATTGTGTTCAGCCAATCAAGTTCGGAGCGTTCCTTTGCAATAGTCACAGATGCCAAACGTGGTTTATGTCATGATAGCTGTAACCTAAAACGCACAACACTGTAAGAGATTGATCCAAGATTGATGAGGGGGCCAGCCAATAACTAATGGAAATCTGCAATACAGGATAGATGACCTTTAGATATCAAAAGACTGAAGTGAGTGAAGGCCAGCTAATCCCTCCAATCAGTGTCACATGTAAGTGGCAAAGTCAGGAGCAGAATTTTTCTTCAAAGCATCACTCATCATTAAACAAGAATGATCTTAGTGCCTTCATTCAGAGTGTTGCACACCAAGGCTACATAAACATCAGATGTGCCTATTGCCGTTGAAACCCGAGCTTCTCGCCTTCCTTTTTATGGTTATTTATCCCATCCAGCATGACCCACCCAAGACTACTGTGAATGTGTTGGCATCTTCAGGTTAATCATCTGTCTGAGGAACAAGTGAGGTGGTATAAGAAGCGTGCAATTTCATCAGGACAGAACACAACCATGACCTTGCACATATCAAGACATTTGCTGATTGCACACTTGAACCTATATTGAGAAACACCTTACTGTATAAGGCAATTTTGTGGGTCACTGAGATAAGTGCAGTTTGATCTGAGAAAAAATTCCAATCCCTTTCAAGGAGGAGACAAAATTATCCAAGCTATGCCTTTCACAGAAGAATTGTTGTCCATTATTAGTAGTCACCCAATAATTGCCAGCTCTAATATATGACAATTCCTTTCTCATGAGCAGCTGGGACTCCTAAAAGAAAAAGAGAACCATAGAACACTACAGCACCGAGACAAGCTCCTTCAGCCACACCATTTTTCTGCCTAGTCCCACTGACCTGGACCCAGTCCATAGCCCTCCATACCCCTCACATCCATGTACCTGTCCAAATTCTTCTTAAATGTTAAAATTGAGCCCACATTCTCAACCACCTCAACTGGCAGCTCGTTTCACACTCCCACCACTTCTGAAGAAGTTCCCCCTAAACTCTTCTCCTTTCACCCTTAACTCATGCCCCCTGGTTTGTACCTCACCTACCCTCAGTGGGAAAAAGCCGACCTACATTTACTCTGCCTGTCCCCCTCATAATATTAAATCTCCCCTCATTCTTCTACGCTCCAGGGAATAAAGTCCTAAACTGTTTAACCTTTCCCTGGAACTCTGTTCCTGAAGTCCAGGCAACATCCCAGTAAATCCTCTCTGCCCTCTTTTGATCTTATTGATATCTTTCCTGCAGTTAGGTCACCAAAACTGCACATAGTACTCCAAATTTGCCCTCATCAATGTCTTATACAACTTTACCACAACATCCAGCTCCTATACTCAATACTTCGATTTATGAAGGCCAACATGCCAAAAACTCTCTTTACAACCCTATCAACCTGTGATGCCACTTTCAGGGAACTATGTACATTTTCTGTATTCCAGATCCCTCTGCTCTACCACACTCTTCAGTGCCCTACCATTTACCATGTATGTCCTTTTTTGGTTTGTCTTATCAAAAATTCAACACCTCACACTTGTCTTCATCTGCCATTTTTCAGCCATTTTTCCAGCTGGTCCAGATCCCTCTGCAAGAATAAAGTCACTATTCCTCCAACTAAAGGCATTTCATTAGGCAGAATTGTGGAGCCAGGTTTAAGCATGTTCCAGTGATGTGCAGATGTCGCTGGAGCATGGCAGGAAAGCCTCATCACAAGCTGCATTCACAAGTACCTTCTCATCTCATCATCGTTTCCTTGCTTGCTACAGTTGACATTCATTTTACTGTTATGAAGCATGTAACACAAACTCAATAATTGTACAAATTTGGTCTGAAGCCTGGCAATGCAATCTCTCCTTTGTTTTAAAATTTAGACGTACAGACCCTTTCAACCCAAAAGCACGTTCTGCCCAATTACACACAATGTTTGGAAGGAGGGAGGAAACTGGAACACCCAGAGGAAACTCTCACAGACACGGGGAGAACGAACAAACTCCTCACGGACAATGCTGGATTCGAACCCAGGTCGCTGGTTCTATAATAGCATTGCACTAACCACGAGATTCACCCTGCCGTCCTTTCCTTCTTCAATCTGTCTGATGGACTGTTGTGGAAACCTGAGTAAATGCTTTGCTTTGGCATGAGCCCTACACCAGCAATCCCCAAGAACATTGATTAGTAACCAAGTCAAAAAGGATGGGAGGAATATCTCAGGTCCAATTCATGTAGCACTGAATCTATATTGCAGGGTACCTAAGTGATAAAGGACCCTAATGTGACCTCAGAGTGTCCTACAAACTTGTGTTGTTGCCCACCCCTGGGAGTCCTCCACCATAATCTTGGCTTAAGGCAACAGTACAAATTTGTAATTATCATTCCACTACCTGTAAGCACTCCAGTGCAGTCAAACCCTGAGATCTGTTCTCAATCACAAGAATCATTGATAATAAAACTCGTTGGGCAACAGTGTTATTATTTTCACTTTACTTCAAAGTGAACCTGACAACTGAAGTTGTTTTTAGTGGATAGTAATAAAGGTATTAACCACTGGCTCCATTCAGACCTTCAATAACCTTAGCATGAAAATAATGAGCAGGCGAAAGCAAGAGACTCCATCAAGATCTTAACTCCAACGAGTTGACAGATACAGTAAATCTGAGATAGATGGATCCTGCCTCCCCTGGGCAGCAGGCCTGATTCTAATCACAAAGACATGCACACCGTTTTAACAAGAGGACCAACAAACACCTCATTCTTATCCTTTTCTTGCAGGTAACTGAGTTGTTTGAAACTTTGACTCTCAAGTGTTGCATTATTTGCTCCGATAATGAATGTGAGTTAGCGCTGGGCCATCATAATGAAGTCTTGCTAACTCTGAGTTTCTGGAAATGGGTTGTGGCTTCCCCAGTTCAAATTCTGAGTTAAACTCTGGCCTACAATATTTATCTGCAATTATGCTCACACTGCCAAATTATTTTTCTTTGATGGCAGCACCGTACCAAAAGCCCAGCACATCAATGAACCCCATGTGCCTTAATTTGACAAGATGCATTAGAAGTCAATTCGATTTTTCAGTGTTTGTGTGTCTGATGAGCTTCCCTCCCCCTTGCTGTATTGTTGGGATGGACCCTGATGCTGATGGAACCCCCAAGAGATGATTCTTGGTAGGCCAAGGCAGTTTTATCGACCATCATAATTCATTTGCATTTCCTGATGTTGTTCTATTGTTTATAGGGGCATAAAGTGCTTGACTACTTTTCCCTCCCACCCCATTGTGAGACTTGTGCAGCAAAATGCATCACAAAAACAAGGATCAATTATTGCCGCTAATGAGCT
The DNA here is from genome assembly GCF_036971445.1 of Narcine bancroftii. Taxonomy (NCBI): domain Eukaryota; kingdom Metazoa; phylum Chordata; class Chondrichthyes; order Torpediniformes; family Narcinidae; genus Narcine; species Narcine bancroftii. The sequence goes on from NC_091471.1 coordinate 367,309,124, forward strand.
TTATGCTGGTATATCACCTCATCTACCATATTAAAGGTGCCCAAAGGACACTTGCGAAGGTGTACAAGATAAAAATAAAGATTCTGGAGTCATGTTAATGACTGCTTCTGTGCTACTCTTGAATGCATGAACATAAAACATTTATTGGACCTTGCAATCCTGAAATAATGATCAATTCTGCCTGGTTTCCACACATGGAGAAGCAAGGAATAACTTTACAAATGGACTTCAAACTATACAGCACAATTGAAGCACTCATGAGTTCTATGCTCTTGTATGAATGTTTATCCTTGCTGAGGCTGCTTCTTTTATGGGCAACGGCGGGGTCTCAGTGTCCGCCACAGTCCCATGCTCCAACAGGCTTCTTTCGAGAGCAAGGACTATAAGTCTGCATAAACATGAGACTGGAATTGCACAATAGATTCTTACCAGATGGTCCCTCATCCACCTCTACTATTGGTGTTTTTCCGACATCACCATCACCCTGGATATGATCAAGGTCAGTGGTTCTCAACTTTTTTTCTTTCCACTCACATTCCACCTTAAGTAATCCCTTACTAACCACAGAGCATAGGATGCATTAGAAGCTCTGTGGTTAGTAAGAGATTACTTAAGATGGTACGTCTCTGGAAATAAAAAGGTTGAGAAGCACTGCTCCAGGTAGAAGCTAAATGGTCATGGTGAAAAACATCAACAGTTCCGTGCATTTGTCTGGCACTCTATAGGTCTTCAAGATAATTCAACCTGAACTGTTCAATCATGGTTTCTTGGTATGTGATGGACTGTTTGCAATCATTCATCAGACTATGTTATAACGGTCTTAGAGTCAGACGTGAACAAGCCCTTCAGCCCACCCCTTTGTCCAAGATCCTTTTTAATCCATTTCATTTTTTTTAGTGGTGTACCTTTTGGTGCCCTCTCGAGTTAAGTCCTTGTTAAAACCACTCTTTGTGTAAAAATTATCACCTCAAATTCCCTTTAAAACTCCTTCTTCTCACCTTAACGCTTATGACCTCTTGTTTTTGATATCCTGACTAAAGGGAAAACATTCCATCCACCCTACCTGCACCTCTCAGAACTTCCAGCGAAAACAAACTCAACCTCTTCCCGTAACTGAACTCCTCCAACTCAGGCATTGCCCTGCCGGATCTCTTCTGAGCTATTTCCAGCCTCATTTCATCCTTCCTTCCTGCAGTGTGGCAAACAGAACTACGCGCAATATTCCAGGTGTGGCCTAATTTGTGTTTTGTCAAGTTGTGACATAATAATGTCCCAATTTATCATTTGTGCCCTGACCATTGAAGGCAAGCGTAACATATGACTTCTTTAACCCCCATCATCCTGTATTACCACTTCTAAAGATCCAAGCGAAATCCATTTGTTTAACATTTCTTCGCACCCAACCAATTACTACATTTGTTTAATCCTTATTTGCCAAAATGCACTTGTTGAAATTAAATGCCATCTGCCAATGTTCCAACAAACTTGCTGATTTATATTTCACTGTACCGTTGGGCAACCTTCTTCCTTATCCACCGTGCCACCAATATTTGTGTCACCTGCAAATTAACCAATTATTTCCTCTCCTTTCACATTCAAATCAGTACTATATAGAGCAAAATTCCTGTTATCTGGAATTCGGACAACTGGCAGCCTCAAGCAACCGGTAAAAAAATTGCAGAAAATATAGAGGTAAAAAATAGGAACGTTTAAATTTGGTGTCCCTAGTGGTCCATGCAATAGGCAATCTCAAGTAACCGGCAAATTCACTTATCCGGCATGCACCAATCCCCTAGGAGCTGGACCCCAGAGGTTTTATTGTATTACAAACAACAAGGATCCCAGTGCTGATCTCTACAGTACTCCAGTGGTCACAACCTTTCAATGAGAAAAGTATCTTAACACCTCTAACTTTAGCCTCCAATCACCAATCCAATTTTGGATCCAATTAGATGAGATCCTTCAGTCTTTTCTGCTTTTGTTTCAGAATTCTTTCATTTGGTGTTTGTTGAACTGAATGGAATGCAGCAAGAGTGAGCAGGGCTATTGGCAGGAAGACATCAAAGGCAGCCCACAGAAAGTTATATGCATTCATAATTTTTATCTACTGCATTTTTATTTCCCTAACTGAGGAAAGTCAGTCCATTCATGATTGTTACTCCATGAGTTTTTCCTGAGATGAAAAAGCAGATCGATAATTTGCATCTGGTCTTAGAAATCAACACCTTTTTTCCCTTCCACATAATGGATGGAAAGGTGCAAATCCCTCAGCGATCCAGTCCATCAGTTACAATTTCTACAGATTTGAGTTTTGCAATCTCAGGTAGACAAAACCTCTAAATATAAGACAATCAGTCCACTGATCAGAGTTGTTAAACTCATTGCTGATAAGGAATTATCCAAGGGGATGTTGAACATTCATTTAAAATACATCAACAGTTGGTATTACAATTGCAACATGATCACATAAAAGTTCTTTGTTACTGAGAGAAAAAAAATCAGATTCTCAAGAATTGTGTTCAAAAACACCATATCCTCTGATGTAGGAGGTTAGGATACAAAGAAAGTTTGGTACTTTATTTTCAATTAAGAAAAATTAACACTATGCATTTTTCAAAAAGAGTTAAGCCTTGAACAAAATATAATAGAGGTAAAAGTATATTATTTTAATTAAAATGTAACAGACATCTTTTTACAGTTGAAATTTTACTTAAAATATCCATGACATTATTAATTAACAGGAAATGTGGTCTTTGCTTGAACAAATGTACTCTTTCATAAATTTTGCACAGTTAGTTAAAGCACTAAACTTCACTCGGCACGCTGCTGACGAGGAAGGAAGACGGATGAGAGTCTGGAAGCACTCAATTTATTGAAGTATTAAACTAGCCGAGAAGAAATGAAACAAGATGTTCCAAAAATACTTGAATTAAACATTCATGGGAATTATTTCACAATCTGAAATAAATGTCTGAGTGATAGAACATTCTTAGAAATGCAGACTGAATATTTCTCTTTCACCTCTGGCCCCTACAAGCTCTTCAGAGTCAGCTACTTGGCTACATTATCTGTCAGAGGCCTCATAAATTCGATGTCATAAAAGTGCAAATTAGAAAAGACCACTCAGCCCATCATGATTATGAGCTGGATCGGGGGGCGGGGGGTAGATGTTGAGAAGTTGATTACTCTGACCAGGGAGAGCAGAACTGGAGGGATTTGACTTGTTTACAATGGGAATCTTATTGAATCAGTGGAAAACTCCAGAGTGGCGCCTGTTCTATCACTGGATTTATCCAAGGATGAGGTCAAGGGGATTTTAAGTCACAAATTGAATGAAGGGATTGGGAAAGAGGTGAACCCAGAGAAAGCCATGAGGCTTTAATGAAAGGCAGAAGATTCGAAGAGCTGTGTGGCTCACTGCTGCTTTCATGTCTAAAATTCTTCATAATTCCTAACCAATCGAGCATACCTTTCAACCACCCCCTGAACTAAACAAGTGAAGGTAAAATAACCATGGCCAATTTTGTAGAAACTTTATGAAATTATTATACGGCCCCCTTAGGCAACCAAAGATACAGAATGCCATGATACTCAAGATAATCCCAGGCAATTAAACAGGATTTTAAGTCTCCAAAAATTTTGGTCCCCTGTAACTGCAACTCCTTCCGTGCTTAACTTCTAATTATTGGAATGGTTGCTAGCATATTGACATGGCCTACAGCAAACAAAAATAATTTGGAAGAATTGCACAGCCTACCTACACCTCCAGGTGAAGAAACAATCAGGCCTTGTATGATTCTCAGCGTGTGAGCTGACACGAAGTACCAAGGGAATGGTGCAACCTCCAGGGTCCCACGTCACAACTTAGTGTCAAGCAAGAGAATTATTTTGGGCTGGGATAAAAGAAGAATATTTTGGATATATTTAGGAGGTGAGAAAGTGGAGAAAGACACAGAGTTAATTCCTGAAGACAATGGCCTTTAAATGGAATTGATGTACAGTTATCAAGCTAGGAAGTAATGTATGCAACTCTGTTCCATGCATGTTCCCTATGACTGTCAGGAAGTAGGGGCACAAATACTATGTGACCAGCGCTGTGAGGGTGATGGGAGAGGAATGGGGCAAAGGTTGATGAGATTGGGGATTGATGGTGATGTCCAAATAATGATCTAAAATACATAAAACAAAACATTGTGGATCTGTACGGGTACACGTTCATTCACTTCATTGAGAACTCACGCATATGCCCCTTCGAAGTCCAGCACACTTAACATTTTTCCCAGCACCCTCAACCTTATAGTGCACCTGTGGGGTATGTGACGCGAGCCATGATTTGAGGAATCATCTGTTAGGGCCGCAGCCTGCATTTTCAGATCTCAATCAAATAAACCAATTGGAAACCTTGATATCCTAATTTCACACACTTCTACTGTTTTACAGGGAACGTTCTTACCCGTGTTACAAATTTATCCTTTATATTTATTTTCACTATATTACATTTTCTGATTTTTTATTCTGCTGCGCTGGCTGATTTTTATGCAATATTGTCTTATTTTCCAGCTGTATGATTTAATATTTCATACAGAACAAAATTTCATCAAACTGAATGCCGAAAAACTAAAATGCTGGCTTTACCCATGGGCTTGGCTTCCCAAGTGTCTTCCAAACTTCTTCTTATAATCCTCCCAAAGGACCCACACCATCAGTTGAAAATTAAATTTTAATCAGAATTACATCTTAAAGACTTGATGTTTTGTCTGTCTCCTCCCATTTGACGCAAAGGAAATGAACAGCTGGAACAATAATCTGGCAGCCAGATTCAACAGTCTCACAGTTTATTCATTCATTCATGCTGCATCTCAAACATTCCACCATATCCTATTTGATATGGTGATATTATCTTCACCAGGCGCCTGCAAGCTCACACCAAGACACAAGAGAAACTTGTCCGTGAACTACTCTTTGCAGACGATGCCGCTTTAGTTGCCCATTCAGAGCCAGCTCTTCAGCGCTTGACGTCCTGCTTTGCGGAAACTGCCAAAATGTTTGGCCTGGAAGTCAGCCTGAAGAAAACTGAGGTCCTCCATCAGCCAGCTCCCCACCATGATTACCAGCCCCCCCACATCTCCATCGGGCACACAAAACTCAAAACGGTCAACCAGTTTACCTATCTCGGCTGCACCATTTCATCAGATGCAAGGATCGACAATGAGATAGACAACAGACTCGCCAAGGCAAATAGCGCCTTTGGAAGACTACACAAAAGAGTCTGGAAAAACAACCAACTGAAAAACCTCACAAAGATAAGCGTATACAGAGCCGTTGTCATACCCACACTCCTGTTCGGCTCCGAATCATGGGTCCTCTACCGGCACCACCTACGGCTCCTAGAACGCTTCCACCAGCGTTGTCTCCGCTGCATCCTCAACATCCATTGGAGCGCTTACATCCCTAACGTCGAAGTACTCGAGATGGCAGAGGTCGACAGCATCGAGTCCACGCTGCTGAAGATCCAGCTGCGCTGGATGGGTCACGTCTCCAGAATGGAGGACCATCGCCTTCCCAAGATCGTGTTATATGGCGAGCTCTCCACTGGCCACCGTGACAGAGGTGCACCAAAGAAAAGGTACAAGGACTGCCTAAAGAAATCTCTTGGTGCCTGCCACATTGACCACCGCCACTGGGCTGATAACGCCTCAAACCGTGCATCTTGGTGCCTCACAGTTTGGCGGGCAGCAACCTCCTTTGAAGAAGACCGCAGAGCCCACCTCACTGACAAAAGGCAAAGGAGGAAAAACCCAACACCCAACCCCAACCAACCAATTTTCCCCTGCAACCGCTGCAATCGTGTCTGCCTGTCCCGCATCGGACTTGTCAGCCACAAACGAGCCTGCAGCTGACGTGGACTTTTTACCCCCTCCATAAATCTTCGTCCGCGAAGCCAAGCCAAAGATTATCTTCACCACCCTCTCTGCCGTGCTTTGCTCTTTCTCTTCAAGATGATCTCATTCCATTTGAGTGGGTATCAAGCAACAGCTGTAAATGAAAGCTGAGTTCCATTTAGTTTGGACTCATTCAAAGGGGCTGGAGAAGTATGTAAAATAGACTGATTGGGTAAAATTCAGGCGTTTCCAAATCTAAACCTTGACTGAAACCCACCCACTTCTGGATTTGCAGGGGTAGAGTAGCTGTTGAGTGGCCAATCCATTGATAGGAGAGTTGGCCATCAAAGCAGCAAGGGCATCTGGTCAGCTCTTTCATAGATGGAATGATAAATTGACACTGTACTCCCTCCGAGAAATAGATCCTTTCTAAGGGGTGATGCTCAAATAGGTCAGAGTCATTCAGGTGTGGTGGGTAAGACATTGTCTGAACTACCTCCATTCTTCATTAGTCATTTATTTTCTATCCTGTACAGCTTTCATGAATGTCATTTTCAACAAGCCATCACAAGATCAATGCTTCTATGAATAAGCTCTTTGGATTGGACACCTGGGTAATCAAAGCTGATATTCCTCCAGAGTAAAGCAATCCAAAATAAATCCTCAGAAATGCCATATTGCAGCCTTCATTCATGACCATCTCTCTATTTCACTTTGTTGGCCACTGTAAACTGTAAATTATGCCATCAATATCAATGGGAAACCGTAAAATTGAGGACTTCATCCTTCCAACTCAGTTTTGTTTGCCCATTGTTATATCTGCTTATATTTGTTTTCTAGATGTCTTTTCAAGAAACTTTAGACATTTCAAATAATTTATCACAGAAAGTTACACTGACTCCATCTTTAAAGCTGCCAGAGCATTTCACAGAAAGCTTTTCATTCTGCCTCCATTGTTGCTTACAAAGTTATCCCACATGGATCCCTTAGGTTAGCTCTCATATTGGTTCAAATATTTCACTTGCTATTGATGAAAGGCTAATGGAACCGTGCCCTTATTGTAAGTAAGATTAATTGTCCATTTCATTTCTGGCCACACAGTTCTCTCACTGCTAGCATCCAGCAGAAGGTAGAGAAGCCTCGAGTCTAGCTCCTCGAGGTTCAAGTCTTCATCCAACAAACATCCCTATACTAACCTAACCATAAAACTATTCCAAAACAGCCAAAGATCTACAGACTACAGACCAGATTGTTTGTATTGGTGGGTGACTGAATAATTATTTTTCACTCTTCCTTTTATATTTATTATAATTTTTCTCTTATGAGTTAGTTCTACTTAAATCATTGTTGATATATTTTAAAAAGCCGGAAGCTTCAGCAAATAAGATTTTCATTGCATCTGTATACTCTATACTTGTATATATGACAATAAACTCATTCGTCATGAATTAATTAATCAAACAATCAATCAATCAATCAATTAATTAATTTGCAATTGCTCATAAATTCATGTGGTTTTTCAGCAAACTTTGAAAATGAGGGCAGCGCGGGCGGCACTGTTAGAGTGCCAGTGACCCAGGTTTGAATATGGTGCTCTCTGTCAGGTGTTTGAACGTTCTCCCTGTGATCAGGATGAGTTTTTTTTTTCTAGGTGCTCCAGTTTTCTCCCACCCTCCAAAATGTATGGGGTTAATCGTTTAATTGTGTGCAACCTGGCTACACAGGCTTCATGGATCGGAAGGGCCTTTTACATGAAAATGTAATATTCCAGTGTAATTTTGCACCATTCAATATTCTCAATATTCAATTCTTGAATCAATGTTATTGTTGTTAAGGCAACAAACATTGAACCTTCTCAATTTTCATTCAGAATCCTAATTGCATTAAAAAAAAAAATTTATTGAATGTTTTTTCTTCACTCAATAATTTATAAAATCCAGGCTATTTTTCTGCCATCAATCGGACAACAGGAGTAGCAGTGTCCAAAGATACAACTTTAAATGGCCACTAGTACGCCTCAGATGTTGGCTCTACTTAATTGACCATCAGACGTAGAAAACTATTGTATTGGAATGTAAAATCTACTCCTTGGTTGAACTCAATCACGACCTGTAAATGAGAGGAAGTCAAACACAAAGTGTTTCCACATTCCTTTGCATTGGGAGAGAAAGGCTGCAACTGTTGTTAGTGACTAGATAATTTGCTCTCTATTTTGGCCAAGCATGTAGTATACGGCTAGAACTTTTTCAGTTTGTGACAAAAGCCTGCAGCAAAATAGATTTGAAGTTAAACACCAAAGTCTGCAAACACTGTAGTTGAAGTTAAAAACACAATGCTGGAGAAACTCAGCAGGTCAAACCCTGTACTTTATGTAGCAAAGAAAAAGATACATGACCAACATTTCGGCCTTGAGCACTTCATCAAGGTATGGAAAAATTGTTGGCAGGTGCCCGAACAAAATGGTATGGACATGGTCTCAAAGGCCGGAGGTTATAGGTGGATAAGGGTGGGAGGGCACAGTAGCAAACTGGGGGAGGAGGGATGGCTCGGTGAACAGAGAGAAGAGGGTGGAGGGCCAAGGGAAAGGGAAGGGAGGGGGAATATAGAGTAGGTTTTCAGAAACCGGAGAAGTCAAAATGAATCCTACCCAGTTGGAGTGTACTCAGATGGGAAAAATTAAGTGTTGTTCCTCCAATTTACGGGTGGTCTTGGTGGGATAATACACAAGGCCATGGACAGAAATGGGAGTGGGACGCAGAAATGAAGTGATTAACCACTGACAGATCCCAGTCACTGACGCGGACAGTTAAGCGATCTCCGCAAATCTTCTTCTTAGGCAGCTCTTTGGGGATGAAGATGCCCTGCTTCCCACTCCAGTCAGAGGTGATAATCAGGCCAATATGGAACCTATAGATTCTGTCTCAAGTGGGGAAGAAGGTGTCTGATCGGGTGGGTAGGTGGATAGTTTTAGAGGTGACGTGCTCCTCCTGTCATTTGTGCACATGGTCCTGATGAATGGACTCAAGATTCTTAATGCCACCCCAATGCTTTGCATCAATTCTGAGTGAATCTTGGGGATGTAACGCTTTGTTAAAGAACATTTTGAGAACAGTGCTGATTGGCAGTGCAAATGACAGGAGGAGCACGTCTCCTCCAAAACTATCCACTTACTCACCCGATCAGGCTCCTTCTTCCCCACTTGGGACAGAATCTACAGGTTCCATATTGGCCTGATTACTATCTCTGATGTTCACCTGCCATCTCCTACCATGGCAGAGCTTAGAAATAAAGTACCTGCTTCAGGGGCTCAGTGTCAGGTACGTGAGTCATTGGACTCACCGAGTGCAATTAATACTTTATTGTTGGGGAAATTGGCTGATGTTGATTTGTTTATCCTCCCAATGAATTTGGAAGGAATTTGGTGATAACCTTCAGTGTTTTGAGGATTTTATTGTCAAACACTTTTCTTTAACTGGGTAAAGAGAGAGTGGGGAGCACAAAGTTCCTTGGCATTTGTTTAATGGATGACCTATCCTGGATCCACCACATCTCCTCATCAGTCAGGAAAGGGGCAGAAGCATCTACACTTCCAAAGGAAGTGGGGGAAGGCAAGGCTACTGGCTACCATTCTAACAATGTTCTACAGGAGTACAATAGAGGTGTCCTGGCTGGCTGAATCATAATATGCTACGGTAGTTGCAAAACCTTAGATGGGAGGTCAGTATCGAAGTACTCGAGATGGCAGAGGCCGACAGCATCGAATCCACGCTGTTGAAGATCCAACTGCGCTGGGTAGGTCACGTCTCCAGAATGGAGGACCATCGCCTTCCCAAGATCGTGTTATACGGTGAGCTCTCCACTGGCCATCGTGTCAGAGGTGCACCAAAGAAGAGGTACAAGGACTGGCTAAAGAAATCTCTTGGTGCCTGCCACATTGACCCCCGCCATTGGGCTGATCTCGCCTCAAACCGTGCATCTTGGCACCTCACAGTTCGGCGGGCAGCAACCTCCTTTGAAGAAGACCACAGAGCCCACCTCACTGACAAAAGATAAAGGAGGAAGGACCCAACACCCAACCCCAACCAACAAATTTTCCCCTGCAACCGTGTCTGCCTGTCCCGCGTCGGACTTGTCAGCCACAAACGAGCCTGCAGCTGACGTGGACATTTACCCCCTCCATAAATCTTCGTCCGTGAAGCCAAGCCAAAGATTGATGACATCTACAGGGTGCTTTAACTAAAGATGGCTCAGAGAATCATTGGGGATCATTACCATCCAGCCTGAAATATCTATGAGAACCTACGTTCAAGGAAGAGGTACAGAAACATGAAAACCAGGACTGCCTGGCAGGGAAACAGTTTCTTCCTGCAGGCGGTGAGATTGTTGAACTATACTGGAAGCACATCAATGATTTTTGTATGTATTTATTTTGGATCGTGATATATATAAGCCGTTTGGTTGTAGAGTGGACTGTGTGTCTGTTCTATGGTCCGAAGATAGGCTGTTTCGACAGTTTGCATGTGTATATGAACAACCAGATGTTCTTAAACTTGAACTTCAATTTGAACTTGCAAAGGCTATATGGACACTGAATTGATGGTAAATGTCATTTAGCTTTTGCTAGTCTTCATTGATGAGAAGTGCTTCACGTTTTCAGGTTCTGCTGGGTTATCATCATTCAAAGTTAGCCACTAATGGGCCATGACATATTGGGTAGGAAGCCAGGTGGGCCTTAGACCAAAAATGTTTGAGAACTACAACACGGGCCAGGTTTGCTTTGTAGTGTCAAACCTATATTTTGGTATGTCAAAATCATGGACCTTCCTTCGTTCAGTATTATTTTTGATCCCATGACAAGTAATCAAATGAAACTGCCAAACTAACATGTGAAGCATTTCTCTAATTTGTATTCACTATCAGAATGCCAGTGGTGAGATGCAGGGATACTGAAAATAAGTTATCCTTCAAAAAACACAAAATGCAAGAAATATTCAGCAAGTCAAACAGGCATCTGTGGAAAGAGAAATAGAGTTAAAACTTTATCTTAATTCAGAAACATTAACTTTGTTTCTTTCCACAGATACTGCCTGAACTGTTGAGTGTTTCCAGTATTTTCTGTTTTTGATTGTCAGATTTCCAGCTTTAGATTTTCAAGTGATAGACATGATCTGTGATACAGAAGTATTTGGCCATAAATAACATCTTGCCAATTACGTTCTCTTTTTAATATCTGTTAATTGCTTTTTTTTGAGGTTGGAGAGGAACATCTTTTTCTGCCTCGTTTGGTGTTAATCTCCCAATAAGCATCACACAGTTTCACGAATAGCATTGGGATTATTATATTTGGCTTTCTCCGAATCAATGTCCAAAATGTTCCCGTGTCCAGACTCAATGGAATGGAATGAATGAGCAAAGAACACTTGCTGTCAGGTGGGCAACAAGTGAGGCCTCTCTACAAGTCCCATCTGATGTTAAAAATATGACAGCATTGCCCCATCCAATGGCACAAGTGATGCGGCTTCCAGCGGAGTCAAAGTCAAATCATTTCCAGGAGGTTCTCACTGCAACAATGACTTTTAGCGCTTCTGTCACGAGGGGAGGACCTAGAAAACAGTGCGGGGACACCATCGACTGCTCGGGATTTCATATCTTAATACAATATAGAAAGCACCATGATAAGAGATATGAAACATGCACACAGTAGATCTGGACTGATAAAGGGTCTCAGACCCGAAATGTTCACTCTGGTTTTCTTTTCACAGAAACTGTTGACATGCTGAGTGTTTACCACTGTTTCTGTTTCGATTACACAATATCTCTGCATAACATATGACTTTGATATTGTGTATTTTTTTGCTCTTTCATTTTGAAAGGAATCCATTCTATTGTTAGAAGAAGAAATATTAATAAAAGCCTTCAGAGTCTTCATCCCCCCAAATGTAAAAGCTATTCCCATTTTTTTTTATTACATGCTGAAATTGCTTTTATTCAATTGGAATTATAGAACAGTTACTAGATTAAATAATGATGACTCAACTTGTTCAGGATATTACAAAAATATTGCTTAGGTAGTTCATAAAACAATAAATTCTTGTGAATAATAAATGCAGAAGGATTTATTTTACCAGTCGTCGCAGAGCAAATTAAAATGTATAAATAATATATTTCCAACATCTGTGAAGTATTAGTCCACAGAGATTGATCACTGTATTTTCACTTAAATTAAAAATAATGACATTAATTTTTGTTTGCTCATTACCAAACCACACTATAAAGGACATTGATGATATGTCTAGCGTTTTTTTAATTTTAAAGTGCATTGGCGAACAGACTATTTATTGCAATAGATGAAAATGGAAACAAAACACATCAACTCCAGGAATGTATTTGCGAGATCAGTGATTACACTTGGATATTCAACGATCAGAACATATTCTGAGTGGATGGGAAAAGACATGGTAACGTGAAGTGACGACAGGGAGACTGGGGAAACCGCAACAATGTTCTTCGATAGGAGATTCCCAGTCCTAAGTTTGTGTGACTCTTTCCAACAGGGAAGAATGAAATCAAAGATGGGCGGCCAGGCCAGGCAATCTGCCCAGGGAAAAGTACTACAAAGATGGGAGCTAAAGAAAGAGACACAAAATAAATGTACCAGACTTATAGATAAAAAAAGATATAAAAGTTTTAAAAGCCAGTATTTCATTTTAATCAACTGGAATGAGGAATTAAATGTCAAAGATATGCAGCTTTTCAGGAGTAACATTGGTTATTATCCTCATCCTCTGTCAAAATAAATTCTAATTTACATTCGTCATTCCAATGTTTAACCTGGAGTAAAATGGATTAGTAAGAATATTAAACTACACAGGTGCGTTGTCAAAGTTTTTAAAATTGTAAATCCAGTTTCATTTTCCTACAATTTAATAAGATTTAATGAACTTCAGAGTTGCCTCGATACAACCATTCCTGCAATATGGATTCTCTAAACGGCAAGATCGATGCGTTCAGTGCAGTGTCAGATCATTGTCAATATCCAGTCAATAACTAATACAGCAGGAACAGCAATACAGCCAAAATGAGTGCCCAACTCAAGGAATACTGCAAATAACGTGCAACAGGAGGAGAAGCGACCTTATAGCCAACAAGAAGAACTGCATTCTCAACAGGAGCAGACTGCATTGTCAACTGCAAAACAGCCTCCTCAGTGTGGCGCAGCAAAAGAGGCTGTCGCAAACTGGAACCATGCAGGCAGTTTGGCCTTCACTACTTTCTGTGCGTTAAATCTATGAATCTTCTCTTTGCCTCACAGGCAACCATAGTCTTTGAATTCCTTGATTTTAAAAATATATTCCAAACAAAGAGTTTATAAAGTTGTAAATTAAAAACTTCAAATGTCAATAGTAGATAGCAAATTTATATCCTGTATTGAGTGAAACACAAAAGTCTACAGATGCTGAGATCGAAGGAGAAACACAAGGCTGGAGAAACTCAGCAGGTGGACTTTATATAGCAAAGATAAAGATAAATAACCAATGTTTTTGGCCTGATACCTTGATAAAGGGCTTAGGCTTGAAACGTTGGTCATGTATCTTAATCTGTGCGATATAAAACCCAACACCCAACCCCAACCAACCAATTTTCCCCTGCAACCGTGTCTGCCTGTCGCGCATCGGACTTGTCAGCCACAAACGAGCCTGCAGCTGACGTGGACATTTACCCCTCCATAAATCTTCGTCCTTGAAGCCAAGCCAAAGAAGAAGAAGATATTTCTTCAGTATAAGGGTATTAAAGGTTACGGAGAGAAGGCGGGGACGGGGTACTGAACTTTTAAGATCAGCCATGATCTCGTTGAATGGCGGAGCAGGCTCGAAGGGTCAAATGACCTACTCCTGCTCCTATCTTCTATGTTTCTATATAAAGTAGCTGTGTGACCTGCTGACTTTCTCCAGTGTTGTGTTTTTATTATATCCTGCATTATTTTAGAGAGGTGGGGTTATGCATTGTAGAAAATTGGATGCATGAGAAAGCACTTCTCTCCTTTGGAGAGAAACTGAACAAAACGGTGAAACCACCCTTCCAGGAATATTTTCTTGAAGAGAACGCTAATGCTGCATCCAGATTTCTAAGTAGGTTAATGTTGTCTTTCTGACTCAAATCATAGCACCACACAAGCATAAATTCAGTCAAACACATTGGGCCATAGAAATGCTTCTTAGATATAACAAGGATTTGATTTGGAATTTACTAATGATATTATAAGAATGTACATGTTTGAATTCTAAGCTACAGAGGAATTGGCGACATCCAGTCTGCTTTAATTTGCCAACATTTTACAATGTTTAGTTTTACAAAGAGCACAAGTAATAAAAGTTAAATTGATGCTTGAGCCCCCGCAGAGGAATACCAACTAATTGGTGTTTGGGAATGTACCTCACAGAAAGAGAACCGATTGATAAAAAGAAACAGTGCACATTAGAGGTAATGGACCTAATGATCAACAGGCAGTATGTTGTCATGCAGAGGATGTATTACTGACTAATGGACATGTTTGCCTTTATGAATAACCCTCACATGATAGAAAAACACCAGGAAAGTAAGGAGCTAATCAAAAGATGTTCCACAAGCCTCGCACCACCAGGTTCAGGAACAGCTGCTATCCCTCCACCATCAGATCCCTCAACAACAAACTCAATCAGGGACTCATTTAAGGACTCTTACTTGGGCACTTTATGGATTTTCCTTTTATTCTCTCTGATTTACATTGTCAGTTTTTTTTAACATTTGTTATCTGTTATCATTTGTTTACATATTTACGCTGTGTACAGTTTCTTTTTTGCACTACCAATTAGTGGCAATTCTGCCACACCTACAGGAAAAAAAGAATCTCAGGGAGGTATGTGATTCTGTGCACGTTCTGACAATAAATCTGAAAGAAGAAACCTTGTCCAAGAGATGAATAAGCAAGGAGGCCGAATCAACTAAAACCAAAATCACTAATAAACGAAATCCACTCTCACTCCCAAAAAAAAACCAAAATTACAACACAGTGAAAACAGATGTTGTTCAGCAAATGATACCACATTTTTTTCTTTTTTTTTTTTTTGGAGATTTTTTTCTCCAAAACAAGTACAGCCGAACAGATATATTGAACAAGCTTTGCAATTAAAAAGCAACTTCATGTGACCATATACATTGATTATAGATAAAATGTGGTCAAAATTTCATTGGTTATTATTTGCATATTTCAATCACTATGTTTACATAAATAATATCCTTTTCAGAAAATTACGGTATTAAACAGAAGCCTTCACCTCAGTTGCTCGAATACCATTCTGAACTTCCTGACTACATACTTCTATTTAGAAGCAAAAGGCTATCATCTCACGTTCAAGTTTATTGTCATTTGATTGTACAGATGCATATACAACCCAACGAAACAACGGATCTCTGGACCATAGGGCACACTGACACACTTGTACCATCAAAATAACTTGGTCAGCATGGTGTTATTTTGCATATCTCACTCTTCTGATCCATAAGTTAATGCAGATCTGTCAGTGCCTGATCAATATCCAACTCAGTATACATCTGCAGGCTTCTCAATCAATATGATACCCACAGCTACACCCACACCACATGTGCAGGTTTCCAATCAATACAATTCTCCATGGATGTGTGGAAGCTTTCAATCAACATCTCACTCAGTGTGCTCCTTCAGGCTCCATAATCACTACCACACCAAATAAACATCTGCCAGCTTTTAAAATTGGGCTCATCGACATTTTTCCCCAATCAACACTACACCTCAAAGACATCTGGAAGTCTGGAACTATCAGCTGTTTCATAGGGAAAAAAAAATCTGCATTATATATTGCTTAATGGTTTGGTCTTTTCTGCAAAATTATCAGCAAATATTCAGACTGAAACTTTCCAGTAAACTAGCAAATGAAGTAAATATTTTCATTGTGAAACAGTAGAATGAAAATTATTTCTGGAGCTCCACATTCAAGTTCATTGAGGGTGCGTTTTAGTTCTGCTTTTTTTTTTGTTTTAACATGTACCGCTTTCTCACCTTGCATCAGTATCCCAGGGACAAGGATCACAGTGGTCAATAAAGAAGCCTGACCACCTGCTCTCAGTTTCTGCAAGGAAATGCACGGAATGTGGCCATCAATGGCTCTGCCAACGGATGGGCGAGATGCTTGCATTTCCCGACAATTCAAGAGTTCTCACCTCTTTATGATCCTGCTTTTTCAGTTCCAGCACACATCACATGCTCCCTCTCAAGACAGTGGCTGTAAAATATTTGTGACAACACAAGGACATTATGCAGATGTGCTTCCGAGACTCCTGACACTTCTGCTTTTTGATAAATTGCTCGGAACAACAACCGAAATCTTCCCAACTGCCGTGGCCTTCCAGCCAGTTTCTGCCTTTGAACGTCACAAGGCATTTACTGCTTATATTAAACCGATTTTTTACTGTAACTTATTTTCCTGCTCCCCAGTGGGCTATTTAGTGACCTCCCAAGTGTATATACTGGAAAAATGACAGTATTACATGTTCTGAGTCAACATTTGCTGTTTTTGCATTATGCCAATCTCCAACATCAATGGTAGTAGCAGGATGCTTTGTGTTTACTGCTATTTCTACTGTTATGCCAGAATAATGGAAACTGAGTTTAAAAAAAATCAGCATAAATTGATAGGTGTGTGTGTGCACGCGCGAGAGAGAGAGATCTGTCCAAGTCACAAAATTTGGTGTTATGTGGCAGCAATATATATACTGTATATAATATACACACAGACATGTGAGTTTGTGCATATATGTATTTTCATATATGTACACAGGATGTGGTAGGTGCTCTGTGGTGAGTAAGGGATGACTTAAAGTGGTATGTGAGTGGAAAAAAAAAGTTTGAGTACCACTAATTTAGGCCAAGGTGGTACATAACATAACATAACAATTACAGCACGGAAACAGGCCATTAGGCCCTTCTAGTCCGCACCGAACCAAACACCCCTTTCTAGTCCCACCTCCCTGCACAATGCCCATCACCCTCCATCTTCTTCTCATCCATAGACCTGTCCAACCTTTTCTTAAATAATACAATTGACTCCGCCACCACTATTTCTCCCGGAAGCTCATTCCACACGGCTACCACTCTCTGAGTCAAGAAGTTCCCCCTCATGTTACCTCTAAACCTCTGCCCCTTAATTCTTAACTCATGTCCTCTTGTTTTAATCTTTCCTCCTCTTAACGGAAATAGTCTATCCACATCCACTCTGTCTATCCCTTTCATAATCTTAAATACTTCTATCAAATCCCCTCTCAACCTTCTACGCTCCAAAGAATAAAGACCTAATCTGTCCAATCTCTCCCTATACTCTAGATGCTTAAACCCAGGTAACATTCTGGTCAACCTTCTCTGCACTCTCTCCACTCTGTTTATATCCTTCCTATAATTAGGCGACCAGAACTGCACACAGAACTCCAAATGAGGCCGCACCAACGTCTTATACAATCTCAACATCAACTCCCAACTCCTATATTCCATGCAATGATTGATAAAGGCCAGCATACTAAAAGCCCTCTTCACCACCCTATTCACGTGAGTTTCTACCTTCAGGGAACGATGTACCGTTACTCCTAAATCTTTCTGCTCTTCTGTATTCCTCAATGCTCTCCCATTTACCACGTATGTCCTATTCTGATTCTTCTTACCAAAATGAAGCACCTCACACTTATCAGCATTAAATTCCATCTGCCATTTTTCAGCCCACTTTTCTAAGCAGCCCAAATCCCTCTGCAATCCTTGAAAACCTTCTTCATTATCCACTCTTCCACCTATCTTAGTATCGTCTGCATATTTACTAATCCATTTCACCACCCCATCATCTAGATCATTAATGTATATAACGAACAACAATGGGCCCAATACAGATCCTTGAGGCACACCACTGGTCACCGGCCTCCAAACTGACAGACAATTATCCACTACCACTCTCTGGCCTCTCCCTCTCAGCCAATGTTCAATCCATTTGACTATCTTAAAATTTATACCTAAAGACTGCACCTTCCTAACTAACCTTCCATGTGGTACCTTATCGAAGGCCTTACTGAAGTCCATATAGACAACATCCACTGCGCTACCCTCATCTACATTCCTAGTCACCTCTTCAAAAAATTCAATCAGATTGGTCAAACATGACCTTCCTCCCACAAATCCATGTTGAGTGCTCCTGATCAGACCCTGTCTATCCAGATGTTTATAAGTACTATCTCTAAGAATTTTCTCCATTAATTTACCTACCACAGACGTCAAACTTACAGGCCGATAGTTGCCAGGCTTCCTCCTTGAACCCTTTTTAAATAACGGAACCACATGCGCAATGCGCCAATCCTCAGGCACTATCCCCATATCTAATGACATTTGGAAAATTACCGCCAGAGCCTCTGCTATTTCCTCCCTCACTTCTCTCAATGTCCTGGGGAAGATCCCGTCTGGTCCCGGAGACTTATCCACCTTTATATTCTTCAAAAGCCTTAAAACTACACCTTTTTTAATCTCTATATTCCCCATATTTACCCAATTTGCTTTTTTTATCTCACATCTCCCAATATCCTTCTCCTTAGTGAATACTGAAGAAAATAAACTGTTCAATATCTCCCCCATTTCTCTAGGCTCTACACACAGTTTTCCGCTCTGATTTTCTAAGGGACCAATTTTGTCTCTAGCTTTCCTCTTACCATTAACATATTTGTAGAACTCTTTTGGATTAGTTTTCACCCTGCTTGCCATAGTTTCCTCGTACCTTCTTTTAGCTTTCCTAATTCCTCTCTTAAGATTCCTCTTACATTCAATGTATCTTTCAAACATCTCCTTAACTCCATGCTTCTTATATCTAATGTACGCCTCCCTTTTTCTTTGAACCAAGTTTCCAATATTCCTTGAAAACCACGACTCTCTCAAACCTTTTGCCCCTCCTTTTAACCTAACAGGAACATAAAGCTTTTGCACTCTCAAAATCTGATCTTTAAAAGACTTCCATCTCTCTACTACATCCTGCCCATAAAACAAATTGTCCCAATGCACACCCTGCAAGTCCTTTCGCATCTCCTCAAATCTAGCTTTTCCCCAATCAAAAACCTCAATCCTTGGCCCTGATTTCTCTCTTTCCATAATGACATTGAAGCTGATGGCATTATGATCACTGGACCCGAAGTGCTCGCCAACACTAACCTCCGTCACTTGACCCATCCCATTTGCCAACAGTAGATCTAACACTGCTCCTTCTCTGTTCGGCACCTCTACATATTGTTGTAAAAAAGTATCTTGCACACATTTCACAAACTCTAACCCATCCAGTCCTTTCACAGAATGTATTTCCCAATCTATATGTGGAAAATTAAAATCATGCAGTAAACAAATATATGTAAATATTAGCAAATGAAACATATTGATCTTTTTATTTAGATTGTAGGTTCTGACAGATTTTAATTCAAGAGTACATTTGGATTTTTCACAGAGGTTTCACACGACGACCTAAGAAATAGGAGTAGGTCCTCCTGCTCCACGATTCAACAAGATCATGGCTGATCTGGCCGTGGACTCAGCTCCATTTACCTTCTTGTTCCCTAGAACCCTATATGCCCCTATGATTTAAAGTAGAATATATTCCAATGCTTCAAGCTGCAGAACATTAAAGTTAGTCCATTATATTTTCCTTGGTCTTTCCTTTCTTTTCACTTTTATTGAATTTCCTTCCTTCTGCTATAACGATCGACATGTACCTTTATCCCAGGCCTCAACCCATAGCACTTTAACTATCATCATCATTTGAATGTGCAGATGGAACCAGATGAAAGAGTGATTCTCCGGACCAGGGCACAAACGTACGATGCGCAGCACATGAAATCTTATCCCCCATTATGTCCTGCCTGTGAGACTGTGCTCCTTCCCCTGCCCCTCCTCCGCTTTGTTCAGGTGCCAGCCCAGATTTTGTCCACATCTTGATGAAGGGCTCAAGCCCTCAACTTTGGTTATGTTTCTTTATCTTTGACACCGTTTGATCTGCTGAATTTCTCCAGCGTTGTTTCTGCACGGTTTCTGCAGAATTGTGTTTTTTTTTTAAAAAACACAACATGATAATTCACATACATACATAAATATGCAATTTAAAATAATTATATATAAATATTTGGGGATAATTCAAACTACTGAAAGATGATGGAGGGCATGCATCCTGGTTTCTTCTTCTACTCGTGGCCCCCTTCAATGGGAAAATGTGAATAAATTAATGCCTGAAGGAGCTGAAGTTGAACCGATTTATGTTATCAATCTGCAGGCAACTCACTCCCTCATACCTACCTGTTTCTGATGTTTCAATTTCTAAGGTCTCTGGAAAATAAATCTATTATCCATTAAATTTTCTAGGACTAAATTGTAGTAATGCCTATTAAAAAAGGCCGACTTGACAAGGGATAAAGCCAAGCTTCAGCACAGCAGGGAGAATCAGGTTTCATACTGGAACAGTTAGTTGCATGTGATGTTCATCAACAAGTCCAAAGCATTTTGGATGGACTCAGTCCCAGCAGTTGAACCTATCCCATGCGTTTCCAATTCTTTTTCAATCTTTTTATTGGGACAACATCTTTCCACCACAGCAAAATGAGCCTCTAGCAATCAGGGAAACCAAAGTAACCACATGGGATTGAGATGGAGTCAAAATTAAGTCCATTGGTCCACTCATTCTAAAAAATAGCAATAAAATGTCTTGAAGACAGATTTATATCAAGAATTAAATATCGTGTAGTAAATGCCTCATTTCAATAGTTACAATGGGAGGCACATCACCAGAACATATATAAAGTATCTTTTTGAGTTGTCCACTTATCACATTAGGAAGATATATTAGGGCAAAATTTAGCTAATTGAACTTTGGAGCAGTGGGCCCTATGGACAACTTTAAACTGTAATAAGGAATGTCTAGCACAGAGAGAGGATGAATGTACATGTTTCAAAATAGATTCCCATGTATCTTCAGCAAACAGTTGTTGAAAGTCATGTTCCAAAACTTCCTTAATGTTAGATAAAGAACTATCGCTAGATCTTAAAAGTAGTTCATAAAGGGCTGAAAGCAGTCCTTTCTGATTAGGTCTAAAATTATCTACTTGTTTAAAGAAAAATTTCTTACATTATTTATGTTAAGAAATCCTTATCTCAATGGTCTCCTCTTTCAATGACATTAATAGGAAGGCTTGATATTATTAAGATGAATATCCTGCCAAAGTTTTTGTGTTTTTCAAGCTGTCCCAGTATTGGCTCCTAAATCTTTTTTTGATTCATTAGACGATCATTTCCTCTTTTATATGGAAAAATAAGCGTCCCCATTTGAAAAAGAAATTCCTTCAAAATACTATGAAAAATGGGGGCTTGGCATTGCCTAGCGTGAGATTTTATTACTGGGCAGCGAACATTAGATATATCGTTACCTGGATGTATCATAATGAAGAGTAAGGTGCCTCAGGATGGATTGACTTAGAGATTAAATCCATTAAAAGACTCTCATCTCATTACTGGGAGCATATTTGCCTTTTTCACTCTCGAAATTAATCGATAATTTGGTAGTTGGACATACTTTGTGTATTTGCTTCCGATTTAGAAAGCCCTTTTTCACTCTCGAAATTAACCGATAATTTGGTAGTTGGACATACTTTGTGTATTTGGTTCCGATTTAGAAAGCCCTTTGATTATCACAGATTTTTATTCATTAGTTCAATTTTATGCAATTCTTTTTTTTTTTACCTTCGGATCAAGACATTGGATATACTCAATGGTCCAGGTTGGGGATTCAATATTTCTTGGACTTGCACATAGACCAAAACTTTGCCTCCTTTAAGCAATTATCTGCCATATTTAAATGACCTAATCAACATTTGTTTTGGCTAAAGTTTCTTAAACTCCTCAATGTTGAGGCTTCCCCAAGATTTAGATTTTAATCTTATCTGGGATGCATTTCCAATTCTTAAATAGCTTTAAATTAAAAAAAAAGATTTGCATTTATCCAGAACCTTTTTATCTTTTTCAAGATTAAAACATTTTACAGAAACTGGAAAAAAAACTCCATATTGTAATGTAGGAAGCACAGCAATTATTGATTTTAATACATTCAGACCTTAATTATTTTCTTCCACGTCACTGCATGATCTTAGTTTCCAATTTGAAAATGTTTTGTTGCCATTTTCCTCTATTTTGTTACCATCTTATTTCACAGTTTCAATTCCTTCTGATCACTAAGATCTTCTCTTGATAATCCACCTGTTTAACACCTGTCAATGTTTTTTAAGATTCTTGATTAGTAAATACAAGAGGACCACATCAAACTTGTGTTTGAAGATTCTTTTGAGGTTGGGTTGTGAAGATGGATGTTCTGTGTATGGCTCAAGTAAACAGTAGTAACACAGTTAAAGGAAACATTCGTGAGGATCTGACAAAGGCAGAGAAATGTGTTTGCAGGGTGAGCAAGTTGTTGGGAAACTGGGCCAAATGTTCTGTAAATCTACAACATTCAATTTGCTTGTATTTTATTCTAAAGTGGATCACATTTCCGTAAACGTGTATAGATGACAATTTAAAAAAAAACTAAAATGCTGGAAACAGGCAGAATCTGTGGAAAGAGTTAATTTTCATTAGAATCCTTGACATCATTGCACACTTAATTTCAGATGACCCAAAGTTTCTCTTTCCACAGATGCTGCCTGATTTGCTGAGTTTCCTGCAAAAACTAATTGATTCGCTTTGTGTCGCAAATTGCAATAGCACTTGCGCGTTTCTATCTTTTACATTATATTAAATTGACTTCCTCAAATTTACTCATTATTTTGAGGGTTTCCTCTCACTTGCTGAACAATCAAAGTCTGCAACTTTCCTACCTCATCAGTTGGTCCTAATGGTGAAGTATCACTAATCTGCTGCGTGAGACATTTCTCGGTCATGGTTTTCTACAGGCAAGCTCATTCTAGCTTATATTTGGCAATATGATCCACATTAAGGCTCACTAGATTTGTCAGGGTTGGGAACAAAACATGGGCAACTGAAGCAGGGTGATAGGATTTGATGGGTTAAATATTAGTTTTTGTTGGCAGTCCTTTGGAATGATACCAAATAAATCAAAGCTGCAATACGACTCCGGTAGTTCTGTGGGTGCTGACATACTATGTGTCAGCAAATGTTCTGCTGTCAAACCTGCCAAGGGAATCTTCATTTTGCATAATGGAATTATCAGGGCAATTCTGCAAACCTTAATTTTTAAAACAGAGTTGTGACAGAAAAAAACTGTAAGCTAAAAAAAAAGTAATCAAAGCACTGTGCCATTCAGAGGCAGTGATCTGATGCAAGTCACAAAGCTCCTCATTGCAGATGGAAGCATTCATCCACATCCAATCATGGAAATCTTTATCACATGCTTAGTAAGATGTTAAGGATTAAAACTTTTACCTCTTATAAGATCTGCTTAATCACGAACAATATTCTACAAATACGATTCATTTATCCATTCTTCTTGTTTTTTTTCCACCTCTCTGCTGGTACATTCTACTTCAATTGATCAAAAATCTTCATCCTCCCATAGTTCCACAACTCAAACGCTGGTGTTCTCCCAGGAATCAGTTGTTTGTTGGCAACTCCCAGCATTACAATAAAATTCTACCACTAAAACTTTGGATTCTATCAGTATGGACTGATGTCCCAAATATATTTGAATACTCCTCCCCAACATCTCCCCAGCCTGTTGTCTTCTCCCTGCACCCAATCCAACGATCCATCCTGTATTCCAAGGATGTTCACTTAGTGCTCCCTCTTCTGGCCCCTTCTCACATTACATACAACTATCCAACAACCCCAAGAAATGGAACGAGCAATTAAAGGACAATAATCAGTTCACTATTTTGATACTGCAGTAAATTCCCAGGTGTTGTCCTTCTTGTATTTTAGCTTTCTAAATTAATTTATTTTTTGCTATCTTTATTCTAAAACTTATTTCCCCACGCACCACTCAGGATTCTGTTCATCTCTTTTCCTATGGTTGAAGTCAAGTTAAAGTAGTTCTTTGGGTGTTGAAGTTTCTTGGTGTTTAGCCTTGGTCTCCATGCCCATCACACATCTGGACATATCATTATTCTGATTCCAGCCTGCACCTCTTTACCCGAGGTGACCATAGCAAATACAAGAGGACATCTGTTTAAGATGATTGGAGGAAAGCTTAATTTTTAAAAAAATTACACATACAGCATGGTAACAGGCCAGTCCATACTGCCCAATATTCACCCAATTAACCTACACCCCAGTACATTTCGATGGGTGGGAGGAAACGGGAGGAAACTGGAGCCCCCCCACCCCCGTGCAAAACCCACACAGACACGGGGAGAACATACGAATCCTTCAGAGACAGCACTGGTTCGAACCCCCAGTCCCAATCGGTGGCACTAGAAAGGCTTTGCGTTAACAACTATGCCAACTGTACCACCAAAGAGATATTCTTTATACTCAGAGTGGTGGGTGCATTGCTGGGGCTGGTGGAGCAGGCTGGTACAATAGGGACATTAAAAAGATTCTTAGAGAGACACATGGATTTCAAAACAATAGGGGAGCATGGGTTTGAGGGAGGGAAAAATTGAAAATTGTTGTGGAGTAGATCTAAATGGGGTCAACACAACATTGTGGGCCAAAAGGCCTGTATCTGTTGTAAGAGCTGCTGCAACAGCAAGCAAGCACTAGTATGACGGCAGAGAGCAGAGACACAGTGCTCCTCTGCAGTGATCAATTGCCCGGTCCAAATATTGACGGCTCCATACAGACTTTAAATGACCTGTTAAAGGAACCAAAGGTGTTTTTATTAAAACTACAGCCACCATGGGGTCTGAGCACAAGATGACAGCACATGTGCTGGAAGCAGCCCCAAGGTGTTGCAGATTCGGCGGAGCAGTGGACTGGCGCAAGGCAGCAGAAGTGGGGAGAAACAGCCCCTGTTAAGAAGGAGAAGCATAGGAGCCTATCCTACAGGATGGTGACCATGACAGCGGACCAGCAAAATGGCTCAACGGCTGAAAGACCCTCAGAGGCTGCTGGAGACTGGCTGAAGGAAACCAGGTATCAGAACAGAGGTTTGAGAGAGTGCGAAGGGCAAGAAGGGCCTCGGGCACTGAAGGCTTCCTTATCATATCGGAGGTCGGGATCTTGAATCTGGTTGAAATGGATCAAACAGGGGCCTGTGCAGTTGCAGAGGCTGTGGGAGCACTGGAGGCGAATGTATGGACACGCGATATTAATAAATAAGGCAACCACGGATGTCCTGGAGGCATGGTCCATTCTGTTTCACACCCCTACTAGATGCTCACAAATTATACTTCTGCTGTTCTTTGCCCACTCAGTTTATCATGGTTTTATAAGCGAGAGAGAGAGCGCGCATTTGATCAACGAGGTAAAAGTCAGCAGAGACACCATTTCCACACCCCGTCTGACTCGCGCCTGTGGACACTGCAGTGTTGATCACCCAGACAAATGCCATGGTCCTCATTTCAATGTTCCTAGGGCAGATTGGGTTTGGGGTGGGGTGGGGAGAGGGAGTTGGGGTGGGGGGGAAGCCCTTGATAGAATTTTTAGAGAATGGCACAGTTGGAGAGACTGCAAATAAATTCATCTGAGGGTTGCCTCGATGAATGCAACTCTCCCGGAGATGTTCACATCCCGTTTCTGTTTCGAATTTAATAAGCAAATGCTCAGACATTTCTATTGGAGTTGGTGAATTATTTTAACTTTCTTCAGGGGATCAGCAAATGACTGGCATTTGCTGCCCAACCCAATCACCCTCGAGTTGGACACCCTTCTGGCTCATTCTAAAGGGGATTTAATTGTCACCCACGCTGGTAGTGTCTGGAGTCACATGCATGATAGACAAGGTGAGAATGACAGGTTTTGGGATCCACCACTGAGCCCGAGGCCCTGCCACCAGTTCTCCACTTTTGGTTCATCCCAGGGGATTCCTTAAGTTAATGTTGCTATGGGCAGTGTACAGAGGATGGCCAAGTCAAGCATGATCCGGCCTCATTGTTAGTGGACTATGTGTAGTTCTGGATATCCCATTACAAGAAAAGAAGCTCAAAGCTTAAAGTAAAAGTCCAAAAATCCAGATGCCAGAAATACGGACTACCTGAAAAAATGGACTCCTCGTCAACTGTGTGTGTGCGTGCGTAAGCGCCCCAGATGCACAGTGGCAACAAATGAACACACAGAAGTTGCGGAAATGTAAGAAAAAATATTTGCGTATTTTGCATAAAAATGTTTCATTAATAAACTATCAATATTTACCTGTTAAAAGTACTGCCCGAGAATTCAGAAAATCCAGACTGACCCAATCCCCGAACAGTCCGAATTTTAGGACTTTTACCGTATGACCGGCAAGCAGACTATCCGTCCCCTTTTCTCATTGTCCTGAATCTACTTTCTAAATTATGATCATAGATCGTCAACCAAAAAAATTAACAAAGGATGATCCGGTGAGCATTTCGACCAAGTTCTATTTTTATTATTCAGATAGCGAGAATATTTTGCCAGAGTTAAAAGATGAAGTGAGGAAGGACAAAGTGAGTGAATTATTAAATTCTCTCACTGAGGAGTGATGTTGTGCCGAAGAGTACGATTAACATACAGTGTGTGGTGTTTATACAGACAATATATGTATTGAGAGGAAAATGGCTGCAGGTGAATTTTAAAAAGCCAGGGAAACCTTGTAGAGAATTTTTGCCAAAACACAAATAATTTTGCTTTACTACAGATTGGTAATTCCCTCTTCATAACATTCAAGTAGGTTTACCAAAGACATGAATTATTATTGGAAGGATGAATTGCAGAATCCCTGAATTAAAAAAAAAATTAAAATAACTATCAAACTCATTGTTGGCAGGCCTAAGAACATTTTTTTCATTATCGCTGACACACACAATCAGGCGAAAAGGACTTCCATGTTGAAAAAAGATCTCTCTTGCATCAGTATTTCCAACCATTCCCAGCCAATACACTGAAAGCTTAGATCATAATTTTAAAGGGATAGGATAATTTAGAGATTTCTGTTTTCACCTTCTACATTCCTTGAAAGACCTAAAATGATAACAAACTGGTTACGTAATTTCCCAACGTATTATGGACACAACACAAGCGTTGTAATCCGAGATCAACACAACAATTATTTTTCACACTAAGACAGATGACCATTCAAATCAGCTGCGGGCTCCAACAAGAGTTGAACAAGTTCTCCAGGATCAACTGCTCACACATTATAATAGTCCAAAAACTGACTGCGAAGCATCTGTTGTTCTACCTCCACTAGGTGGTACTATATTTCAATACAGTTTTTGATTGATTTCCTCTCTTTGTTCCAAAGGCATTGATTTATGCTTGGGTGCGATGTCAAAAGAGAGAGTACTAATGATCCTCCTGACCACTAGAGGAAGTTGGAGACTAGTTTGTGGCAGCTTGGGTTGGATTCAAGATGGATCCACATGGGATCCTGGGACTATAGCCGGGGAGGGATGAGGCTCCCAGATTTAAAAAAAAATATTATTGGGTAGCCCAGGCAAGGTTTATCACCTTGTTCTTTGAGGGGGACGGTTTACTCACCTGGGCACAAATTGGTCTACACATGGTAGGGGATGAGATAGCAGGAGACATTATTTACAAATGGGATACTAAATTAATAACATAAAAAACACACAACCTGATACTGAAGCACTTATTTTGAACATGGCAAAATATAAATCAAGGAATTGGATTAAAAATGGGGTTGTCCCCTAAAGTGTCCTTAACCCAGAATACATTAATCCCTATGACTATAGGTAATAAGATTCTAAACACCTGGTGCCAGAAAAGGATCGGGTCTGACGAGGACTGCTACAAGAAAGGGCATCTTATGTCATTTGAACAATTAAAAAACAAATTCAACTTATCAAACAAAACCTTCTTCTGCTCTCTTCAACTAAAATCTTTTTTGAGGGAAAAATTAGGTCCATCTATGGCTCTGCTGTTGTGTTGTGACATAGAGGTTCTAATATGTATCTCCTGTTCCAAAACGAGAGCCTGAAACCGGGTCTCCATAAGGCAAGGCAAAGATGGGAGTCAGATTTGGGAATAACAGTTCCAACCTTTGGCAGGACAGCATGAAGGTGGATATTAATGCCAGATATAGACTGGTGCGATACAACTTTGTGCACCAGTTATACCTCACACGGCAAAAATTACATTAGGTCAAACCAGAAGTCTCAGACGTGTTTTAGATGTGGCGTTGAGACAGGAAATTTTGTGCATTCAATGTGGCCATGCACCAAAGTGAGACACTTTTGGTTAGAATTAGGGGACATTTTGAAAAGGAAAATCACAGGGGTGGAATATCCCCAGGACCCAGCCTTGTCCCTGCTGGGAGATATTATGGATGCGTGTCCAAAATTGTCTAAACATCAAACTCAATTTGTGAAGCTCGCCTTGACGGTAGCTAGGGGATGAATAATAGTTACCTGGAAATCTGACTCTCAGCTAAGCACAGGAAAATGCAACATGGAGATACAGATCTGTATTCCCATGGAGAGAATTATAACTTAAGGGGGAGATATGGCACATTCATTGAGATATGGCAGCCATGCCTGTGGCACGTCAGAATGCAGGTGAGATTATCCTCCCCAGAGTCTTTCTCAAAAGGAACAATTGGATCTCACAAGCCCTGAAACATTGAGAATGAGGAGACAACTTGGCTCTCCCTCCCCGCCTTTTTTTAAAACTTTCCTTCTCTCATATACTCTCATTATTATTTTAAATAATTCAGTTTTATGTTTTTACTTGGGTTGAATGGGAGGGAGGGTGAACGTCAGGGGAGGGCGAAGGATAAACGAAGGACTCGGCAAGCAATGATCTATAAAAGGGGAGGATTATTCCCCTATAACATTTGGTTAATACGAGTCTGTAAAGCTATAAATAACATTTTCCCAAAAAAAGCACAAGACTGGCTCAGATCTGTATC
Source organism: Narcine bancroftii (assembly GCF_036971445.1). Classification (NCBI taxonomy): domain Eukaryota; kingdom Metazoa; phylum Chordata; class Chondrichthyes; order Torpediniformes; family Narcinidae; genus Narcine; species Narcine bancroftii. The sequence goes on from NC_091471.1 coordinate 367,338,075, forward strand.
GAGCTCTGTTGCGTTACAGAGCTTTGTCACTTGAACACGGCATATCACCCACTGTGCTTCTGATGGGACGCAGACTACACAGCACATTTCCCTACTCTGCAGACCCAAACAAGAACAGAGATGTTGAATGGAAATAAAAGCTTCTGCAATAAAGACAAAAAGCAAACTATGACAAGTCAGCAAGAAGCTTAGGGCCACTGGCACAACATGGTACAGTGAGACTTAGAGATTCCAACACTTGGGACAAAAAGGCTACTGTTCTGGAGGAAGTGAATCCAACAGAGGATGGTCAAATACTGAGGAGGAATCGAAAGAGCCTGCTGAAAAATATAAGAGACACTGCAGGAACAGACATATGCAGAAGATCCAGCCTGCTCAGCAACAGAGGAAACACCACCAGTGCTGGACAGTGGTCGACCAGCAGGGACAACACTAGAACCTGTGTTAAGGAGATTCACACGTGTTAGCAAAGCACCTGACAGACTTAATCTCAAAAAGAAAAGGAAATGCAAGCTTAAAAAGCTTGTGCCGCTGATGTTGTGTTTACGTTTGTGCTGAACTTTAAATTGAAATGAAAACTGTATTAGTGTGTCATGTTGTTAGATTAAACATCTCAAGGAAAGGCAATGTAATGATATAGTGATACTGCAACTCCTGACCACTAGAGGAGGTCAGAGACTAGTTTGTGGCAGCTTGGATTGGATTCAAGATGGATGCCTCCACACACTCTTGAGTCTCTAGCTAATAAAGTATAGATTTTTTTTAAAAGAACCCAAGTTTCTTTATTACAGTAAAAAACATCATACCAGTCACATTGATATATTTCAGCCAAGTAGTATTCTGCATGTATGAGGTTCAGCAACTGGAAGCAAGTCTCCATGAGACTTTTACCATCAAGGGTCTTCTTGCCCTGGCCTTTGATGGAGTGTTACTCAACCTGAAATTTGCTGAGAAATATTAGTCAAGCTTAGAAGTAGCATCTTCAATGAATGAGCTATGATTAGAGATCAGGAACAAACAGAGCCTTTTCCTCAAATGGTCGTGTTGAATTTCCAGGTTAAACAAGTTAAAATAATGAGGCACTTTTAACTCTGGCAATTGAGCAGTTGATGCTGCTTGGATTATCTATATTCCTCAAAGAGTTTGAAGTTACGTTTTTTTTTTATACCCTGCTCAACTGACAAGTGAGTTAAAACTCACGCACTCTGGTTCTGAGCACATTACCATTTTTGTTAGTGTCCTGGGTCAACTTCCAGAACAGGAAATTAGTTTGAGTCTTCATAAAGAACACCAGATTTTTAAAATAATTAATGGGTTATTTAGAGAATGCTCCAAGTTGTTCTGTAAATGAAAGTCTTTCATCTTCTTTTTCTGTATATCCTAATCACTACAAGTGCCTTCAATGTATCTACTGCATCAGCTTTTTCTATGCTTCCCTTTTGCTTCTTGCTGGGGATACTTTAAAAGCACCAACATCAATTCCATATCTAATTTCCTGTTTATTTTTCACATTTGTTTCATCTCTTTGCTCTTTTGAAATGTTATGAATTTTTGATATGTTATTGCAGTGTGCTCTGCAATTTTTGTGAGTCTTCTACTTGAGAGATATACTGTGTGCTTGGCACCATGCATTTGCAGACACTCAGAGAAGCCGGGTAAAACAGATATGCACGTGATCAAGGAGGAAGAGAGGCAATTGTGAGCTTGTGGAGCAGGTTGTGTGTCCGAAATTCAGATAAACCTCACAAGGTGAAAAAAATGATCCTGAAAGGAAACTTCCACACTATTTCCACCCTTGACAACATTGGTGTCCCAAAGGACTTTACATCCAGTGAAAAGTTGTTTTTTTTCCCCAGACACCTTTGCAATGCGAGGCAGAACTCCCTGACCATGTAGAGGCAAAAGCTCAGGAAAACGGGACCCAAATTACAGGACTGAAGAGATGGATAAGGTATGGATAAGCTCCATTGTTTGAAACAGGAAGGAAGGACAGGGAGGGAGTTTGCTCTTCCTTGTTTACACCACAGTATGATTTTTGGGTTGAATTACACTTCTGACATCAGGGGAACCAAATTTAAGATGTAGCATCCAAAGCCCTTGTTAGCAGATCACATTTTTAGCTCAGAAAACAGGCATTTTTCTTCTCACTTGCTTTATTATGCTGCAGATTCTTGTTGTTAAGTCGGCAAGGGATATACAGTAACTGCCTCAAAATACTTTTTTTTCTCTCTCCAGGAGACGTGATTGATTCCCACTCTGTAAACTTTGAGTGAATATGATCGCTCAGTCAATCATGAAGTTTGACACACATCACATACCCTAATTGGTACAGTAGAGCTCCAGTTGAGCCAGCAGTATTATATGACCATACAACACCTCAATTTAAACAGCAATGACATTTCCTAGTCAAGTCTAGTCATTATCCACAATTCTCAATGCAAACTGAGATGGATGAAGTCATCATGTGGAAATTTGTGACTGAATTACATTTAATGGAAAATGAGGATGTGTCTCAAGAAAGATGAAAAAAATCTAGAGAGCTCTTGAAGAGTATTTTTTAATATCCAGCCCTGCCTACATTCTCATGGTACATGAACAGCATGAGGGAGTGTGTCTGTGACGCAGAATGGCCATTTGTACTTTATTGTGATACTACCCAGGGTTATGAGTAAATAGCTCACCGAGAAAAGAAGCTTCCAGTTCAAATGCACAGAAATGCTGGAGGAACTCCGCTGGTCTCGCAGCGTCCATAGGTGTGCGGTAAATTCACCGACAGAAAATTCACGGACGAAAAATCACCATCGAATTCACAGACGGAAAATTCCCCGACAAACAAAAAAAAAATCTGACCCTCAAATTCACTGACGGAATATTCATCGATGAGCTTTTTAATTTTTAATTACCAATTAACACTTAATTTAAAGCTTTATAAAAGGACACTTTAAAATTCATAAAAAACTAAAATGATATATTATGAGCTATACTTCTTAAAATGATTTGACATAATGGTCAGGTTACTTCAAAATTCATTCATATTTCAGAACAATTCTTCTCATTCTTTTTACAGACCCGATATTTTCTCGTCTTTCACAGATGCTCTTGGTCTACAATATATTGTACAATTTTAGCTTTGCTTAAAGTTTTTTTTTAATGCACTAAATGAATTTCCAAATATTGGGATGGCAGGCAATTAGCTACTCTACAAACCCCCTCTATGCCAACCATTGACATTATTATTCATTTTTGGCAAATCATTTACGATAGCATCGTGAACGTTCCACATCTCACGTGGAAATTGCAGTGGTCGACACTGTTGCCTTCGATCTGGATGATCAATCAAAGTATCCTCAAAATAATCAATGACCTGTTAAGCTTCAGGAAGCAAAATTTTAAAAGCCACGACCTCTTTATGCAGAGGGACAAATGCTAATGCAGATAGCATACCAAGGTTTAGGGCAAAATCAGCATCCATCTCATATCATTGTTTCAGACCATGTTCTTGAACAACTCGAATGATGCACTGAGAAAAATGAAAAAACAAAAGCAACCTCTTTGTCTTGTGTTTGGGAATTCTGGTTTAGAAACTTCAATCATGGCTTTTTTCAGAATCAGTAGCTATTGTTAATGAGGCTGAAGAGGGATCAAATTTTTGATGCTTTCCAAAAAAATCCTATAGGTTTCTTCGGATTTGTTGGGGAGCAACACACACACGAATGGAATTGAAACATTATCTTCTACACCATGCAGCGTATATAATTGATTGGTTGTATCTGTAGCCTTCTTGCGAATCATTTCACAAATGCTTGCTGCTTCTACATGGTGATTGCGCTCATTTGAATGCTTAATTATATTGTCACCAACAGTAGATCCTCGAGCCCAATATTTACTTTTCTGATATGGGTCACACTTCCAATGAATTTTATCGTAATTTTGCTTTTCTTTGGAGTACGTGACCTTCAACAGAAAGCTTTTTTTCCCCCTTTCTCAGACTCTATAAAATGAAGCACCATTTCTTTAATGTTGTTGGTGGAAGATGGAGTCAAAAGAAGTCATCTGTCAAACTCAATTGTTAATAATAAATGTTTAGTTTAGTTGGTTGGTTAATCAATAAATTCATTTTTTTCAGTCATTCAACTGTCGGTGAATTCTCCCTCAGTGAATTTACCTGTAACCGTGTCCATAGGAGGTAAAGATAGGTTACTGACATTTTGGGCCTGGTCCCTTCTTCAGAAAGTTCTCTGAATCAAGACTAAAGAATGGCAGGGGGATGAGTCCAGACCAACAGTCAAATTGGATGCAAGAGGGAGGCTGTCAATTGATTTTGGTTCTCCGAAGGAGAAAGAGGGAAAAGGGAAGTGTGTGTGTGTGAGAGAGAGAGAGAGAGAGAGAGAGAGAGCAAGTGCGAGCATGCGCACAAGCTGTAGGTAACAACCTCTGTTCTTCTTCACCCTGTCACCTTTGCCTTAGTTCTCTCATCCCTCTTGTCTCCATTCACAGAGCCAAAATCAATCCTCACCTTTCCTCATCATATGCAATTAACATCTTTTGTTGGTGTGGACTCCTCTCCTGCCCAGTCTTCAGTCTTTATTCTGACACCTTCCTGTTTTTTGCTTATACCTTGAAGAAGGGCTCAGGCTTGAAACAATGGCAATATATCTTTACCTCCTATGAACATTGCAAGACTGGCTGAGTTCTTCCAGCATGCCTGTGTTGTTTTTGCTGCAATCACTGCATCTGCAGACTTTCATGCTTCAAGCCTCCAAGTTAAACTCTTCTAGATGCTTCCTCCCTGGGATGCGAGGGGTGTGGGCCATCGGCATTTTCTTAATCCCCAGATACTCCTCAAAAAATGGTGATGCATGATCTTCTTGAACCACTGCTATCTTTGCAGACATCTGTTGGGTTTGCTCCAGAATTTAGACCCATTGATGATGGTGTTAGATTTAAAGTGGAACATGTAGACAGTGGTGATTCAATGCACTTTGTTCCCTTTAATGAAATGAATTGCATTTTGTAGATGGTTCATTGTGCAATGTAGATGACATACAGGGCAGGAGTTGTGTGCTTCCATACAGGACATCCTTCAAGGAAACAGATTTGTCTCTTCAGCCCTTCCTCTTATTGGGATTCATGTCAATTATTACCTCAGAGCCAATGGACAGGGCTTGAAGAAAACAGTAAATCATAAATGCTCAGGCATCACAAATATTTGGCATTACAGTCTCACATAGGGCTGTCAGAGACCCTCTCTAATTGGCACACTGGAGTCTTTTCATTGAGCTCATCTAGAGGATAGTAAATAGAGAGGGTGCTAATGTTCACAATAAAGTCCCTCACTCCATTGAATAGACGTTTGACTTGTTCCAAAGCAATGTTCAAAAACGACCAGAGATTCAACTGAAACAGACACCAATGTGAATGCAACAGAACTGATTTCCACTAGATTTTCCTCCTTATGTCTTTCTATCCTTCAACGTCATGTGTGGAATGTCAGCATAAATGATTATAGCTCAAAAACAAGCCCAGACGTACACACAGCAACTCATAACACCAGGTCCTTTTAGCAATGGAAATGTTTCTGAAACATACGATATCACAATTTATCAAATGTTATTTAGAACTGCGGAAGGCTCTTTGGCCCATCTTAATTCATCTATCCATAATGGTTCCACAATCATCCCAGTTCTGTCCCTGAATGGATTATAGTTTTATTACCTTCACCACTTGACCTCAGAATTAATTTGCAGTGCACCATTTGTGTGAACAGAAATCATTTTTTAATCTGACACCTTCTTGAACTGGGTTAATTTTTTTTCCAGTCCTTGTTGCCCACTTTCCCAGGTATAATAAAGTCTCAGTCTTCCTGTTATTTTTTCATCCTGTCTCGATGACCTCAGACTTGTGGCTCTGCTCTCCATTTGTTGAATGTCAACTTCAAGTTGAGGACAATGAAAGAATCCAAAAGAGACATGTTCTGATCGATCATATCTTCTTCTGATTGTTTGGGTTCAGCATCTTCACATTCCACTGTTTTGGATTACTTCAAACTCAAGCTCTCTCTCCAATTATTATCGTCATTTGATAAATACTGCTTTTTATACCATTACCTTTTCTGACAAGATCATACCTGTGACAGATTCCACTACCACTTTATTCAGGTCTGCTTTGTGGGTCATAAAAAATAGTCGCCATCCCTTGCATCTATACATTTTCAATTAATAATTTCTCCATATAATCTGACATTCATCCCTCTACTTTTGGGGGGGAAAACCATGGTCAAAGCTGATCAGGTAGTTTATGAAAAATAAAACTGAATGAATATTAATAGGTCTGGGCTTTCTGCAAAACTAATGCATGAAACTGGATTTCTCCCTTAATAGCTGATTGATATGCTGTGGGTTTAAGGTATTTTCTTATCTTATTCTAATTTGCAATATTCATAGACTATGAGTCACAGAGAATCTCTCAGCACAGAAGTATGCTATTTCGCCTACACTGGTGTTCCTGGCTTGTTAGTGGGGCTGTCCAATTAATCCCTCTATACTGCACTCTGCTCTTCTTTTTCACTCCTTTTTTTTGGATGCTTCCACCACTATTTCAGGCAACATATATATCACAAGACCTCACTATGTAAAATGCATCATAGGTTTTTTTGTCAGTCGCCTTTTCTCAATTTTCCCTGACAAGCCAATCAGAATTTTAATATCACCATCACGTCACCTCAGCCCTCCCCCTCAAAAAGAAATCCCGCCTTCTCCAGTTCCTGCACAAAATTGAAATTCCTCATCATATAACCATATCATCATTTACGGAGCGGAAACAGGCCATGTTGGCCTTTCGAGTCCGCACCGGTTCATTGATTTTGTGCACCCTCTTCAGGCATTGGTCCCGGTAGATCTTCATTCAATAACGATGGGCGAATTCAATGCAGGTGGAATCTTATTGCCAACTAACTTACAATCAAAGCAGGCGCACCTCAAAGATGTGTACTTATCCCACTGGTCTACTCACTCCAAACCCATGAGTGTGCAGCCAGGCACAATCAAATGCCATCCCCAAATCTGCCGACGACACCACAGTCGTCGGCAAAATCACAGACAGCGACTACAAAGCACACAGAAGGGATACAGACCAGCTAGTTGAGTGGTGCCACTGGTGGAATTCTATAAAGTTAGCCTTGACCTTCTTTCTAAAGTCTGCTGACCAGATCTGAATGCAACATTGAAATCAAACTCAAATCCAAGTGAGGTGTACAACATTATGTGGGGAGAGATGATGGTGCGACTGCTTTTCACGTCGATCAGGGGGTGTCTCAGCCAGGGCATAAGTAGGAGATTTAGAGCAGGAAGTTTTTCCTTCCACATAGAGGTTAGTTGGAATCTGGAAGGTGTCATCTGTGGATGTGGTGGAGGCAGATGCTTTCACAGCACTTAAGAAGCATTTAGGTCAGCACTTAAATCTTTGGTTATGCCCCTGATGTGGGTAAATGAGATTAGTATAAATGTGTGCAGGAGTTGGTGTGGGCCAAATGGCCAGCTTTTGGACAGTGAAACTCTTCTAGAATGGAGTTAATGGTGGGGATCAACAACAAGGGTATTGTTCTTAGGAATGTTTTTTTTAAAAAAAGAGAAACTGCTGGTCGACCAAGCAGGTGGAAATTTTGAGATAACTGAGCTTGTGGTGAAGTGAAACTAATCGTCTTCAACTTACAAAGCAAAATGATCTTGTTAAGATGAAGCACATAGAAGCTCAAAAGAACGGTAGGCATGGATCCTTGGAGGTCACTAGAGCTGATGACATGGGTTCCTAAGGAGAAGGCCACTGAGGTTTTGACTAGAGTTGGATAGACAAGGATGGAACCACCCTGTTTGATAGTTAGGGATTGGAGGAGGATACCGAATGTAGCAGATGGAGGCTCTATTTACAAGCAGTTGTTCATAGATTCATATTTACTTGGATACTGAACCAAACTGACCTTAACCAAGACACTGTGGCGAGGCAATAATATTTTCCCATTCAGCACGGAACAGATTATAACCCAAGTCCCACTGAGGAGGAGGATGGTGAATCTAAATAGCACCCTTCAAATTCTTTACTTTCCAACCTACTGGTTTACTTAACCTTAAGTATTCTAATGCAAACGGAGAAGAATGATTGTGGAGACCGACGGGGAAAGCAGCTGGTCAACTGAAGATCAATCAAAGTGTTGAAGATTTCAGGTGTACCTCAGAAGCTGTGAAAATTAATGCAAGAGAGTTTGCAAAAAAAAAATCAGCTCACTTATCAATCATTAATCTCACTTAAAACAGGTGTCCTGATGTACAGAAAATTTCCCCCAGCTTCCAGAACAAAAGCAGCAATCAACATGAAAATTTCATGGCATTATTCATGCACTCCACCCACTGTTTGCCCTGCATTGCACTAATTAAACAAAAATAAAACATAGAAGAAACTCAACTATTGCACTGACAACCAGATTCAGCAGCCAGCTGTGTTTTCACTAAAATTATTCAAAAGGCCTGTCAGTAAAAATTTATCAGCTGATGTCTCTTCATGGTGAGCTTTTGCAAAGATACTTGGATGCAGATTAAGCTCAATATGAAACCAGGGGCCATCGTTGGTTTGATTTTTAAAAATGGAGCAATGTTCTCTTTCTGTTGCAAATTTTCACCCAGGGAAGAAATTCTGGGAATGTCAGTTTCAGGGTTGTGAATTCAAAGGATAAAATGGCGTTTCTGCCAGTGAAAAATATTCTAAAATGCACGTGTAAAAAATGTTCCCTGAAAATCTCTCAGAGATGGACAAACTATCTAGAATCACATGAGGCCATTGAGCTCATTGTGACTGTGCTAGCTCTTTGAAGAGCAATTCCCTCACTATTCTTTGCCCAATTCCTTACTCTCTGATTTTATGTTTTAAATAAATTAGCCATTTTTTTCCAATTGAAAGCCACAAACAAACCTGCATTCACCACATTTCCAGGCAGTGCCTTCCAAATCATTACCACTTACTACCCCAAATTGTTTGCCCTGGATCTTTCTCCAATTGTCTTCAAATTGTGTCCTCTCATCCTTGTCCACACCCTACCCCATGTGGATGGGAATGGTTTTTCTCTATATATCCCATTTAAATGTGTGGCATGTTGGATGCTTTGATTCAATCTCCTCCAATCTCTTTGATCAAAGAAAGGTTCATTGTTTTAAATGCAATGTCTCATTCCTGGAATTATTCCACGAAAGGAGTCATTTGTGTTTATCAAATTTGTTCATTGTGTATTTTGCAAATCAAAATGAATTGATCATCTTGGAGTTATGGTTCCTCCTTTAAAATTTCACAAACATAATTAGTATAGAAGGCAAGTTTCAGCTAAATAGCAGAGTTATCGGAGGAGACAGAGAGAGGGCTACAGGTTGATGGAAGATCTGAACACATTAACAAATAATGATAAACCTGTAACATAAAATAATTTTAAATGATCAAGGACATACAAAGTCAAGAAAGCAAGTCGAATTTCTTGCACAAAACATGAATGTAGTCACAGTATAAGTGTTTCAGAAAGTCACAAAACGTCCAAGTTAATAAAGATTATACAAAGAACAATATCAATTCCATGAAGTATAAAGTCAGAATTTTTGTGCAATAGATCATATGGATAAAATTAAATTTCAGAAATTGTGCCACGGAATGGAGGACAGGTTTGACAAGAGGCATCCAGATGAAAAAGAATATTCAGGACTGGAAGTTTCGGAGACCTGAAATTAGAGCAAAAATGCAAAATACATGACATATATTGCATTTACATTTTCCCAAATGTACACATTATATAAAGATAGTACCTAGGATAATACGTAAGCGCGCGCATGTGTGTTTTTAATCAATCTCCTGAGCTTCACCTGCAGAAAAAAACTCACCAGAACACCAGCTCTCATCATTGCAACGTGTTGCAGGAGAAGCTGGTACAAATAACAGTGAGCAGATATAGTGGCAGTCACTCATCATCTTGTGTATACGTGAGGACATTCATGGAACAATTCAAATATATTCTTGCATCTCTTTGTAGCCATCAAATCCAAAGATCACCTGCTTCACATCAATGACAACCCTTTTTAAACCTGGCCTTTCCCAAAATATCTCTCTTCTGCAATTGAGAAAACTGGAGCAAGGGATGAGTTCAGGAAAACTTGTCACTGAAGCTCCTTTGATACAACCAGATGCAGCTACAAAGCTAAGATTTTGTAAATTCATTCCTGCAATTGGTGGCTTGACAATATTTCCCAAGCCATAACCTGCAAACCTATTGAGAAGTCATGAAACACAGTTCCAGATGATTGCAGTGGTCTCATTTGTTGATCACTTTCAGATATTTGCCTTTTACCAGCAATGTCGAGTAATTGCTCAGAACTGACCCAAATAATTGACTGGTTTCTCTTTTCACGGATACATCCTGACTGGCTGAGTTCCTGTAGCATTTCTGTTTTTGTTTCAGATTCCACCATCTGCAATTTTACTTGTTCTCCATGAAATGTAATTGTGCTTGCATAAAGCAATAAAAGCCACTTCTAAAAGCAGATTGTGTGAAATTGGTCATAAACGCTCAGGACAAGAAAAAACTTCAGAGGGTTGTTAACTCAGCCTGTGACATCACGGGCACCAGACTTCACTCTTTCGAGGGTATCTACATGAGGCAGTGTCTTATAAAAAGCAGCCTCTATCCTCAAGGACCCCCACCACCCAGGCCATGCCCTCTTCACTCTGCTACCATCAGGGAAAAGGTCCAGGAGCCTGAAGACGACCACGCTGCGGCACAAGGACAGCTTCTTCCCCTCCGCCATCAGATTCCTGAATAATCCATGAACTAAAGACCCTGCCTTACTTGGACTTTCCATGCACTTTTTACATTTATTGTTGTAAGGTGGCTTATATAAATGTTTCTGCTGTGATGCTGCCACAAAATGAGAAATCTCTTTAACAAATTCTGAAATGTTGGTTAAAATCCCTCTGACCATGAAGTGAATTACAGGAGAATAACTAGAGTCCGTTTGGCAATCACCAAGAATATTTACATTTCATTATTTTCAACACTGCATTTCCTCTTTCCTAACTTTGTCTCCTCCTAGGCAAGGAGACACATTCTGTTGCTGAAGTTCCAAGACATCAGTCCTCTGGGATTCAGATGAAGAATCCACTTAAAAACAGATATTGAGGTGAATAATATCGATGTCATCAAGCTAAATTGTCAGCCACCTCTTGGTTGGTAGCCCCTGAATCAGAAGGTTGGGTTTTTTAATCTTTGTCGTGCTCTTGAGCGCTCCAGAGTGCCACACCAAAGGAGTGTCGAGGAGCTGGTGAATTTCATTCAAAAAGTTCATCTAAGACACTATCGCAGCTGGTTGTAAAAATCCATTTTGGCACCATTTTTAAAAACAAAATGAGAGTCATTCCTGCTGTCCTTTCCAAATTTCAGTTCTCAGCCAGGGTCACGAAAAACAGATGATATGCGTGAACTGACTGGCAGGTTTCCTGTGTTAAACGTCAGAAGTAGAAATGAATCACCTGAGAGCATCCAGAACTTGTGAAGGATGTGATATAAATGCATATTCTTTTGTTCTTTGATGGTGTTAGATTGAAAGGGTGGGAGAAGGTCCATAAACAATCGCATAGAGCAGAACGTAATGTCCTTGTGCTATAAAACCCTTGCAATTCTTTATTATCCAGTGGTTATACCACTTGTTTCAAAAAGATCAAATCTATCTAACTAGACTTCAAAGTGTTTTCATGCTTTACTTGCTTCTGTTCTGATGTGCGTTTACAAGTCCCATCATTTGTTATATCTTACAAAATGAAGACATCATGATCAAAACTATTTTTTAAATGTTCAGAAAAGGCACAGTGAAATCCTATTTGTGAATTCTATATGAAGATTGATCAACTACTTATGAAGTTATATTTGAGTCTGTGATTCAGATATGGATTTGCCAATTATTAAGTTAAGACTTAACTACCTTCTAAAAGTGCCTAGGGGCCTGTTATGGATGGGGAATAAATGCACACCTTGTCTGAAATTCCATGAACAAAGAGACAGGCAGCTTCCCGCGCTGTCTTTAAGGAGTTTGTACGTTCTCCTCATGTCTGCATGGGTTTTCCCTGGGGACTCCTGTTTACTCCCACTATTCAAAACGTGCCAGGGGTTGTAGGTCAATCGGGTGTAATTGGGCAGTACAGGGCCGTGGGCTGAAAGGGCCTGTAACCGTGCTGAATGTCTCAATTAAATATTAAAAATTAAATTAAATTAAAACATGGAAAGGAAAGGTTGATCACAGCAATAGTACATTGGTAAATTGAGAGGAAGAACTGAATATGGGGTCTGCCTCCCATAAAGAGATTCTTTATGTTATGAAACAAAACAACATAATTTATGATTTTTACTAATTTATATTCTAGAATGCTACATCCCTTGGAGAATCATGAGAAAATCATTAAATGATCTCAGCTAATATGTGACACAATGGAATTATAGCAGGGTGTCATTGTTCACACCCCATGAGGATAATTATTCTGAGAACATAGAATAGTTTAGTACAGGAACAGGGCTTTCTGTACCAAACACGATGTCTGAAACAAACTAGAAATCTTCTGCTCTCACCTGATTGACACCTCTCAATCCTCTTCGTATTCTTTTAACTCTCTAGAACCCTTTAAATGTTAATGTTCTATCTGCTTCCACCACTATCCCGGTCAATCTGTTCTAAGTATCTTCCATTCTCCGTGTAAAATATTTGTTTGCACATTTCCCCTAAACCTCACCTTAAACACATGACCTCTAGTGTATTTCCCTGGGAAAAATATTCTGATTGTCCACCCTATCAATGCCTTCATGATTTTATATACCTCTGTCATGCCTCTCTTTAGTCTTCGACACTTCAGGGAAAACAACCCAGGATCATCCAATCTCTCTTTCTCCCCCCCCCCCCCCCCCCACCCCCCAACCCTCTAAGTCAGACAACTTCCTGGTAAATTAACTTCCTGGTAAACTTCCTGGTAAATCAGACAACTTCCTGGTAAACTTCTTCTGTACCCTTTCCAAAGCCTCTGCACCCTTCCTGTAATGGGATGACCAGAATTGCACACAGTATTCCAAGTGCTCTACGATCACACTCAAAGGGAGCGTAAACTAGAGAGCATGTTTGATAGTGTCGCATTATTCCCAGCTCACTCTTACCTTAGCATTTAAGTAAAAGGATCAGTGCATATATCTGAGAATTTCTGTGGGAGTACCAGAATAAGGAATATTTTGAAGTGGAGAGCAAAAATTGAAGGTAGAAACTATTTTCACATACACACTGCATTTAGCTAAATATTTAACGGTACATCGATGAATATTTTATGTCATTGTCAACCCACATAACATTACATTTTCTATCCTATATACAAGTTGTCGTGAAATCAAAATCAGCGCTACCACATCTACTTTGCAGCTTGAACCGACTAATGCCAGAGTGTACAAGGAGAATCTAACTGACAAATCACCGGCAAACTTAATACTCTCTTCACGCTGCCTAACATGTTAATTTATATGCTGAATTATATTGCATTGTATTTTTCAATCATTTTCAATCTTGATGACCAATGTCAATTTTACTTGGCAGGAGAAGCACTTGCTCTTTTTGTGTTGCATTGAATAAATAATAAATATTTTCCATCATCTGTAGGTTTAAAGCCATCAACTAAAATAATTGTTGGCTTTAACAAAAATCCATGGTGTGCACACAATCAACAAGACGTCAAAGCGAAAAGCAAAAATAATGGGATGATTTATTGAATAAAAAGAGAGAATTAATAACTTGCAGATGAAGGAAACTTTGAATACAGTTTAGTTAGTGATTTTAACATTGATGCTTGCAATGTGGGTGCATAAATTGCATTTTTGATTAATGAGGCGTCAGAAACGATTGTCACAAATTTCTAATGCATCAATGATCAAATGGACTAATTAATTCTCTTAGCTCAGATGGTAAATACACGCCTCAGTGTACAACATAGAAATACAAAATGGGAAGACCTAGGTTTGAACCCTAATCTTTAATGTACCAGCTGATGTCAACCACAGACATCAGTAAAGGTGTTTAAAATTAGACCAGTTCCCTGTACTGGGAAAGAATGGAATAGTACCTGGATCTCTCACTCCTGCTGGTTAATCAGTGATATTGTTGGAAAATTATTGGCTGAGGTTGAGATTGGATTCAGCACTGGTGCTCCTCGTGGTAAATTACCTGTCAACACTTACTTCGAGGGCAATGTGAAAAATGACTACTTCTGTGAAGTACTCAACAAAATCTAATGCAAGTAGAATTGCACTTTAGGACAAGTCCTTCAGGAGCAGGGGACAGGGCACCAGGTTGGAAGCAGATATATGTTCAGAATAAAACAAACAAAAACTGGAACTGACATAAATATTGTTTTAAGATTCTCTGAACAACTTTGAAGTTAGAATTCTTCTTCATGCCATTGGACACGAAACAATGAGAAGCTAAGGAGATTCAGCAGGTCAGACCACATCCATGAAGACAAAAGGTCACTCAATATTTTGGGTTGGGACTCTTTATCGAGGCAAAAGTGGGAATGGATGATACCAAAACTAGAGGCAAATAGGCCTGGGGAAGTGCCAGGACGTGATAGGTACCGGAGAAATGAAGGTGTGGGAGATGGAGAGTGAGGCAGGGTGGGGGTGGGGGGAGTAAGGGGTAGGGAGATCACACAGTGATATGGGAAGTTTTGTGGAAAAGTAGATTGGGAACAAGTAAGGAAAAGATAAAAACTGTGGATCAGGATTGGGGTGGGATTACCAAAAAATGGAAATATCAATGTTCATGCAAATGGGTTTTAAGCTTTCTCAGAGGAATATAGGTTGTTCCTCCAGTTTAAATTTTGTCTCCCATGGGAAATGGATGGGGCCAAGGGCAGATATGTCTGTGTGAAAATGCTGAGAGGAATTAAAATGGCTGGTAACTAGCAGGTCCAGTTTGTCGATAAGGGCAGTGCAAGGTGCTGAGCAAAGTGGTTGTTCAAACTGCTTTTAGTCTCATCCACTCTGGTAAATCCAAATAAGATTACAATGGGGAAGAAAAGATTATGTTGGAAATGCAGTTCAGAAATATCTTCCACAATTCTCTCATCTACGCAGAATTCTATAGATGTCTGCAATGGAGGAAGTAAAAGATCCCATTAAGCTCTTCAGCACCTTGGAGAGTTCAATGGAAGTTTTTCTTTCTCTATTCAGAGGTCTTGGCTAAGCAAGCCTGCTCAATTCTAATTACTCTTGAGCCTGTGATGTGAAGCTGTCATCTTGAAATGTTGAAGTCTATGTACTGAGGATATGCTCATTGTGCTATGAGGTAGAGAATTCAATAATTTGGACCCAAACAAGATGAAGCAACACTGATGCTCGTCGGATTAGGCTACAGTTTGATGAGAATGTGGCACTTGGAATTTGGAGATTGCAGGGTTAAAGTAAATATAATCCAAAAATTACATCAAAACATTTAGAAATCTTTCTCAATTCAAACAGCAATCATTTTCCCTGTCAGAATATCAAAATCATGATAAGATTATAGTACATAGCAGCTGAAATTTAAACCCATCGAGTCTGCCCCAGCATTAAATCATGAGCTGATCCATTTTCCCACTCAGCCCCATTGCCCAGCCTTCTCCCCGTATCCTTTGATGCCCTGGCTAATTAAGAACCTATCAATCTCTGCCTTGTACAATATACACCCATTGACTCTTTGGCCTCCACAAAGACCTGTGATAACAAATTTCACAGATTCACCACCATCTGGCAAAAGAAATTCCTCTGCATCTCTGTTCTAAGTGGATGCCCTTCAATCTTGAAGTTGTGCCCTCTTGTCCTAGACTCTTCCGCCATGGGAAACAAACTTTGTACAGCTTCTCTGTCCACGTCGTTCAACATTTAAAATCTTTCTTTTTTTTTTTCTTTTGGCTTGGCTTCGCGGACGAAGATTTATGGAGGGGGTAAAAAGTCCACGTCAGCTGCAGGCTCGTTTGTGGCTGACCAGTCCGATGCGGGACAGGCAGACACGATTGCAGCGGTTGCAAGGGAAAATTGGTTGGTTGGGGTTGGGTGTTGGGTTTTTCCTCCTTTGCCTTTTGTCAGTGAGGTGGGCTCTGCGGTCTTCTTCAAAGGAGGCTGCTGCCCACCAAACTGTGAGGCGCCAAGATGCACGGTTTAAAATGCTTCAATGATATCTCCCATCATGGTCCTAAATTCCAACGAGCACAGGCCAAGAGCCATCAAATAATCCTTATATGATAACCCTTTCATTCCACAAACATCCTTGTGAACCTCGGCTGAATTCTCCCCAATGTCAGTCCATCCTTTCATAAATGAGGACCCCAAAACTGCTCACAATAATCTGTGGTCTCACCAGAGCCTGATAAACCCTCAACATCACACCCCTGCTCCTATATTCTATTCTTCTTTCAATGAATGCCAGCACTGCATTTGCCTTCTTCACAACTGACTTAACCTGCAAGTTTACCTTCAGTTTATCCTCATCAAGGACTCCCAATTTTCTCCTGATTTAGAACATAGTCTGCCTGTTTATTTCTTCTACCAAAGTGCACGACTGTACATTTTCTGACATTGTACTTCATTTGCCATTCTCCTTTTGTCCTAAGGCCCAAGTCATTCTGCAGCTTCCCCATTTCCTCAACACTACTTGTCCGCCACCTCCCTTCGTATCATCTGCAAACTTGGCAACAAAGCCATTTTCATCCTATAATCTGAATCAATGATATACAACATAAAAAGAAGTGGCCCCAACCTGACACCTGTGGAAACTAACTAGCAACTGTTAGAATATGAATATAATTCCTGTATTCCAACTCACTGCTTCCTGCTAATAAGCCAATGCTCTACCCACACTAGTATGTTTCATGGTATACCATCTTGTTAAATCGCCTCATGTGTGGTACCTCATTAAAGGATGAATGAAAATCCAAATAAATACATACCACTGCATCTCCCTTATCCAGCCTGCTTGTCACTACTTTAAAGAACTCAAATAGGTTTGACAACCAAGATTTTCCCTTTCCCTTAAACTATGGTGGCTTTAGCTGTCTTGTCGTGTGCCTCAAAATACTGTGTAATGTCCTCCTTGATAATCGACTCCAACAAGTTCCCAACCACTGATGTCAGACTAACTGGTTGATCATTTCCTTTCTGCTGCCTCCCTCCCTTCTTGAATAATGGGGAGACAGTTGTAATATTCCAGTTCTCAGGGACCAAGCCGGAATTGATCGAAACATAAAGCACCCTGGAAAAGTAAATAAGAAATTACCACCCAAAGGATATTTTGGAATATTTAGGGATATGGGCTGCCCAGCAATGAGCTGGGGTCAAACCTAATTTGCTTGGAAAAAGAGTTGTTCTTCCTGGCAGTGCCAGGAAGAGCAGGCTCTAAACAGTGGGCTTATCGACATGCCAAAGATGATTAGAAGCCTACAATCACCCCATCACCCCCACTTCTAGTAGACTGTCTAGCCACTTTCCTCCTCAGATTTTTTATAAGGCCTCCAGCACAGTAACACAAGCCTGTGCCACCCAATCAACCTACAATCCAGGCAACCTTTTGAATGGTGGGAGGAAATCGGAGCACCTGGAGAACATACAAACTCCTTACCGAGAGCGCCAATACAACCCCCCCGGTCACCAGCATTGCGCTAACTGCTACACTAATTGTGCCATTCCAAGAGTCAAAAGACATGGGCCAAAATTCTTGAAATAAGGTGAAAAGACCAATTTGGGGGTCTGCCTGATCTGGTGAGGGATGGTTCCAAAGGAAAGAAGCCACGGTCATCTTCTCTCCCAATGTCCTGGAACATGCTTCCTGTTCATCTCCTTCTTTTACTTAGTCTATAATTATGTAGCACGAAAAGCCAATCTGGATATAAGTGGCCGGTCATATTTTTGATCCAAATTGATGGCCAGGACTTTAGATCTATTACTTAACCAGTTATAAACCTCCTAGAATAGTATCATGTTGAACAATTTGGGGTTTTCTTTCAGTCTTGATCAATGTAGACAGACATCACAATGCCTGCTTTTAATTCAAGATAATTGGGCTGAACATTTTAAAAAATGGGATGGAGAGTATGGCTGATGAGCTGACTCTGAGAAAAAAACCCATTTTTTAAAGATTGAATCAGTGAGTTGATGAGTTTAATTTCAGGGCCAAGATTAACCAATTATAACTCTGGATGCACTAAAATACAGAAAAAGCATTGATCATTTTCCACCGCAAGAACAATTGCATTACGAGCAGAAACATCAGGATTGGAAACAGAATGCACCTACTTCACTGCAGTATACAACTGCCTGAAGCCCTAAGTTTACATTCTTCTTGCAGGGTGAACATTTAAAAAAGAAGCAGGAATAGTCCATCTGGCCCTTTTGAGCCTGCTCTGTCAAGCAATAAAATCACGGCTCATACTGTGAATCATTTACTTTGCAGCCTGATTCTTACATCTTCGAATTTGCTTTGAGTCTAAAAATCTCTCTGTCTCAGCCTTAAATACGCCCAATGACTGAGGACCCTTCGTTCTCGCAGGTAGAGATTCATATGCCTCCATATGAACCAGCTTAAATACCAGCTATAATATCGGGATTAAAGTGCTACCAGCTCAACTAGCTGAAAGGCTCTTATCACAAAGAAATAGCTAATAATCTTTTCTAACAGTGTTTTTATCTGCTATTTGGATAACACTGACCTTAGCACAGCACAGTACAGGCCCTTGTATATTCCTTCTTAAAAAAAATGTATTAAACCCTCCCTATCCCATAACCCTCTATTTTCATTTCATCCATTTGTCTGTTTAAGAGTCTCTTAAATGCCCCTAATGTTTCCACCATTATCCCTGGCAAGACATTCCAGGCACCTATAGCTTTCTGTGTCAAAAAAAACGTACCTCTGATGTCTCCCCTTAACTTTGTACACACGTTCTCTGGTGTTTGCTGATCTTGCTCTGGGAAACAGGTGCTGGCTGTCCACCCTATCTATGCCTCTCATAATCTTGTAGACCTCTATCAAGTCTCCTTTCATCCTTCTACACTCCAAACAGAAAAGTCCCAGCTCTGCTAACCCTGCCTTATAAGACTGGTTTCCCAATCCAGGCAGCATCTTCATCCTCTCCTTTATAATAAGGAGGTGACCAGAACTGAACACAATACTCTAAGTGTGGTCTCACCAGAGATTAGTAGAGTTGCAATAGGACCTCTCGACTCCTGAATGCAATCCCTCTATTAATGAATCCCAGCATCCTCTAGGCCTTCTTAACTATCCTATCCTAGCTAAGGGAGTTGTGGTCACTCTCACCAAAATGCTCCCCCACCGAGAGGTCCGCCATCTGACCACGTTCATTCCCCAGAACTAGATCCAGCATGGGCTCTCCTCTAGTCGGCCGGTCCACATGATGTGTCAAAAATCCTTCTTGTACACACCTGACAAATTCAGCCCCATCTATCCCCCTTGCAGTCAGGAGGTGCCAGTCAATATTAGGGAAGTTGAAATCACAGAATTTATTGTGACAATCAGGTCACTCCTGTCTATATTTTTCAAAACTTTTTTTAACACTCTATTAAATATGAAGGAGTCAAATAAGTGATATGATCAAGATTATATGGAACCCAGTTTGAAATTCAAGACATACTTAGAGAAAACAATTTACTATTAAGTGTGTTCCTATATGCACCTCGTAAACTTCTTGTCTGAAATAGGATAGATTTTTCACTGTAGTGGATAATTTCAGTGTAGCCGCAGAACCTTTTCCCACAATCTTGTTAAGTCTTTTACGAAGCGTAATGTTGGAATATAAATCCTTTTCACCTCTAAGCTAGCTAACACATGCCATAATATCTTGACAATTCTCAGAGGTATTTCAGCACCAAGTAATTCTA
The DNA here is from genome assembly GCF_036971445.1 of Narcine bancroftii. Classification (NCBI taxonomy): domain Eukaryota; kingdom Metazoa; phylum Chordata; class Chondrichthyes; order Torpediniformes; family Narcinidae; genus Narcine; species Narcine bancroftii. The sequence continues at coordinate 367,358,047 of NC_091471.1, forward strand.
TCCAATATTTGAGTTTTTGGGGTACTTTAACTAACACTTAGTTTCTCTGCTAAAATACTACAGATGTTGGAAATCTGAAAGAAGAATGGAAAATGATGGCAGATCGGATGGCACTGTGGAAATCAAAAAATTGTTATCTTTTTAGGCCATTATAACATATCTCTAATTTTATCCAAATCTCATGAAAAGTTCTCCACAGGTAACATGACCTGTTCCTCTCTCGACATTTGATATCTGACCAGCTCGGCATTTCCAGCATTTTGGGCTTATATTCAGCTTTCTTGCTTCCTTGTTTGAGTTATATAGGAGATATGTAATTGGCATTTTTGCTAAGTAATTCTGATTTTTCCTAGAAATGTTTTCTTTTCAATGGTGAATGGTCAAAATTTTATCCCTATTTTTTACAAAATATATTTCAAAAGAGCAAGAAAGCCTCATGAGAGGTTACACACTGGAAGATACTGACTATTACAGACTATATACCTGCTCCTATAAATTGTGTCACCTTTCTTTTCAAGCATGGCCCAAACTTACTTGTTATTTGCAGCATTCTAACCAAAATTATCAATGAGAGCTGTTGAAATGGGAGTGCTGAAGTTTTGCTCAACATGGGAGTGTTCAAGTTTTACTTGACATTTTTCTTTGTCAAGTTTACTGTCATCTGATTGCACAAGTACAACCCGATGAAACAGCATTCTCCGGTCCTCGGTGCAAAACACACAAAAAAACAACCAGACATAACACACAACCAGACAGACAATACATATGCAGGACAAGTATTCATATAAATAAATAAAGAAAGAATGCCTGCTGTTTTGTGAATACGCGAGTCTCAGATGAGCAGTTCCTTTGGTTGTTCAGCATTCTCACAGATTTAATGGACGGCCTTTTAAAATTCAACACTAAAGCTGACTATTTTAAAACCCTGAATACTCAAAACTTTTCAAATAGATTTCAAGGCATCTTCTTGCTGGTTTCAATACCCATGCAAATTTCTTCTGCATCAACCCAAATTAATTATTCTGGTTCAGTTCAAGCAGATCAATCGTAAGATGCAAGGTCTGGTCCAGAGAGAGCAGAATCACAATATCTGATTATATGTCGGCATCAATATAAAGATGGTATAGTATTACAAGATCTGAATATTTCAGTGATCAATATTAAACACGACTTCAAGCTACAAAGAGTGAATGTCCTTCGGCAAATTGTTTGATGAAGACATTTTGAGAAAGTGGAGATACCCTTCTGCTAGCATCAATACTGTATTTATCTACTGCAGGAAGTGTTAGCCAAGCACAGAGAAATATCATTAAGTGGAAGGGAACCTTACTTAAGCAGAAATACCAGCACCAAGGGAAGGAAGAAGTATGAAGCAGCATCTGGGTAAACTCTCTGGATGGACTGAGTTACAGCTTCACCGAAGCAAAACAATGGCATTCAAGTTTATTGTCAGAGTACATACATGACATCACATACAATCCTGAGATTATTTTTTTTATGAATCAAGTTGCCACATCAGCTCAAGACCATAGCAACATTCATTCTGGAGATTGATCCACACATGAAGACAACACTCTAACTACAGTAAAGGCCCCTTTTACCCAGAATTCAAGCAACCGACAACCTCAAGCAACCAGCAAAAAATTGATGAAATAAATTAAAACATACATAAGAATAAACAAAAGATTAAATAAAAGTTTAAAATTGTAAAAGTAAGTATTCTCTGAAGTAACACATAAACCTTTGGTGAAGATGGGAGCAAATATTCAGTCAGCGGAGGGCCTTGGCTGGGCTTTGCTCGTAGTGGATGTTTGAATAAAGTTGTGTTTGAATAAAATTGCATCGCCCACGATTAAGAGCTGGTTGACGGTGCTCGCTATTGAGGTGACTCTCTTAAAATGTCTCCTGATCCCTGCTTTGTAAGAGTCTTTATCTTTATTAGTATATTATTAAGTACATTAGTAAGGCTTTATCTGTAAACTTGGGGAATGGGGGGGAGGGGTTTAATTATCTGTGACGTTATTGTTCGCCATTCAGGCAGCTGCATGAAGATGCAGTGACAGTTGAATGTTTTTTTTAAATTTGACTGAAAATAAAGTAAAATTATTTAAGGTTTATATATTCATGCAAGTGAAGTTTGTTCAGTATAAGTAGAGCATTTTTTTAACATTTAATCGTAATGCAGGTGTATTAGTTAGGCATTATAAGAGTGACTCTCAAGAAATGGAAAACTCGCTTATCTGGCAGCTCCCAATCCCTGAAGGTGCCAGAAACCAGGGGTTTTACTGTATCAACAAAGAAGCGCTAACAGTCAGCAATCTCTACACAACAAACACCAGTAATAATACTAAGTGAACCATACAACAGAAGCAAACACCACAGATGCACCCACACCTGGGCCCATGCATGTAAACTCACACCATTCCCATTGCCTGTGGTGCCATTTTGACAGATTATTATTAAACCTATGAATGCAATTAGCATATATGAACTAGAACATTAACTCTATCATCTTGCAAGGCTGGCATTTTTCATACATTGACAAAATACCATTAAACCCTCTGAAACACTAAAATTATTTAGTACACAATCATAATAAATTGACAAGGTTAATTTTTAAAAATTTATTGACAGAATTCCATTAACTACCTGAAGCAGGAATGCTCCTGGCAGTTGTAAAATGCTGCACAAGGTTTTGAAATTATTCACCCATTGTTACCTTTACATATGTTAAAATATCAAAGAATTAATTTAGGCTGGATTTCAAGGTGCCCAAATGCAGACCCAGATCATTTGGGCATCCACTCTCTCAGATTTGTTCAGAGGTGCACTTTGGATCAGTTCCCTATGGCATGGTCTAATGCAGTGCTTCTCAACCTTTTTCTTTCCACTCACATCCCACTTTAAGTAATCCCTAGGACATCGGTGCTCTGTGATTAGTAAGGGATTGCTTAAGGTGGGATGTGAGTGGGAAGGGAAGGTTGAGAACCACTGCTCTAGACCCAATAGTTACTGAAATATTTTGTTTGAGAAAAATTGTCATTGGCCCATTTCCTTCGGAGTTATGAAACCATGCACATAACAAGTCAATTAAGTACAATTAAAACAGTGGTTTTTCAAACCTTTTCCTTTCCACCCACATCCCACCTTAAGCAATCCCTTACTAATCACAGAGCACCGATGGCACAGGGAATACTTAGTGGCATGTGAGCAGAAAGAAAAACGTTGAGAATGACTGGTTTAACATGACCTGATTCAAAGTCTGTTCTTAATGTGTTGAGAGAGGATCCTTGCACCCAGATACAAAAACTGAAAGTAAATCGGAGCAGGAGTAGGTGATCACACACTTCCAGCCTGCCCTGTCCTTCTATATGATCATGGTAGGTCTATGCCGACATTAACTCCTCTTCCATGCCAGTTCCCCATAACCCTCAATTCTTTAATCTTTCACATATTTAGCTTTTAAAAGTATCTAACGATCTGACCACCATCATCACCTGGGGCAGAGAATTTGAGAGATTTCCCACCTTCTGAGAGAAATACCTCAGTTTGAGATGTCCATGCTCTTATTTTGTAGCTGTCACATCATCTTTCATATAAGGAGATGAAAATTGCATACAATTTTCCAGGTCTGTCCTCACAATTTTCCAGGTCTGTCCTTACATTGTGCAACTGTAATAAATCCCGCCCCCCGCCCCCCCCACCATTCTTAAACTCAAACCCTTTTGCATTAAAGGCCAATTTGCCATTTGTGCATTTAACAAATTGTTGGACGTAACTGCTAACCTTGCAATTCATGTATTAGAAACCTGGACTTGTTTGGAGTCTCTGTCCACTTAAATGGGAATTCTTTTGATTCCTCCCCAAGAAAGTGCATGATATTGCAATTCTCTTCCATTTGCAAGATTTTGACTCATCACTCAATACATCTTTATCCTGCTGCACAATCACAATCCCCTCATTCCATCTGGAAATTTGGAAACCTTACATTTTGTTTTCACCTTTGATTTATTGATTATAAATGGCAATTGAGTGCAAAAATGCAATCTCTCGGGTACTTGTGGTTTGGCTTCACTAATGAAGATTTAGGAAGGGGGCTGTCCATGTCTGCTGCAGGTTCACTGGTGGCTGACGAGGACAGACATGCCTGGCAGCAACGGATGCAGGGGAGAGTCGAGGAGGATGGTCAAAGATGTGGGCAGGTCCTTTAAGCCTGCACAGTGGATTTTTTAGGTGGAGTACACTGTGTACAGTGCTGGCCCCACTCTTGATCTGCCAAGGTCTGGCAAGCTGGTATGGTGACACACCAGAGTGTCCTTCTCTTAGATGGATGGCTTGACAACGCTAACAAGCCCCATCTGCCCAGGTTTGAAATCAGATTTGTCCTTCTCTTAGGCTGTCTGCCAACCAAGGCTAACGATCCCAGCCTAACCATCCAGTTATCCCACCGGACACCCGGTAGCACCATGATGTAGCAAACTAAATAAAATAGGGAACTCTGACAAGAAGGTGTTGCTATGAATGCAGTAATGGAGGAGAGGCCATTTTCAGGGATCTCCTGCCTGGCACGACACAGAGAAAGGATAGGCGATGTATGACATGTTCACTTTCTCTGGATGAATGGGACATCAGGCCCAGCCCAGTTCTACTCTAGTTACTACTCCTGCCTGAAGGGGGTCCATTATTCCAACTTTTCTTTTCCATCTGACAGCCAGATTTCAGTCCATGGTAAAATCCTTCCTTCAGTACCTTGTGCATTTAATTTATGCAAGCAAACCTCTAACGTGACACCTTGAACAATGCCTTTTGGAAATCTAAATATCAACAGGTTCCATTCCATCAATTCTCCGTCACATTTTCAATGAATTCAATGAGATTTGTCAAACATGGTTTAATTTTCATGAAAAGAAAATAATCAATATTGGTGCAATAAAATGAAATATGATATGAACCACCTTTAAAATCTGGAACTGTTAATTTAATCTGCGAACAGTTTTCTGCAGATTTGTGACTGATTTTTCATTTATTTTAATTGGGATAACTGCATAATCTTCTGAATTACAGGTTTTCAGACACAATAATATGCTGTACATGTCAGACATTAATTAATTATTTTATTTCCATGAAGCAGATTTTCTATCAAGGCCCTGCAGCCTTATACAAAATCATACCAATAAGATGTAATAGGTTTAAGGAAGAACTGACTATAGTATGATCGATTCACATGATAAAAAACTTTCCATTCTTTAAAATCATTATGTATTTGTGAAACAATCATCTTCTCTCACTTTTGGAAAAAATCTTAAGCAACAACCTCTCATAAACTCACTTAGCTGTAATTTGGCACTACATTACTGAAGACTTGGTCTCTCTTCATTGTTGCAGTCATACTGCATACCTTGCAATGCTGTGATTTAATTTCCTGACCAGACTACCAATCCAGTATTATAAAAGAAGCAAAATTATGACACTTTTACATCATTTTCAATGCCATCTGGAGGATCCTGTCTCAAGCCACCTGGGAACATCACAAGTTTTACTTAGAAGTCAGGAGATAACAATGGGCTTGCAAAAGCCAGATCAAAACTTCAATTTCAGTCCTGTATTGTGCACAAAATTAGTCTCCAATCCAAAGTGCAATCCCTTGGGAGAATATAAATTCAAGAGGATGCTTGCTGATCTAAAAAGAGTGGAAACTTATGAATCGATTTGTTTCATAAGAACATGACAGATTGTCGAGGCAGTATATGGGTATATTCAAACACATAGAAAGATGAAATAAGGAACAGAAACAAAATGGGTACATCGTTTAATTTTCTGGACTAATTTTCAGTGACTTAGAACATGGATTCAAATTCAACCATGAAAGGAATTGCAACTTAAGTTATCAGGTAAATCACAAATAAAAAGTAATTATCAGTAACGTTAGCCATGAAGCTATGGGAGTGTCATAAAAATCCATCTGGTTCCCTAAGTCCTTCAGGGAAAGAAATCTGCTTGGTCTGGACTGATTGTGAATCTCTTCTCCTCTAAATGTCGGAGAAAACTACTCCATTCAGGGGCAATTAGGAACAGGTGATAAATGTCAACTTTAATGTGAACAAATTAGTAAGAGGAGATTATTTTCATCACTGGATTTTTATTTGTGATTGAAATTTTTGTGGATAAAGAGATGAAATACAAGAATCTTAGTAAAGGGTGATGGAATATTTTTGGAAGAGATGTGATATTTGTTGAATTAACTTCCCGGATTATCAGGTGAGACTGAAAAAAGCTTTTCAAATTGAAGAAGATTGGTAAACCAGATGAAGGGATACGGATGCTTGGTGGGCAAATGTAACTTCAAAAAAGAGTAAAGGCTGATATTGAAATAACAGGGTGTTTCTCCATTGTAACTTCAAGGTAAATGTATTCACCAACACTGCTTGTTACAGAGAAATTACAGTGTACAATAACAGAACCTTTTTCCCAGCATATCCACACAAGCTATGTGATTTATTCCCCATCACTGACAAACTCTTCTTTTTCTTTCTTATAAAGTCATCACCCATATCTTTCACCTCAAACACAGCTCAGCTGTGAGCTCACATTCACATCAATGTCCATGTAAATTACTCTCTTTATAATTCTATCTTGGGGGTTTGGATTCTCACAGAAGCATAAATATCAATGTATGTCTGGAAAAAAGTAAATGCAAGCCTTGAAAAACCAACATCTACAGCCTGTGAATAAATAAGATCACATGTGATGTCATCACGTGTGTGTGTGCGCGTGTGTGCGTGTGCGTGTGTGCGCGTGGTGTGTGTATTGTGTGCTGTAGGGAACCATTTCAGTTTTGTAGTAAAGGATGAATGTAGCACCACGTCTCCGTGTGCTGGTGTTTTTCTATGTTTTGAATACATGAGAGATTGGCGACAAGGATGGGATACGAACTTCCCCTAACATCACAGTGAAGATTGATAAAGGAAACACAAGGCTACCACAATAGTGAGCCCCACAGGCTCAAAAACAGAACAAAGGAACAGAGGCGGGAAAATGGACTCAAAATAGCGGATGGACAGTTTGGAAAATGCGTGGAGTCAAATGAAGACTGGTGTGACTATGTAGAAAGATTTGATCAACACTGTCTTGCCCAAATTATGACTGACACACTGGTTTTGAACCAAAGACGAGCGCCATTTCTAAGCCGTGGGAAGCAAGACATTTAAACTGATGAAATATGTTGGCACCTAAAAGACCAAATACTAAAACTTATGCAGAGTTGTGTGCTATAATGAGAGCATACCTGTCCAAAACCACTAGTTATGGCAGAAGATAAAAGATTCATTTCAGAAAACAAATCTGTAAGCGAAATTTTGGCTGAATTGTATTGACTGTCAAGGCATTCTTGAATGAGGTGTTAAGAGACTGGCTAGTAATGGGTTTAGCGGACCGCAGTGCCAGACAGTGATTGCTAAATACAAAAGAAGTAATCCTTAAGTCAGCGTATGTCACAGCCTTGGGTTTTTAGATGGCCAGAAACAATTTGGACAATGGTCAAAGGGAAGCTCAGGTGATAGGCAAATTTTCACGCCAAGAATGCTTCCGCTGTGAAAAAAACCAACCACAGTCTGGATAATTGTTAATTCAGAAAACCTAGATGCCATCTATGTGACAAAGAGGGGCACATCAGAGCCAAGTGTCCAAGAAAGAAAGACGGTGTCACCAAAGAAAAAAAAAATCTAGATATGGAAAACAGCCCTCTGAAGTAAAATAAAACTGTGGAGGAGAAGGATGAAAGGCTGAGCAGTGAAACTAATGACTCTGAGGAAGACAAGGTACTGGAAGTAAGGTACATTCACGGATTAACGGATAAGAAATCAGAAATCTACGTCCATGTGGAGACCAACAACTAACATCTTTGAATGGAGGTGGACACAAGGGCCAGCAGTGTCATTAATGCCACTGAAGTTAAAAACACTACTGTGGCCTCACCATTAAAGAGGCCAACATAGTGTTGAAAATAGTCACAGGGGAAAAAGTCAAGATGTTTGGAAAATGGAAAGTAAAGGTGGAATATGAAGGATAGACCCCAAAAAGATTACCCCTCTACATCATTGACACCAAGGGGCCAGCATTGTTTGGAAGAAACCAGTTATCAGGCATTCAATGAGATTGAATGGAAATTTGATCCGTAATGAATATATGCCTGGAGGATGAGGCCAAGCCAAAATTCGAACAATTGCTTAAGAAATATCAAATGGTTTTCAAAAAAGGAAAAATCCAAGAAGTCCAGGCAAAGTTACACTTGAAATCAGGTGTTGAACGCAAGTTCTATAAGCCCAGAAAGGTACCATTTGCAATAAAGGGCAAAACTGAATCAGAACCCTAACAGTTTGGAAAATGAAGAAATCCTGGAAAAAAAATCTTAATGCAATGACTGGGCAACTCCCATCATGCCAGTGCCAAAAGCCAATGGAAAAATCTGAATTTGTGGTGATTACAAAGTCACCGTTAATCAGGCTCTACAAATACCTGAACATCCTATGCCCAAAGCAGAGGAATTATTCCAGGCCCTGAATGGAGGAAAGAAATTCACAAAGCTGGACTTATCACAAACATATCAGCAAATTGGATGAGGCCTCAAAGAAATATGTGGCAATCAATACTCATTTGGGGTTATTCACCTATACCCAAATGCCATATGGATTATCAGCGGCCCTACCAATATTTCAAGTGATCATGGACAAAATGTAAGATTCTACCTCCCCAAGAAGATTAAGAAGGGCAAGATGTCCTCCAGAACATCTCAAGGACTATGTACAATGACTTGGCTACTTAACATTTATGTTGTAGTGAGGTGGGAATTCACACCATTAGTCCACATTATAGTGTAGTGGGAATTCACATCACGTAGTGATAAGTAGTGCCTATATGTTACTTTCATGAAACATTCACCGTACAACTCCGATTATCTGAAATCAGATTCTCAGAAATCCTCATTTATCCAATTTTTAAAATATTTCAGATAGATGAGGATGTCCAAAACAAATCAGAAATCCTCATTTATCCAAAATTCTTTTTGGAGTTGAACTCACCTCACAGATGTTTAAAAAATTCACTCAACATGAAATTAGAACGTCGATTGTCCTTGTTTCAGGGAACTCCCTCCCCTCTCTCTTTCCATTTATTCTTCACCTTCCCCTATTGACTTTTTTCTCCAACTCTCCCTCTCAAAATGCACGCCCCTGTCTCCCAGCCACGAATCCCTCGCCTCGGCATCAACAAGGAGAGCAGCCTCTTGGACAGGAGTGAGACCTTAGGCTCAGTAGTGTTCCCCCTCCCCTTCCTTCACTTCCATCCCTCACCCTTTCCTTCCTTCCCTCCTCTCCCCCCCTCGGCACAGCGAAACTTGCTCCAAATCCTCCTCTTGACCTACTACCGCAGACGCACACCGAACTCCCTGGTGTGCGGTAGACCTCGAGGAGGATTCAGAGTCAGGACTCTGGCGTTGGGAACTCCAGTGACTGGGGGAGACAGGAGCCTGCTGTCTCGTCAGTGAGCGTTCTACCAGCACGGGAAGCCTCCTGGGCGGATCAGTGGCAGCGTTGGATTCGTGTCGGGAGGTCTCGGTGATTGGCGGCGGCCAACATTTATTTGGGGAGAATTGAATATTTCTTTAATGCTTTAAAAGCCTTCCCTTGTTTGTTGTTGTTTAAACACAGCTCCAAGTGATTTGCTGTTGCTACTGGACTGTTTTTTTTAGAAAAATGACCAGTTCTCCGAAAAAAAAAGTTTATCCGATATAGACCCAGTCCCGACCATTTCAGATAATTGGTGTGGTACTGTATTTTTTTTTGGGGGGGGAGGGGGAAGAGTGTTGGGAATATACTCCTGTATGCGTATGACGTCATCATGTATATAGATTGTCTGCTCCAGGGAAACATTTTAGATTAGTGATAAAGGATGAATGGGTACCACCTCTCCATGTGCTGGTGTATTTCTAATCTCAGAATACACAACACCGAATAAATGCCTTTGTAATCTTAAAAGTTCTTCTGCAGGTCAGCAAGATGTTAATGCCCCTGGCTCTTGTTAGTACTTTCTTGCTGGTTTCAACAACAACCATAAAATAATCTTAGTTTTAGCTCTTTTGCCAGTGGTTCCAATTTTTGTAGGGAAAGCAGAACTGTGCAGAAACAAATTAATACAATTATAAAGCCTACATTTACACTGAACATTTTCTTTGCATTTGGAATTGAAATTTGGTTCTTATTCCAGGAGAATGACCACTTAAATTTAGCACATTAAATAGTGAGTTGTCAGAACGTAAAAATAAAAGTTATTTTGTGCTTGAATAATTTCATATATATCTGAGATTGTCCATTAAGGGAAATCCTCTTGAATAGTCAAATCACCTCATTAATCTACTGAAGTGAGTTCTCACTTTATTGTTCATTCAAATTTTAAACACAATTAAGACAGTCTCTACTCTGTGGATGTACATTTCTGTTGTCAGTCATCTCATAGCAGTGATTGCACCATGTAATACTCATCTGTACAGTTTTGTTTTTAACTAATTTAGCATTATTTTCTCTTCCGTTTCCTGTCCTCATGATAACTTTAAAAAATTTCTATTATTCAAAGTATCATCTATTGGGATGGGGGTGAGGGTCAGTGAAATATATTTACTTCACAATGATACATTTGAAGTTATTAATATCATGCAATATTTGAAACTCAGCCTCCCGCCCATCTCCCTCACTGATCCATTTGCGTAGACAGTTCGAGAAGAACACTGACAACCCTCACCTACGACATTCTTGATGGTCTCCACTACATTTGAAAGTCAACAGGACAAAGAGAACATCCGTAGGTTGCAGCCCAGTTTCCCTGGCCCCAAACACATTTTCTTCTTTTTTAACCTATTCGTCCCTTAGCCACAGTGACTCACAACCTTGAGCCTACCCTTCTGCCCCAGATATAATTATTATTCATGTGTAAGCTTGCTAATATTTTTAAAGTCTACCTTTTCTTGGGCTTTTTGCTCCATTTCAAGATGGACATTGAAATACTTTCTGAAAAGGTTCACCAATCAGCCCTATTCAATCCTATCTCCACAGTCATTTCTCTCAACAGGACTTTTATGAATTATCTTTAACCTTTTCTCCATGTGGCCCATTCACTAGCTGATACACTTTGGGACTAACATTAGGGCAGTTTCCATTTTGCCTATTTCTTTACACCAAAGCATTTTTTTTTTTCAAATTCATGCAGGTAGTCAGATATTTGGCAAAAGAAGCATTCACTGCACAAACTCTTGAGCTTGTTTGGCACCTAACAAAAATTTCTGTTGTCAGTCATTTCTTAGCAGTGATTGCACCATCTGTAGAGTTTTGTTTTTACAATCCACTCATTCCATCTGCAAATTTGGAAACCTTACATTTTGTTTTCACCTTTGATTTATTGATTATAAATGGCAATTGAGTGCAAAAACGCTATCTCTGGGATACTTGTGGCTTGGCTTCACGAATGAAGATTTAAGAAACTAAAGAAAACTCTCTGCCAGTATTGTAATAAAGTAACCTAGCAAGGAAACAGAATTGAAAATCTCAGTCATCATCAGGTTACCAATTTTAAGCTTTCCATGGATATGGGTAATGCTGGCAAGGCAGAGTGTGATTGTCCACCTTTAATTATCCTTGAACTGATTATTGCTTTGGACTCCAGCCATTTTTAACCTTTCATAATATATTGTATCCTCTGGATTGGGTCCATGGGTAAAATACAAGATGAACACTAATATGAACTAGCTGGCGGTTTGGTGTAAAACCAGTTAGGGAAAAAGGGGACACAGAGTACAAGCATTTGTTGATAGTCGCAGAAAATGATGACAATGAGTACAAAGGGTTAAGCATCAAAAATGCTGGGTATAAGGTTGCATACAAGCTAGACCAGGTTGGAACAGGAAATGTCCTTCCTTGAAGGACTTTAGTGAAGCAAATCTAGCAATAAGTACGCCTCTTTGAGCACTGTTGAGGAGGACATCAAGGTTGGGGGGAGTGACAGTGGCTGTGCCTCCGGCACGAGGTCGGCCCCTGTAGCTCAGAAAGGGAGGGAAAGGAAGAGGAGGGCAATTGTGGTAGGAGACTCCATAGTTAAGAGGACGGATAGGGGATTCTGCGGATGCAGCAAGGAGAACCGGATGGTGGTTTGCCTCCCTGGTGCCAGGGTCCGAGATGTTGCTGCTCGTGTCCCAGATATCCTAAAGTGGGAGGGACAGGAGCCAGAGGTCGTGGTACATGTAGGTACCAATGACATAGGGAGAATTAGAGAAGAGGTCCTAAAAAGTGAGTACAGGCAGTTAGGTAGGGAGTTAAAAAGAAGGACCGCAAAGGGGGTAATCTCTAGATTACTCCCTGTGCCACGTGACAGTGTGAATAGAAATAGAATGAGGTGGAGGATTAACATGTGGCTGAAGGGGTGGAGTAAGGGGCAGGGTTTTAAGTTTCTGGATAACTGGGACCTTTTCTGGGGGAGATGTGACCTGTACAGTAAGGACGGGTTACACTTAAATCCCAGGGGGACCAGAATCCTGGCAGAGGTATTTGCTAGGGCTACTCAGGATCCTTTAAACTAGAATGGTTGGGGGGAGGGAACCAGTAAGGAGAAGGTTAGAATGCAAACAAAGAAAGTTTGTAGTAAGTATTTGAATAGGGATGGGCAGGCGATAGAGAAGGGAAATGCTCTGGAAGAAGATGAAGGGCAATTGGCAGGAAAAGTAAATAATGTTGTTCTTAAAGATGAGGGAAAACAGGGATTAAAAAATGGGAAATCCCTGAAATTCATATATTTTAATGCCAGGAGTATTGTAAAAAAGGTGGATGAGCTGAAGGTGTGGATTGATACTTGGAAGTATGATGTGGTAGCGATTAGTGAGACATGGTTGCAGGAGGGATGTGATTGGCAACTGAATATCCCTGGGTTTCGTTGTTTTAGGTGTGATAGAGTCGGAGGGGCAAGAGGAGGTGGGGTTGCATTGCTTGTCAGGGAAAATATTACAGCGGTGCCTAGGAAGGATAGATTAGAGGGCACATCCACGAAGGCTATTTGGGTGGAACTGAGGAGTAGGAAAGGAGAGGTTACACTTGTAGGGGTGTATTATAGACCACCCGGAGGGGACCGAGACCTAGAGGAGCAAATCTGTAGGGAGATAGTAGATATTTGTGATAAGCACAGGGTTGTAATTATGGGAGATTTTAATTTTCCACATATAGATTGGGAAACACATTCTGTGAAAGGAATGGATGGGTTAGAGTTTGTGAAATGTGTGCAAGATAGTTTTTTACAACAATATGTAGAGGTGCCGACCAGAGAAGGAGCAGTGTTAGATCTACTGTTGGCAAATGGGATGGGTCAAGTGACGGAGGTTAGTGTTGGCGAGCACTTCGGGTCCAGTGATCATAATGCCATCAACTTCAATGTCATTATGGAAAGAGAGAAATCAGGGCCAAGGATTGAGGTTTTTGATTGGGGAAAAGCTAGATTTGAGGAGATGCGAAAGGACTTGCAGGGTGTGCATTGGGACAATTTGTTTTATGGGCAGGATGTAGTAGAGAGATGGAAGTCTTTTAAAGATCAGATTTTGAGAATGCAAAAGCTTTATGTTCCTGTTAGGTTAAAAGGAGGGGCAAAAGGTTTGAGAGAGCCGTGGTTTTCAAGGAATATTGGAAACTTGGTTCGAAGAAAAAGGGAGGCGTACATTAGATATAAGAAGCATGGAGTTAAGGAGATGTTTGAAAGATACATTGAATGTAAGAGGAATCTTAAGAGAGGAATTAGGAAAGCTAAAAGAAGGTACGAGAAAACTATGGTAAGCAGGGTGAAAACTAATCCAAAAGAGTTCTACAAATATGTTAATGGTAAGAGGAAAGCTAGAGACAAAATTGGTCCCTTAGAAAATCAGAGTGGAAAACTGTTTGTGGAACCTAGAGAAATGGGGGAGATATTGAACAGTTTCATTTCTTTGGTATTCACTAAGGAGAAGGATATTGGGAGATGTGGGATAAAAAAAGCAAATTGGGTAAATATGGGGAATATAGAGATTACAAAAGGTGTAGTTTTAAGGCTTTTGAAGAATATAAAGGTGGATAAGTCTCCGGGACCAGACGGGATCTTCCCCAGGACATTGAGAGAAGTGAAGGAGGAAATAGCAGAGGCTCTGGTGGTAATTTTCCAAATGTCATTAGATATGGGGATAGTGCCGGAGGATTGGCGCATTGCGCATGTGGTTCCGTTATTTAAAAAGGGTTCAAGGAGGAAGCCTGGCAACTATCGGCCTGTAAGTTTGACGTCTGTGGTAGGTAAATTAATGGAGAAAATTCTTAGAGATAGTACTTATAAACATCTGGATAGACAGGGTCTGATCAGGAGCACTCAACATGGATTTGTGGGAGGAAGGTCATGTTTGACCAATCTGATTGAATTTTTTGAAGAGGTGACTAGGAATGTGGATGAGGGTAGCGCAGTGGATGTTGTCTATATGGACTTCAGTAAGGCCTTCGATAAGGTACCACACGGAAGGTTAGTTAGGAAGGTGCAGTCTTTAGGTATAAATTTTAAGATAGTCAAATGGATTGAACATTGGCTGAAAGGGAGAGGCCAGAGAGTGGTAGTGGATAATTGTCTGTCAGGTTGGAGGCCGGTGACCAGTGGTGTGCCTCAAGGATCTGTATTGGGCCCATTGTTGTTCGTTATATACATTAATGATCTAGATGATGGGGTGGTGAAATGGATTAGTAAATATGCAGACGATACTAAGATAGGTGGAAGAGTGGATAATGAAGAAGGTTTTCAAGAATTGCAGAGGGATTTGGGCTGCTTAGAAAAGTGGGCTGAAAAATGGCAGATGGAATTTAATGCTGATAAGTGTGAGGTGCTTCATTTTGGTAAGAAGAATCAGAATAGGACATACGTGGTAAATGGGAGAGCATTGAGGAATACAGAAGAGCAGAAAGATTTAGGAGTAACGGTACATCGTTCCCTGAAGGTAGAAACTCATGTGAATAGGGTGGTGAAGAAGGCTTTTAGTATGCTGGCCTTTATCAATCATTGCATGGAATATAGGAGTTGGGAGGTGATGTTGAGATTGTATAAGACATTGGTGCAGCCTAATTTGGAGTTCTGTGTGCAGTTCTGGTCGCCTAATTATAGGAAGGATATAAACAGAGTGGAGAGAGTGCAGAGAAGGTTTACCAGAATGTTGCCTGGGTTTAAGCATCTGGAGTATGGGGAGAGATTGGACAGATTGGGTCTTTATTCTTTGGAGCGTAGAAGGTTGAGAGGGGATTTGATAGAAGTATTTAAGATTATGAAAGGGATAGACAGAATGGATGTGGATAGACTATTTCCGTTAAGAGGAGGAAAGATTAAAACAAGAGGACATGAGTTAAGAATTAAGGGGCAGAGGTTTAGAGGTAACATGAGGGGGAACTTCTTGACTCAGAGAGTGATAGCTGTGTGGAATGATCTTCCGGGAGAAATAGTGGCGGTGGAGTCAATTGTATTATTTAAGAAAAGGTTGGACAGGTATATGGATGAGAAGAAGATGGAGGGTGATGGGCATTGTGCAGGGAGGTGGGACTAGAAAGGGGTGTTTGGTTCGGTGCGGACTAGAAGGGCCTAATGGCCTGTTTCCGTGCTGTAATTGTTATGTTATGTATATGTTAGTGTCCTGTTCACCATTATTGAGACTAACTCTGTATAAAGTTCGAGATTTAATTAATTACAGGACTCAAATTTAAAATCCTTAACTGCTACAGAGAGTTTTAAATTTGCATCTCTGGTCCACTGGTCTGGAAGTCTCCCTGCTCTTCTAGTAACTTAATCATCATGTTAGTGTACTGACAAATTACAACACCATGCTTCTAATTGGGTGACCATTTTTCATAAACAGTCTGTGGGTCTAAAACTAAGCTTCCTGTTGCCAACTCCCCAAACTATTCCTGCAATGACGTGTCTATCCTCAGCCTCTTCCATTGTCAGTGTCAGACTAAATCTAAGCATGAAGAACAACACATCATATTCCTCCAGGAGAGCCTCGAACCTCATGGCATGAGCATTGATTTTTCCAATTTTCCCAACTGATTCAACTGTCGCCAACTCTTCTTTACCTATACTCCTGTGCTCATTCTTTTCTCTCAGTCTCTCAAACTCTTCTTCCCCACCCCCACCTAGAATTTTTTCCCCTACCTGTTTCTCCACCTCCAACATCCTCTGTCATATCTCCTCTGGGCCCCTCTGCCAGCTTCTTTCTTCCATAATATCTGTAATGTCAGCTTTAATCAGTTTTGATTGAGGGTTTTAATTCAAAACGTTGACTGACTATTTCCATCCATGGACGCGCTCTGACCGATTGAGAGCATTTGCAGCTTTTATGTTTCATGACTGTGCCTTTGCCCCCGAAACACTATCCTTCATCTCTTAATGAAACCTTCTTATTTACCACTCAAGAATTAGTTGTTCCAATACTCAACTTTTGTGCATTGCTCCTCTGAACCCAATCAAAGCTGATTTCTTTAAACCCTATCCTATGCTTTCCCACTTCCCTTTCATTTTTACCTCACTGCTGAATTTCACATTCAGTGGCTCCATTTCATATATCCTTTTGTCTTAGTCAAGTTATTTTCATCTGATTACACAAGTAAAACCTGACGAAACAGTGTTCTCCAGTCCTTGGTGCAAACTGTGCAGACAGACAACCAGACATAATACACAAACAGACAAATAATACTTATACAGGACAAATATTCATCTACAGTTTACAAATAAATTCATAAATATTGTTTGATGAATGTGGGTCTCGGATGGTTAGTGTGAGCAGTTCCTTTGGTCATTCAGCATTCTACCTGCCCATGGGAAGAAATTGTATCTGGCTCTGATACTCCTGCATCTCTTTCCCAATGGGAGCAGCTGAAAGATGCTGTGTGAAGGATCGAAAGGGTCCTCAATGATTTTGCATGGCCTCTTCAGGCAACGATCCTGATGGGGTGGAGGGAGACTCCAGTGATCCTCTCTGCCATTCTTATAGTCCTGTGGATTGACCTCTGATCCTTTTCTCTCCAGCAACCATACCACACTGTGATGCAGCCAGCCAGGACTGATAGAGCTTCTGTAGGTTGACATGATGGTGGCCAAAAGCCGTGCCCATTCAGATTAGAAGCTAATCGGTTTTGCATTTTTCTTCCTTAGTTACATTTTCTCACCCTATATTTGAGAATGTTCTGCAACCTCTAAAACTTTCTCCCTCTTACCATTTACCTATGGTTGGACATTAAGAAATCTCATAAACTCCCTAACAGCACCACCAATGAGTATGCAATCACTTTGCTATCTCGGTAATGAATTTTCTTATGCTTTCTATTTAGAGTGGCATATGGATGCAAGGTGTTGTGGAAAGACTTGAAACTGTCCATGAATTTAGATTTTAAAAAAAAAACCAAGAATAGCCTGAATATCCTTTATAATCATAAATTCTCTGGAACTTGCAAGTGGAAACAACAGAGACAAATGCTTCAACAACATCAAAAACTACTTACAAATGTTTTAGTGTATGCTTGGTAATATGATAATTTGTCTTTAGTCTAGAGTACACTATTATTGGATTCTTCTTCAGATGTGAAAATCAGTGACTGTTTGCAATAAAATATTACTGCCCACAGGCAGTGGATGTATAAGGAATTTCTTTTCCATAGATGTATTACCATGTCAGAAGGAGAACATAATCTGGTTGTGCACATTTTCCACTGGTAGTAACTGGTCCATGTTCACCTTGACGTGCTTGATCCACAGATATTTGTCAGTACTAAATATCCAACCAATTCTGATTGACAAATACTGACTGACTGATAATTGATGATTTTCTTTCCGTTCATCTGTGATTTGAAATAACTAGCTTTGCATACAAACATCAGATTGAAACTTCGGTGCATGAGAAAATTTCCATTTCACTATATATTGAGCACAATTTTTTGAAATTATCATCCAAAAGCAGGATCCATTGCATAATTCCTGCATAACATTTTACATTAAGCACAGGTTCCTGCAAATTGAATTCACTTCAGAACATCTACCGTGATAGTTTCTAGCTTTATTTACATACCTATTATTATCAAAAGTCATGTAATGCATACACCCTCCTTATTGACATTAATTGGAGGTTTTAGGTGCAGCTTACCAACTTTGTTGAATCATCGCAAAATACTTTAAATATGTTGTGCAGGAATAGCAATGAGACCTCAACTAAAGACAATGCACTGAGACATAGATGCCTTTCTCAGAGCATCTTCCACCCTGAGTTGCCAAGATACATCATTGCTTTTTCCATCACTGACAGCCTTTTTGTACATTTCACTTATGAGCATTACACAGTCTCTGACCCTTTAATCATCCCGCAACCCACATCTCACGGTGCAGGGCCACCGATGACAATTGTTTTGGAACAGAAAATTACCTCGGTTTATGTACAGGAGATCACCTTGTTCCCCCTCCCTACGCTTCCCTTCACCTCCATGGCGGCCCTTGATGCCTGAATAAGTGGAAATGTATTTAAGGTCAGATGCTCTTTCCAGTGATCAGTGCTTCACTGACTCCAGCTGATGTGGGCTTTTTTAACAGTTTCCAATTTAAATTGAAGTTTCCACAGATTCTATGTGCAAATCAAGTTTTTTTTAATTGTCCAACCTCACTAATTATTGGAGAGAATTTAATTGGTGTCATGTGCAGAATGTTTTTAATATAGCAAGAGGGTGAAATCCACCATTTAAGCATGGACAGATACTATATCTAACCAAATAATTTCTCACTCAAGTCCTTTGGCTTGACTTATAAGTTGAGGTCCATGTGACATTCCACATTAATTCTAATTACATTGGACAACCAATTTTTTTTCCAAAAGGTTTGCTTCCTGGAAAAAAAAAATGGTAATTATGATAGACAACTTCAAGCTGAACGCACAGATAATTTTAGATTTGCTGCATCATGCAGGAAGTTGGAGAAACATTCAATTCACTTTTATTGAATTTAGCCTAATGATGCTGACACGTTGCTCTCAGGTTGACTGCACATGTAGCACAACAAATATGTGGAGCCCAAGGTTTGACTTGGTCACCAAATTTATAACCGAAGTAGAACTCATAGGCTTTCTTAATAAGTGCAGGCATGCTGCATCTTTGAGCCTTAAGCGTATACTCGCCACAAATGTAACAGAATGTATCGACATTAATGAGACATTTTGCTGCATTGAATCTTCCTGAAGACAATGAATACAACTGTTAAGTACACTCACTAGGCTATTTCCTGAAGAACATGTGCATCCACATGCAATAAATCTATAATCAATGTAATGCACAGAATCTGTATATGTGAGCTGCTTTTATAGCCTGTATGCATTTATCCTGGCTAAGCATATCCAACCCTAAAACAATATTGGCATAGCACCTGTTGGTAATAAACTAGTAAAATATGACCAAAATACATTATCTTAAAAACGTGATAAGAAAATTTTAAGGAGATTTCCGTAATCAGTAGCCCGAAATCTGTAAAATATACCCAAAAGTGTTCAGGAAGAAAAATCTTCATTGTCCAGTGTTGCCCAAAGTGGGAAAGGATTGCTCCAAAAATATTTCCTCTCATACAGACATGGACATTTTCCTTTCTTTTTGATTCTCACAAGAGATTACATGATTGTTCAAAGTGGAAGGTGCAGGAGGTCATGGGCAAGGTGAAGAAGAAAAGGGGAAGGAAAGTTTAGCTTGAGAAAATTCCAGTTTTCCATGGTAAGTGAGATAGATAAAATACTCTGTCCCTACCTTTCAAAGTAAGGCTTTAATTTTCAGCCTCATTTCACTCTAAGAATTTGTAAACTGAGATTGGGAGGGAAACAGAAAGACCATAGTCATATCATTAATAAAATGATTATTTTATGATTTGCAATTTATGATTATTTCAATATTGACCTTGCAGGAACTTAAACTGTGATGCTGTTTGGTGCCATATTGGCATTGCCGGGAGCAAGTACCAGTACATTTATTTCTTACGGAGGTTCAATAGTGTGACTATACATCCAAGACAACAATGAATCTGTTAGGATAGTCTTCATGATTTTCTTCCATGAAACTAGATCAAGAAATATTTAGAAGTTCATCATTAACGCGTGGAACCTCAATAATACACCTGGCCTTTGAAATGATGTATGAAGATTGGCAAATAAACACTTTGCAAGTTTGAAGCGAAGGCCTTTGTTCATTATTTTAGAATGTTACATTTCCATTACAAGACTGGACGAACACATTTAATGTAAATGCACTGAGTATTTGCAAATTAATTTTCACATGCTTACTTTGAAGCTATTAGCATTGTGAACTTGTGTAATGATATATCACTTAGTATAGTCAGATCAGATGTGGTAGGAGCATTCAAAGAAAGTAATGGGTAAATTACAGATTTAGTGAGAATAAAGGTATGTCAGCTTGATATACCTTGATCCATGGCAGGAGGTAACAACTGACTACATTTATCCTGAGGTGCAAGCCTTGGTTTAGTGGGTTCTGAGCCAAATGGCTGTACATTTAATTCTCATTCCAGAGATTTGAGCACATAATCTAGGCTGACAGTTCACTACAGCTGCGAAGGAGTGCAACACTGTTGGAAATGTCTTTTGAATGAAATGTTAAATTGAGGGCTTATCTTGCCTCCAAAATAGATACAACAGTGGTCGTAACAATATCTAATGATGAAGAGGGAGAGTTCTCATTAGATTTTCAAACAACATTTATCCTGAATGTAATCTGGCCTTTATGGTTTATGGGAATTTGCTGTAACCAACCTGAATATTACAATTCAAACAATGAAAAAGTGACGGTACTTTAATTGGTTGCATATTGTTCAGAGGTGACTGAAATTGGTGAAGGTGGCCCATGAGTGCAAATTCATTCCATCTTGAGTTATGTGACAAATGGTTGTGAGCATTTCCTCAGTCCTGAACTTGTACATATCCCCATGTTTCAAAATGATACAAAGATCCTCAGGTAGCAAAATAATCAACCTAATTTAAACATTCCTACCTTTACTGTTTTGGATATGGTTAGCAATTTAAACTTTGAGGATTGAACTGTATGGTTAGAGAAAAATCTGCATTGCACCAACTGCAAAAATAGAACTACTGTGAATAAATACTTTCTACACTAAAGGAGCTAAACAGCAATGATGGAATTTTTTCCCCATCCATAGTTGACAGAAGGAAATTCTTGCCCAAAGCACATGATCGATTCTACTATCTATCATATCTGTCAACATCAGGGGAGTGCTGGGATCAAGATTTATGAACAAAGTGAATATGAACCAGCACAAACCCAATTAAACACATGGCTCTGAATAGATTTTGTGAAAGAGGTTTGCCAAAAGAAGGAGTAATCTTTTTCAAATAAATTAACAGGGTCTTCATACAAGATAAGAGTGGATGGGCCTGTGCATGTAATATTTAAATACATAAGTTCATAACCCCACTTGTTGAAATGATAAACACTATTACCTCATCCATTGATGCACACAACGGAAGCAGCAAGAACAAGTTCAGAATACCAATGTTTCTTTCACATCTACTGACACTTGTACTGAATGTCCACTGTACAGGGTTCACTCTGGTTCAGGCAAACATCCTTATCTGCTTTATTTTCTTCCAGTGGATGTATCAGGACCTCCAAGCTATTGAAGTGGAAGATACAGGTGCCGATGATCCAAATTTACTGGGTACACTGGAAAGTCTATACCTTTTCAAATTATTCTCAGACTGCACTATATAAGATGCAGTAAATTCACGATGTTTTTGTTGAGCATAAATATTCCTCGAAGGTACTTTAGACAATGAACCTCTGCATTAACAGTAGACTGTCCTTGTCATCTCTGTGGTCCAAAGTGGGCTTCATGGAACAAAGCACAGTGTGTCCCCTTCGTTCGGTTCTAATAATCACATAGCCATGTAATCTTTCCAAATGGGCCTTCAAGTAAGGTGGCCATTCCAAAGGAGGCCATGGTCATTAACAGTAGACTGTCCTTGTCATCTCTGTGGTCCAAAGTGGGCTTCATGGAACAAAGCACAGTGTGTCCCCTTCGTTCGGTTCTAATAATCGCATAGCCATGTAATCTTTCCAAATGGGCCTTCAAGTAGGGTGGCCATTCCAAAGGAGGCCATGGTCATAGGTTATATATATATTAAAAAATATATATAGTGTTTGCCATACCATCATAATTTTTTTTTTAAACACACTGTGTGTATGTATATGTGTATATAGTAACCTATGACCATAGCCACCTTTGGAATGGCCACCCTACTTGAAGGCCCAGTGTTTAATCACTTTCTCTTGCCTGGTCTTATTCCAGCACTGCAGCAAAGTGAGTATTGGCCTTAGTAAAGGCAGTCAATAGCTTTGTATAGATAGAGATATCCTCTGGGGAGTTATTAAAGCTGTTATATTCTCTGATTAATATAAAAATTGGAAGCACTAAGGCTTGGTGGTCAACACTACCTCTGGGATTAAGAGCCAAATGAGAAGCTTGGCCGATCATTAAGAATAGCATTAATGATAATAACCCTGAAATTAGGCAGAAGTGCATTAGGAGCAGATTTGCGCAATTTAACCACCAATACCGAGTGTAAAATCTAGCTTTGCCCTTGGCCTTGTTAGTGGAATGCTGTTTTCAATGTTCACCATTCTTTATCCATTGCTTTAAAAATACAACGAAGAATATGATGTACTCATCAGCCAATTGAAGAAATGTGCTGATCAATAGTGAGAGTCTTTAAAGTTTAATGGTGTTTGCTATAATGGCTGTGTTATGATTACCGTGGCGAGCCATTTATGAAAAACAATCACCTTAAAGAAAGATACGGCATGGGAAGCAAATTATGTGCCAATAATTTTTGTTCCTTTTAACAATAAGATATTCAATTCATTAAAATTTAAATTACTAACATTTATAAACACAAACAGAATTATACAAAACCCAGATAGCGTTTTCAGTGCAAGCACTTAATCCTCTATCTTACCAGTTTACTAGGTGTAAGTTGCTTGCTGACAACTGCAAGCAGACTCGGGGGAACCCTCTCCCAGCTCATTACCTGAACACTTAGATTTGTTGAGATGCACTGTGTTATTTTCTCATGAATGATGATCAGGTTGGCAAATTCTCCAACTGCAGAGTCTAGATCTCCTATGAATGGTGTAAAAATCAGCCATTTATTTGTTTTTAATGAGTTAAATGTTGTCTTATTGTAACCAATTCATACACAGCTAGGCCCTATAAACAACAATTTGATAAATGACTAGGTAATCTCTCTAGTGACGGGCCTTGAGAGCTAATAATTGGCCATTGGAAGAATAAACATTAGTCACTTTTTGCTGGAAACCTGATATGGCAGGTTCTTGAAAGATGGATATAGTATTCACGTACATCAATAAAAAGGTAGATCGCTTCAACCTTTAGAGTCTTGTGGGAAAAAAATATTAGAAATAAACTGTTTAACAGAAACATAAAAGGCTGATAACGCCTCAAACCGTGCATCTTGGCGCCTCACAGTTTGGCGGGCAGCAACCTCCTTTGAAGAAGACCGCAGAGCCCACCTCACTGACAAAAGGCAAAGGAGGAAAAACCCAACACCCAACCCCAACCCACCAATTTTCCCCTGCAACCGCTGCAACCGTGTCTGCCTGTCCCGCATCGGACTTGTCAGCCACAAACGAGCCTGCAGCTGACGTGGACTTTTCACCCCCTCCATAAATCTTCGTCCGCGAAGCCAAGCCAAAGAAAGAAAAGGCTGATTGATGTATAAAAAAGATAATTGAAAACAAAATCAAACAGTAATAGTAAATGAACATAGAAATGTAATAAAGAATATAACTGAATGGTGTAAAGTTTGGAGTTATACTCCTTGGGCAGAATATTAAATTAACAAAGTACATTCTTCAGAAATTCACAAGGATTTTGCTGGTCTTTTTTATGCCTTTGGATGACTTGTTCAATCCTGCTTTTGTGCCTGGCGAGGCAACCGATAAAACTAACCTGGGATCAGCAGAATCTTCCACAGATGGGAAGGTCAGGATAGAGAGGTGGATAACTCGTGACCTTGTGCACTTCTGTTGTTTATGCTCGGCTTTCCGTGTCCTCATCGTTCTCAGTGCCCACTTTTCCAAGGAGCTCATTTGTGAAAATCTGTTTGTTTTCCTGATAACCCTCTCCTGCGACTGAGAGCAGAGCAGGCTATCTGGTACTCTGGGACAGGGTATGTGAACCACATGCCTGCCCAGGGCTCATTGTTCACCTTTAGTAATTGGCTGGTCTGAAAAAAGCCACATTCAAATATTGGCATTGCTCCGAATTCCACAGGTGGAATTTTATCAAATGATTCCATAGAGGTGTTTAAAATTACAAGGGATAGAACGCAGCAGGTAAGTCTAGTGATCGTCCCTTTCTGGTCATCACTGATCTAAATTGATAGCGAATGATTCTGATGCATGAGAAGTTAACTTCTGTAGAACAGAATGATGTTTTACTGTTAACCTTTTAATCTGCAGTTTTCGTGACTAGTAAAACTTGGTTGATGGATGAATAAAGAACAAATGCAATCAATGAGATGCTGGATAGACTCACTGGGTCAAGGAGCATCCATGGGCATTTCAGCTGCAAAACATTGGCTGATCATTTCCAATCATGGATACTGCCAGATCAGGAGGAAGTCAGGGGAAAACGACCCAGTCCTCATCAAGAGCTCAGTAGAGGAGAGGGTCAAGAACTTCAAATTCCAAGGTGTCAACATCTCCGAGGATCTGTCCTGCAGCCTCCACGTTGACGTAATCACAAAGAAGGCTCGCCAGCAGCTATCTTTTGTGAGGTGTCTGAGGAGATTTGGTATGTCACTGAAGACTTTCCTAAACTTCTACATGTGTACCGTGGAGAGCATTCTGGCTGGTTGCAGCACTGTCTGATATGAAGATGCCATCTCTCAGAACAAGAATAAACTTGAGGGTTGTTAACTCAGCCTGCGACATAACACACACAAGACTTCACTCCATTGAGGACATCTACAAGAGGCGGTGTCTTAGCCTCTATCCTCAAAGACCTCACCACCCAGGCCATGGCCTCTTCACTTTATTGCCATCTGCAAAAAGGTCCAGGAGGCTGAAGACGAGCACTCAGCAGCACGATGGCTTCTTCCCCACTGCCATCAGATTCCTGAATGAACAATGAACCAAAGACTCTGCCTTACTTTTCATGCACTATTTTTTTTTATTTATAGTAATGTTGAAAGATGGTTATAATGTGAATGTTTGCACTAGGACGCTGCCACAAAACAACGAATTTCATGGCTTGTTCATGACAATAAATCCTGATTCTGACCTGCTGAGCCCTTTCAGTTTCTACTGGTTTGCTCTAGATTCCAGCATCTGCTGTTTTTGTGTTTCTCTTCAGCAAAGAGCAAGAATTTTTAAAGAGCAAAACGGTTGTATAACTCCCAACCAGACCTTTGGATCAGCGAAAAGATGCACGGTACTGAGGGAGGTGACACTGGGGGAAAATAATAATATTTCATTGCATAAGAACGCACAACAGCAGCATGAGTTACAATGAGGTTCGGGTGTGGAAGGGAGGGCCTGATCTGATGATGTTTATAAAATTATGAGAGGCATATATACCATAGAGATCCCAAAACTTTATCATCGATTAAAAGTGCCAAGCACTCGACAACATCCATTTAAGGTGAGAGGAGGAATGTTTAAAGAAATGTGCGGGCAACATTTTTTTAAAAAGCACAAAGTGGTAGGTGCTCGGAACAGGGTTACCCGGGTGAAAGCCTACGTGCCCAACAATGTCAGAGCCTTTTAGACAGATACACGAATATTTCAAGAGTGGAGGGATATAGACTTAGTTTAATTTGGCATTGCGTTCAGCACAGACAATGAGGTGAAGGGCCTATTCCTGGACTGGACTGTTCAATGTTCCATGAATTTACATCAAACTGGAAATAAGCTTGTAATATTATTTAAAAATTCCAGAAGGAAAATGTACAAAAATATCCCACTTTAACTGGAAAGCAGCTAAATTTCACACCTAAAATATTCACAATATTCCTCCCACAGGTTATTAATTTTATGTCATTCTTTTCCAAACATATCAAAACAAAATGTGCAAACAATACAGTGTCATAAACAAAATTCCAGGAAGCATTAGTGCTTGAGTAAAATTGTTTTGATCTTTCTTTCAGTGTTTGAGGTGACAACAAGCAGATTGAATATTTTACTCTCTCGCACCCAGCTTTTTGTTCAACATGCCAGGAACTGCAGTTAGAAGATGCATTGATAACAATGATTCGAGATGCCCCATGATTTTCAGTGTTACAGTGGAGTAGAATCCAAGTTGGGCCTGTAGTGTTCAAGGGAATTTTGTGCACAGGTACTATCTGTGTAAAATAATCGTTTGTGTCCTTCTTGATTAACTGGTATTGAAATCCAAATTTCAGAACAAAACTCATTACAGAATTTCCCACACCAGGACATTGTGAACTTTTCATGCATTCATGTTTGCTTCACTGACATTTTATGTGCATGGATAATTCATTTCTCTCCTTTCCCTTCCCTTCTTTCCATTAACTTCCAAATCTCTGATCCTATCACATTAGCCTGACTCCTGAGTAAGCAAAACTATTTTCAGCACCTGATATCCTCAATGGTCTCACTCCACCCTATCTTTGTAAATTCCAAACACTGAAAGGGATTCCAGAAGGTAGTCACTCCACCATTCACAGGCACTGTACAATCCCCTCTGTGAACCTTTGTGCCCACCTCTCTCCTTCAAGGTGCTCTTTGAAATCTACTTCTTTTCCAAAGGTTTGACACATCTACCTAAATACCTCTTAATATAATTGTCAATGGAAGTCTTTAACCTGAAACATTAATGTTGTTTCCCTTTCCAGATGCTACCTTATTTCCTGAATATTTAGAGCATTTTCAAGTCAAATTTATTGTCATCAGATTGTACACGTACAACCTGACGAAACCGTGTTCTCTGGTTTTTTCAGATTTCCAACATCTGGCATTAAAAAAAAAATTAGTGCCATGTTCTGCTTGGTGATCCTCCCTATGAAACGTCATGACGGGTTTAATTTATAAATGAAAGATTTTCTTCATTTGCTATCCAACTCCAGAGTTCAGTCGCTATCTTCCCTTGAACTTTCACAGTTTTGCAATGCTGTTAATGACAAGGAATTGAATCACAGAGAATGCAGTGTATTTCCTCCTTGTTTAGGCATAGGGGCTGTCAAAGGGGGCCCTGGCAAGGCTTGGTTGTGGTGATGTTGATTGTAAAGAATTGCCATACCTGGACAAGAAAGATTGAAGATAACAATTGCAGGCAGCCGGTCCTTCTTTATCATACGGGTTTTAATTTCTTTGTCCGTGTCTGTTTAGGAGTTTGCATTGTTCATGTGTGCAAACTTGTGACTTTGATAAGGATACGTTTTCTTCACCTGAACCAGGGCCCAGGCCTGAAATGTTGGCTAGCCTTTACTTTCTGGGGATGCGGCGTGACCTGCTGAGATTCTTGGCCCCAGTTTCTGCAGATTTTCTTGTTCAACTGCTTGGATAGAAATGTGTTTCCTATGATCTTTACAACATGCTCCAAAACTTTGTATCCTTTCGGCCTACTGACATTTAATCTCGGACTCCTGATCATCTCAACTGACCTGCAGGCATCCACGAGGCAGGTTGAATAATTTTGAAGTGATATTGTATGAATAAGCATCAGATTAAAAAAAAGACACTGATTATATTTTAAAATATGAAGTAAAGCAACAATAATAAATTAATATTTGGTTGAAAGGTTCCAGGAAATGTGGGCGTTTATAATTCAGGCTGATTTTTGGTCTGGTGTCGATGCTGGTAATACTCATACTAAAATTTCAACGGCAATCATTTATAATTTTGGTCATTGTAAGGGATACTGGAATGGGAGGAGTCAAGCAAGTGCTAATTAAGGATGAAGTATTATGGGTTAAATCAGGGTGAAGGGATGCTGGAATGGGAGGAAGGGTTATAAAAGTATA
This sequence comes from Narcine bancroftii, assembly GCF_036971445.1. NCBI lineage: Eukaryota > Metazoa > Chordata > Chondrichthyes > Torpediniformes > Narcinidae > Narcine > Narcine bancroftii. The sequence goes on from NC_091471.1 coordinate 367,386,179, forward strand.
ATAAAATAAGGATCTTCAAAACAGGATAGCAAGTAAATAGCTTTAGCAAGTCTTGGGGATTGATTAATGAGTGAAGAACAAAGACATGATATTTCCTGGCTAACAAGTTTGCAGGAAGGCACATAAACTGATAAGAAGTTAGAATCCACGTGGGCAGAATTACCTAATGCTAAACCAATCCAGGAGGCAGATGAATGTTAGGGGGAAGGTATCTCTGTACTGAAATGAAATGTATAAAAGTTGGGTCAGCCTCAGTATCTGTGTGTATTCCCAGGGTAAGGGGAAGCACCCAACTTTGCATTGTTGTAATAGTAGAATAAAGTTCTTTGTTCTCAATTTTTGTCTCGAGCAAATTCTGTGAAGGTACTTCTGCTTCTCACAGTCTTTATTGAAAGTATAATACGTAACAGTAAAATAACTGACCTAATACTACCACAACTGATTAACAGGCATCCATAGGCCTCCCAAGCAATGTCTGTCGATTTGTATTGACAAAAGGAATAACAGCGCAAAGAACTTTTGGGTCTGATTCTAGAAATTCCCATAATCCAATATAGATGCAGATTTGGATCAACTAAAACCCAATCCAATTCATTAAAGTATTCAAGGTAATCTGCCTTCCTAATCTAGTCTGGCTAATATATCACTTCAAATACACCAAATATAGTAGGCTATTAACTGCCTTTCAATTCAGGGGCAATGAGGGATGGAAAATAAAACCAGCTTTGCATGTGACGTCTTCATGTTAATGTATCATTATTTTGATAATAAATGTTTTGAAAACAACTTAAAATATGCTTCAAAAATTTGACAAAACATCACATATCTGAAACTCTTGGACAATAGCATAATTTATTCTGTCATCTTTTAGATTGGAGTCTGCCCGAGTAATATCCATAATAGCCTCGACTGCACTAAGGTCCGCACTTAAAATAATTACAGATTTAACTACCCTTATTCATTTTGAAGGAGACTCTTTGGTTTAAAAAATATTTCAATGGATCCATCTTAGAAAAATAAACGGCCCTACTTTTAAAAAAAAATTATGGCCCAATCTTCCAAAATTAAAATCTACAGGTAAATGATTATTAATCTTAGTGGTTCATAATGCAGACTTCACAGTTCCAGCTTCTTATAAAGCCCTCAGATATTTGTACCATTGGAAAAATAACACTGGATCTACTTTCCATGTGTTGCTCACAAGCATGAGAACTTGGTGGAGAGCACCTTTTCAATATTTGCTCACAAAATATGGCTATTTCTGTCTGGTTTCATCATTGTCTGATACGGAGGTGCCAACACTCAGGATAGGGAAAAACTCCAGCGGGTTGTTAACTTGGTCTGTCACTTCATGAGGACCAGTCCTCCCTCTTTTGAGGACATCAATAAGAGTCGGTGTCTTTAAAAAGTTGCCTCTATCCTCAAGGAACCCCTCCACCCAGGCCATGCCCTCTTCACTCTGCTACCATTGGGGAAAAGGTACAGGAGCCTGAAGACGAGCACTCAATGGCACAAGGACAGCTTCTTCCCCTTCGCCATCAGATTCCTGAATGAACAACAAACCACAGACGTAACCTCACTTTGTCATTTTCTTTTCTTTCACTATTTTATTTATTTTGAAATGTGGTTCATGGAAATGTTTGCCCTGTGATACTTCCGCAAAACAACAAATTTCATGACGTGTTCCTGACAATAAATTCTGATGTTAATCGCCCATGAAGTAACAATGCACAAAAGTGCTGCAGGAACTCAGCAGGTCATGCACCATCCGTGGAAAGCAGTCGGCAGCTGAAGCTTCATCAGGGATCAATTATGATGAAGTGATCAGGCCTAAAATGCTGACTTCCTATTGCTTTCCATGGATGCTGCAAAATCTGCTGAGTTCTTCCAGCATTCATGCCAATTTACCTAGACAAATGGTTTTTAAACATTGTAACTGTACCTCTCCCTTTGCTCTGGCAGCTGGATCCAAATATCTGCCACCTTCTGTTTGAAAAACATGTCCCTCAGATCCTTTTAAAACTTTTCCCACTCATCTTCAAACTATGCACTCTAGTTTGAGACTCAACTACTCTGCAAAAAAAGACTGACTATCATTTTATAAACCTCTATGAGATCACTCCTCAGTCTCCTTCACTCCAGGAAAAACTGACTCTCCAATCTTTCCCTCCACCTCAAGCCACACAAGATATGTTCAGCTTCAATATCCATTTGCCGCAAAATCCATTTCATTTGGGATTTACAAATGTCAACTCAAGTTGCTTGTCATCTGATTGTACAAGTATAACCTGACGAAACAGAGTTCTCTAGACCTCGGTGCAAAACACGTAGACATATAACCAGACATAACATACACACACACACACACACACACACACACACACACACACACACACACACAGACAAAAAAAACATACGCAGGACCTATATTTATAAATAAAAAATATATTGTTTCATAGACATGAGATTCTCGGGGGGTTAATGTGAGTAGTTCCTTTGGTTATTCAGTGTTCTCACTGCCCGTGAGAAGAAGCTGTTCCTCAGCCTGGTGGTGCTGGCTCTCATACTCCTGGATCTCTTTCCTGACAGGAGCAGCTGAAAGATGCTATGTGTGAGGTGGAAGGGGGACCTCAATGATTTTGTGCGACCTCTTCAAATAACGATTCTGGTAAATCATGTCGATTGTGGGGGGAGAAGGGTGAATCAGAATGGAGACGCCAGTGATCCTTTCTACCACTCTTCTGGTCCTGTAGATTCACCTCCAATCCAGTTCTCTGCAATAACCATACCCACACTGTGATGCAGCCAGCCAGGATGCTTTCAATAGAGCTTCTGTGGAAGTCTGACATAATGGTGACGGGTAGCTTTGCTCACTTTGGTCTTCTCAGGAAGCGCAGTAGCTGTTTCACCTTGTGGCAAACTGTGTATCCCTGGAAGCCCGCGGATGCTCAAGTGCAAAGTTGTTATCTATTTTGCACGTGTCCTTTCCTTTTATTCCCCTCCCTTTCCCCTTCCCTGCTTTTTTTTATCTTCACTGATCATTTTGCTTTCAGATCATCACACAATTTCTTTCTCCGGATACTAAGAGAAAGTAAGACCTGCTCCTCGGTAAATATGGTCCCTACTTAAAGCAATAGTAAATCATGACTATTTTGGACAAAGCTAAGAATGAGTGTCCTGTTTGATAGGATGAATAAACAGAGGATACAGAATTAAGATGATTAGCAAAAAGAGAAAAGGTGATGCGAGCAAGGTCTTTTTTAAAAAAACGTAGGAAGTAGTCCTGGTCTGGATTGGATTGCCAAGAAATTAGATCTGATCATGATTTTAAAGATGAATTGGACAATTACCTGAAGAGAGGAAATGACAGGGCTGTCAGGAAATAGCCAAAGGATTTTAATAATCAGAATCTACATGCCTCAATAGGCCATAGAACGATTCTACATCACAGAAATTCTCACTTGAAACCATGGAGCTTTTACAGTTATAACAGAGGGCTTTCTTTCCTCCTCCGACTCTCTCGTGAACTTTTGAATTTACCCTCTTGTACACGGTGGCAAGCATATAGTGGGAACAATGCTCAAAATGGAGATTGGAAAATTACCACACCCCTCAAGGCTCTCAGCAACCTGGCAGCTCTGTTAGTCCCCCAATCAAAAAGCAGCCTTGAATACAGAAAACCTTCTAAATTAGACTCGTTATTAAGTAATGTAATAACACGTACATTAATCAGTGAAACCCCTGATATCTGGAATTCAAGCAACCAGCAGCTTCAAGCAACTGGCAAAAAAGTGGCAGAAAATAAATAGTTAAAAATACGCAAGTTTAAAATTGGCACTCCTCGCTGTTAGCTTGCAAATTACGCCACGCGCAATCTCAGGCAACCAGAAAATTAATTTAACCTGCATCTACCAATCTGCATAGGTGCTGGATACCAGGGGTTTCATTGTACTATTCCATTTTTTTTCCTGAAAATCCATTAATTTCCAACTTTAAGTAAAGGAGCAAGCAATATTCAGGTCCAAATATTGACATGGATTCACTCAGTTTATGTACTCATGTTGTAAATTCTGCAATTATCCTGTTTACTTCAAAGTTAATATTAGAAAAGGATTAACAAGATACAGGAGTGCAGACATGGCTTACGAAATGTAATGTGTATGGACTGTGAGAGATTAAACATTGCAAAGTCATATTGCTAAAATCTAAACAGTTAAATAAAATGAACCCCTACACATGAATTCCAGTCCTTTCACCTGGTTGCCTCAGATCAAGTGTAATGACCTCTGTATCATGAATGCAGAACATTTGGGTGTATACCTGCTTCACTGTACTGAAGAAGATAGACTTTATATTGAATCAAGAAGTTAATATAGTTCTTTTCATACATAGGGTGCAACAACTTTTTATTCATCAATGCATTACATGGTATAATCCTGGTGTGTTGAAATGATAGTCATGTAAATATCCATCCTAATATATAACGCTCTCAGCCCTGAGTTTACTGACATTAACTACAAACTATATGGCTCTGTACCCCATTCTGCAATTGGATCCTTGACTTTCTCATTGGAAAACCACAGTCGGTACGAATTGGAAACAACATCTCCTCACTGATCATCAACACAGGCGTACACCAAGGTTGCGCGCTTAGCCCACTGCTCTACACATTATACACCCATGACTGTGCGGCCAAGCTCAATTCCAATGCTATTTATATGTTTGCCGATGACACCACAGTTATTGGCAGTATCACAAACGGCAATGAGGAAGCGTACAGGAGGGAGATTGATCAGCTTGTTGAATGGTGTAAAGACAGCATCCATGCACTCAATGTCAGCAAAACAATGGAGATGATTGTGAACTTCAGGAGAAAGTCAGGGGAACATGACCCAACCCTCATCCAGGGCTCAGTAGATGAGAGGGTCAAGAACTTCAAATTCCTCAGTGTCAACATCTCCGAGGATCTGTTCTGGAGCCTCCATGTTGATGTAATCACAAAGAAGGCTCGCCAGTGGCTATACTCTGTGAGGTGTCTGAGGTGATTCAGTATGCCACCGAAGACTTTTGTTTACTTCTACAGGTGGACCATGGAGAGGATTCTGGCTGGCTGCATCACAGTCTGATATGAAGGCTCCAGCTCTCAGGACTGGAATAAACACCGGAGGGTTGGTAACTCGGCACAAGACTTCACTCCAATGAGGTGATGTCTTAAAAAAGCAGTCTCCGTCCTTAAAGATCCCCAACTCCCAGGCCATTCCCTCTTCACTCTGCTCTCATCGGGAAAAGGGTACAGGAGCCCAAAGACGAACACTCAGCGGCACAAGGACAGCTTCGTCCCCGCTGCCATCAGATTCCTGAATGAACAACAAACCACAGACACGACCTCACTTTGCCATTTTCTTTTCTTGCCCTGTGATACTGCCATCAGATTCCTGAATAATCAATGAACCAAAGACCCTGCCTTACTTTTTTGTGGACTCGTATTGTTATTTTTTATCATAATGTTGTAAGATGGTTATAATATGAATGTTTGCCCTGTGATACTGCTGCAAAACATCGAATTCCATGACTTGTTCATGAAAATAAATTCTGACTCTGGCTGGACATATCCAAACTGGAGTCAGACATTGCAAGTTGGTGATGGAGTTAAAAGTGCGGAGGGAACTGCACTGAGTATTGGCCAAGAGGTTCTTCTCCCTTCATTTTGGAGGTGGAGAAAATACTTGGAAACAAGTATTTGCGAGGCAAAGTCATGATGAAATATGTTCACTGTTCAATTTGTACATTTATGGGAAGTTTCATTTCTATAGATTGTAACAAAAAGAAAATTCTCTTTGCAACCAGGTTTGTATTTATACAATTGTGCACAGTGACCTTCCTGTCAGCATCGGGGCATACATACAGTGCCAGTGGGAGCACAGTGTTTCAGCTTAAGACGCAGGTTTCCTGTTGCCATGGGGCAAAGATCTCAATCCTTAGCTACACAATGTAGTGACTCTCAAGCAGCACCAACGAAAATACTTGCTGAGCTACTTCAAGCCGGAAGAAATGTCCTGGAATTTAAACCTCTGACTTAACATGGAAATCTAGTCAAAAATTACTTGTATGGTATACCTGGAAGCCTTTAGTCAGCTAAAATGTTTTTTTTTTAAAATTCCATCTCCATTTTAATTGCTGCTCTGTTGTCTGTCTCAGTCATTATCATTCATGCACAACAAAACCCTTAACACGGGACAGTAAGGACGCCAGTTGCTTGGTGGGATTGCAGTGATCAGCCTAATGGAAAACTATTTCTCATTGTTGATGTGAAAAGCAGCAAAACATGAGAAATAGAAGCAGAAGGCCATTTGGCCCTTTGAGCCTGCTCTGCCATTCAATCAGTCATGTCTGATCTGGTTGTGCACCCATCACCACTTACCCACTCATTCCCATAACATATTTCTTTGATTATTCAAAGATCCATCTATCTAGGTCTTAAATATGTTCAATGAGGCAGCCTCTACTGCTTTACTGCGCAGGGAATTCCACAGATTCACTATTCTTCATTTCTCTCTGAATTCAATTCCCCTGAATCTTGAAGCTATGTCCCTTAGTTCCCGTTTCACCAGCTAGTGGAAACAACCATACCCATTCTTTTCATAAGGACCGCTCCCCCCTCCAATGGGTATAGTCCTAGGTTACTCAGTCTCTCCTCAACACCCCTCATTTCTGGGATCAACCCGATGAACCTCCTCTGCACCACCTCCAAAATGAGTATATTTTAGTCTCAAGGAGACTAAAATTGCAACAAAACTTCAGTTAAGCTTCACCAGTTCTCTGTACAGTTGCAGCATAAACTCCTGCTCTAAAATTCAATCCCTCCATTGATGAAGGACAACACTCATTTGCCTTCGATTACCTGCTGCACCTGCAAACTAACTTTTTGCATTCAATAGAAGCCTAAGCCCATCTTCACAGCATACTGTAATTTTTCACCATTTTCCTTCCAAAATGGATGACCTCACATTTACCAATGTTGTACCCCATCTATCAGATCCACTCACAACCAATCCGTTTGTTTCTGTGGACTCTCTAAGTCCATGATACAATTTTATTTTCCATTGAATTTAGTGTCATCATCAAACTTAGATACAGTATACTTAGTCCTCTCTTCCAAACTAAAACTGGGCACACCACTTACCACAGATTGCCAAGCAGAGAAACCCCCATTTATCTCAGCTCTCAGCCTTCTATAGATAACCTTCTAGCTCTGTTAATAGATTACCCCCAAAGCTTTGCATCCTTATCTTCTGCAGGTCTTTTGTGTAGCATCACATCAAATTGCTTCTGGAAATCAAAGTATGCCACATCTGCCTATTCCACTGGGCTCATCATATCCTCAAAGAACTTCAGTAGGTTAGTTAAACTAGACCTGACCTTCCCAAATCCATGCCACTTCTGCCCAATGAAACAATTTATATCTTGTTATCTTACTATTTCTTCCCTAATGACTATCAGCTGGTGGCTGCGTGGACTTTCTCCGGGAGCTACCATGATGAAGTGTTCAGAGAGGTTGGTTATGGAGCAGATCAATTTCTGTCTCAGGAAGGATCCGGACTCACCTGAATTTCCCCATCATCACAACAGATCAACGGCAGATGCCATTTCATGGCTCTCCACTTTCTATTAGATCACCTGGCCCACAAGAACACATCTGTCAAGCTGTTGTTCATTGACTACAGCTTGGCAGTCAACACCATCATATTGTACTAGCCAAACCTATGATCAAACTAAAGAATCTAAACTCCCATCTATTGAAGATATATATGAGGCATTATCTAAAAAAGCAACCAACGTCATGGTTTGTAATTGTCCTGAACATTTCTTCAAGAACTATTACACAGAAAATAGCCAATGCTGAAATGTATTTAGATAGAAGATAGCATGAAGTACAGCAACTGACTTCAGAAGAAAGTATAAATGGGTGATGAAATGCAAAGAAGGATTGAACCATAGAACGCGACAGCGCAGAAAACAGGCCGTTTGTTCTTCTAGTCTGTGCCAACCATTATTCCACTAGTTCCATTGACTTGCACCCATTCCATAACCCTCCAGACCTCTCCCATCCATGCATCTATCCAATTAAAAATTAAGATCCAGCCCAAAGTCACCACACCAGATGGCAGCTCGTGCCACCCTCTCACCACTCTGTGTGAAGAACTTTCCCCATAATGTTCCCTCTTCACACACTCAGATTTTCCCATGCACTGAACTGCTCTGGACCTGCAACCTTCTGGGAACGTTTTAATCCTCTGAACTTCTACTTGTTATCCCCTCATCTGGCACAATTGGCAACCTCACTGTTGCTGTCCTAGCCTTGAGCATCAGAATCATTATCAAATCTCGCAGCCTTCTTCAAACCCATCTCTTCTACAAATGGTCCAATCACCAGAAATAGCTTGGAGACAATTTGTGGCTGAGCCACGACCTCTTCTTATGGAAGAAGGTACAGAGGCTTTAGGTTCTGCACCTATCGGTGCTTCCCCATAATAACCTAATTATAAACTACTCCGATATCACAAAAATACCTGCCTGCACCAGCCAAGCACCACTTTCTTCTTGCTCTAATATCATTGTGAATATTTATTATCATCTTTCCATATGGTAATTTAATGCAAAAATATTGGAGTTGGTTTTCTTTAAATTTTGGTTTGTCATAAAGTATTTGTTTGGCTGCAGAAATTGAAGATTTAGGGCACTTATATGTCTGACAATAAACAATAAAATCATAAAACTCAAAAACTTAATAGCTTCAAGCATTTTCCCAATTAAAAAAAAAATAAATGTAGAGATGCTGCATGGTAACAGGTCATTTCAACCCACGAGTCGGTGCTGCCAAATTTACACCCCATTAACCTACACCTTTGGTCCGTTTTGAATTGTGAGAGGAAACCAGAGCTCCTGGAGAAAGCCCACGCAGACCCAGATGGGGAAAATATACAAACTCTTTATAGACAGTGCTGGATTCGAACCCCAGTCTGGTCCCAAAGGATGACATTGTAAAGGTGTTGCGCTAACCACTACACCAACTGTGCCACCCCATGACAGATGTTACAGAAACTAGCCTATAGTTATCTAGTTACCTGCCTTTTAATTCATCTTCCGTTTTAAACAGTGCCATTAATTTACTGTCTTCCAATCCACTGGGACCTGTCCAGAGAAATTGGTGAAGATGACCACAAACGTAGCTACTAACATTGCTGTGAAACATATTGTTTTGAAGGCTTTAATCTAGAAAAGGTTGCAATTCGACTTCAAGTCATTATAGACACTTATTAACACTGTTCATTGTCTTGCTTAAGACACTCGATGCCCATTGGGCCAGGCTCCTGAACACAAAATGATTCAAACAACGCTGAAGAATAAGCACAAATTCAGGGATATTCAGCTTTTCAAATTTAGTCTATATGGCGTTATGCGACGATATTCCCTGCTCTGTTAATGATGTTGGATTTAGTCTATTTGGCGTTATGCGACGATATTCCCTGCTCTATTAATGATGTTGGATTTAGTCTATATGGCGTTATGTGACGATATTCCCTGCTCTGTTAATGATGTTGGATTTAGTCTATATGGCGTTATGCGACGATAATCCCTGCTCTGTTAATGATGTTGGTTTTAGTCTATTTGGCGTTATAACCATATAACCACACAGCACAGAACAGGCCAGTTCAGCCCTACTAGTCCATGCCGTAACAAATCCCCACCCTCCTAGTCCCACTGACCAGCACCCGGTCCATACCCCTCTAGTCCCCTCCTATCCATGTAACGATCCAGTCTTTCCTTAAATGTAACCAATGATCCCGCCTCGACCACATCTGTCGGAAGCTCATTCCACATCCCCACCACCCTTTGCGTAAAGAAATTTCCTTATAATTTTCCCCCTTCAATCTTAAACCATGCCCTCTAGTTTGAATCTCCCCCAACCTTAATTGAAAAAGCCTATCCACATTTACTCTGTCTGTCCCTTTTAAAATCTTAAACACCTCTATCAAGTCCCCCCTCAATCTTCTATGCTCCAGAGAAAAAAGCCCCAGTCTGCACAACCTTTCCCTGGAACTCAAACCTTGAAATCCTGTCAACATTCTCGTGAACCTTCTCTGCACTCTCTCTATTTTGTTTATATCTTTCCTATAATTTGGTGACCAAAACTGTACACAGTACTCCAAATTTGGCCTCACCAAGGCCTTGTACAATTTCATCATAACCTCCCTACTCTTGAATTCAATTCTCCGATTTATGAAGGCCAACATTCCAAATGCCTTCTTCACCACACCATCTACCTGAGTATCAGCCTTGAGGGTACTATTTACCAGAACTCCTAAATCCCTTTGTTGCTCTGCACATCTCAATAGCCTACCATTTAATGCATATGACCTATTTAGATTTGCCTTTCCAAAATGTAACACCTCACACTTATCTGTACTAAATTCCATCAGCCATTTCTCAGCCCACACCTCTTCCCTTCCTAAATCACCTTTTAATCTACGGTAATCTTCCTCACTGTCCACAACAGCACCAATCTTTGTGTTATCCGCAAACTTGCTTACCCAACTCTCCACCCATACTTCCAGATCGTTAATATATATAACAAACAAATAGGGACCGAGGACCGATCCCTGAGGAACTCCATTAGTCACGGCCTCCAATTGGACAAACAATTTTCTACCACTACTCTCTGACACCTCCCATCCAACCATTGCTGAATCCATTTCACTACCTCCTCATTTATACCTAATGCCTCCACCTTTTTTCCTAACCTCCTGTGGGGAACTTTGTTAAAAGCTTTACTAAAGTCTAAATAGACAACATCCACAGCTTTCCCTTCATCAACCTTTTTTGTAACCCCCTCGAAAAACTCAATCAGGTTTGTCAAGCATGATTTACCCCTGACAAAATCATGCTGATTACTCCCTATCAATCCCTGTACCTACCTCCAAATATTTGTAAATACCATCCCTCAGAACACTTTCCATCAACTTACCCACCACAGACGTCCGACTCACGGGCCTATAATTCCCAGGTTTACATTTAGACCTTTTCTTAAACAGTGGGACCACATGTGCCACCCTCCAATCCTTTGGCACTACCCCCGTGGCCAGTGACATCCTAAATATCTCTGTTAATTGCCCCACTATCTGTCCACTAGCCTCCCTGAGTGTCCTTGGGAATATTTTGTCCAGTCCGGGAGATTTATCCACCTTTATCTTTTTTAACACAGCCATCACTACCTCCTCGGTTATCCTTATATGCTTAATGACCTCCCCACTATTTTTCTTTACTTCAACTGGTTCAACATTTTTTTCCCTAGTGAATACCGAGGCAAAGAAATCATTCAAAATTTCCCCCATTTCCTCTGACTTCTCACTCAGCCTACCCTCACTATCTACAAGGGGTCCAATTTTATCTCTCATTAATTTTTTACTTTTAATGTACTTATAGAAACCCTTTGGATTCGTTTTTACTCTGTCTGCCAAAGCCTCTTTGTGCCTTTTTTTGGCCTTTCTAATTTCTTTCTTAAGATTCCTTCTACACTCCTTGTAGTCCTCCTTCAAATTGTCAGCTCCCTGTTTTTTATACCTCTGGTACACCTCCCTTTTTCTCCTAACCAAATTTCCAATATTCCTTGAAAACCAAGCCTCCCTATGACTTCCAGCCTTTCCTTTGATCCTCACTGGGACATAACTACTCTGTACCCTCAAAATTTCTTTTTTGAATATCCTCCATTTTTCATTTACACCCTCAACTGAAAATATCCTGTCCCACTCAATACTCCCCAAATCCCTTCTTATTCAAAATTTGCTCTTCTCCAATCCAGAACCTCAACTTTAGGCTCCTCCTTGCTCTTCCCTAAAACTACCTTAAAACTAACAGAATTATGATCACTCGACCCAATTGGATCTCCAACATGAATGTCTGATACCTGACCTACCTCGTTCTCTAACAGGAGATCCAGTATTAAACTGTCCCGAGTCGGTTCTTCTACTAATTGATTCAGAAAACAATCTTGAACACATTTAACGAACTCCAGCCCATCCAGCCCTCTAACCGTATGGGTATCCCAATCAATGTGAGGGAAATTAAAATCTCCCATGATCACTACTTTATGATTCTCACACATGTACGTTATCTCTCTACACATTTGTTCCTCTAGTTTTCTTGACCCATTTGGTGGTCTGTAATACACCCCTATTAGCACCCTCATGCCTTCTTCACCCCTCAATTCCACCCAAACAGCCTCACTGGACGATCCCTCCAGACAATCTTGCCACCTCACGGCAGTAATGTCCTCCTTAACAAGCAGAGCAACTCCTCCCCCTTTTTTACCCCCTGATCTATCGCATCTAAAACAAATGTATCCTGGAACGTTAAGTTGCCAGTCCTGCCCCTCTTGTAGCCAGGTCTCACTAATTGCCACAATATTGTGACCCCAAGTATCTGACCATGCTCTAAGCTCATCTACCTTGTTCACTATGCTTCTTGCATTAAAATATATGCATTTCAGAGAATGACCCTCTCATACATTCTCTTTTCTACCTTCTACCCTAATCTCCATCCTACCTTTGTTATCGTTTTTATTCTTATCTAGGTGGCCATGCTCCCTTGACACTGCTCTCACACTCTGTTCCCCACCCCCCTGCCAAACTAGTTTAAACCTTCCCCCACAGCTCTAGCAAATCTGCTTGCCAGCACATTGGTCCCCCTCCAGTTCAAGTGGAGTCCGTCCCTCTTGTACAGGTCCGACCTTCCCCAGAAGAGATCCCAATGATCCAGAAATCTTATCCCTTGCCCCCTGCACCATCTCTTTAGCCACGCATTCATCCTCCACATCCTCCTATTTCTACCCTCACTAGCGCGTGGCACCGGCAGCAATGCAGAGATTATTACCTTGGAGCTCCTGTTTTTTAACTTCCTACCTAATTCCACATAATCCTAGAAGATCAAACGGCCTGTTTTCTGTGCTGTAGCGTTCTTTGGTTCGATCCTCCTTTGCATTTCATCACCCATTTATACTTTCTTCTGAAGTCAGTTGCTGTACTTCATGCTATCTTCTATCTAAATACATCTCAGCATTGGCTATTTTCTGTGTAATAGTTTTTGAAGAAATGTTCAGGACAATTACAAACCATGAATGCCTGAGTTGATTCCTTTGAACCTCCACTCTCCTGGCAAGCCCATCTTCTTTGGAGTTTCTTTTCAATGTAGCAAAACCCTGGTGGACTGGTATATCTCCAGATATTGAAGCACTGAATTCAATCAAGACACCCTTCTGCCATCCCAAGTGAGATTAATAAATTCACTGTACAGTAGAAATCACATGTGGGTCCTGTGGGACCAGTGTATCTTGGATAGAACAGCAGAGAACCTGAATCTAACCAAACTGTACAGCCCAAGATTGTTGTCAGGTGACTACCATTGAAAATAGTTCAAAATCATATTTGCCAATCCGTATCTACGGTAGTTTGAAGCCGTGAAATACTCTCATCTCCATCTTAAAAGGAATACATTGTTCATCCATGGTTTTCTGGGCTGTCAGTCTACTTTTAAACCCAAATTATCAGACAGTTTATTTGTGACTTTTTATTCAAGTTGTATTTAAATGTATTCCTTTTAAGATGGAGATGAGAGAATTTCACGGCTTCAAACTACCGTAGATACGGCTTGACCTGACTCATCAATTAACACATTCAAACATCCGGTAAAACCTTTTCACCTGGCCATTTCCCCTCTGCTCTGCCTTGCTGCAGCTTTGCCAAGCTGTTACAAGCCACAGTAAGGAAATATCTCATTGTGACAATTGCTAACATGCTGAACAGTAAACTGAGTTGGATCAGGAACATCTACTTTTAATCAAACCTGTCATTATTTGTTCTCCTTGAAAATGCCATTCTCCCCGACAGCAGGACGTTACTTACACAGAGCAACAGCCACTGAGCAAAAGCTCTTTCCAATAACCTGGAATCACCCCAGCTTGCTGGCAAGGGCAGACACGGATTGGTGGTCTGGAAAACACACTGACCACTGCAATTGATTATGTTTGATTGAATATTACATGAATGACTGACACTGCAATGCCAGCTCCTTAAAGGCCAGCAATGTTTGTGTTTGCCATCATTGCTTGAAATGCGAGATGAAAGAACAAACCACCCTTATAAGGTATTTTCTTGCGACTCTTAGGTCTCAACTGTTCTATTTTGTCCATCCTGGGCCATTCAGTATCACAAATGCTTGCCCTCCATGTAATCATGGACCAGAAATGAACTCATTGATCCTAACAGCAGTTCACTTATATTTCTCAATGAATTTCAAGCTGCAAACATATTTTCCAAAAAAGTACGCTACTTGAAGTTGTGAACTGTCCCTTTAACATTTTATTTGACTTGGCACCCAAAGCAATTTCCTAAGAACCCAAAAGAAACATGGCAATGGAACCAGTAAACGTTCAATGTAGTGGAGCAATTCGAGCCACTGAGAAACGCTCAGTCAAATGTGCTGCACGTCAGCACCTTTACTTCCTGAAGCATTTGCAGAGGTCTTGTTTGACATCAGAAACCCTGGCAAATTTCTACAGATTGGCGGTAGGAAGTGTGCTGGCCGGCTGCGTCACAGTCTGGTATGGGGACACCAATACCCCTGAGCGTAAAGCCCTGCAAAAGGTAGTGGACACAGCCCAGGACAACACAGGCAAAACCCTCCCCACCATCAAGAACATCTGCAGGGAACGCTGGTGTCAGAAAGCAGCAGCAATCATCAAGGATCCGCACCACCCAGCACACGCTCTGTTCTCGCTGCTGCCGTCATGACTTGGTGCCACAAGACTCGCAACAGCAGGTTCAGGAACAGCTGCTCTCCTTCCACCATCAGACTCCTCAACACCAAACACAAGGACTCTTACTTAAGGACTCCTACTTTTGTACTTTATTGATTTGTTTTCTATCTCTGTACTCCAGAGTTTGTTCATTTCTTTATTTTTACATGTGTATATTGAGTCAGTATTTCTCTGCACTGACAATTAGTGGTAATTCTGTCTGGCCCACAGGAAAATGAATCTTAGGGCTGTATGTGATGTCATGTGGGTTCTCTGACAATAAATCTGAAATCTGAATGTAAATTTGGGGGAGCATTTCACAATTTTTAGGTAATTAATTTTTGGTACTTTATTGAACAAAAATAATGATAATGGAAAATCATACATGTTAATGCAAAGTTGTAATGGACATCATCTGCATAAAAGATAAAGCAGAGAAGGTACATATTCAATTAAATAATAATTTACTTCCCTCCAGGAAATTAAAACATGACTTTTAATACCAAAGCTGCGATCAACGTTCAAAAACAGAAAGACACTTCAAAACACATTTTGAATGCATGAGTGTTGCATTCAGTGCAATAACCAGTAAAATTGTTACGTGTCACATCACAAGAAATTGGAGGGCTCCACCTATTTTCTGGTGCCACACATGATGATTGCATCAAGGCATAATCTGGTCACTTTGCTCAATGTAAGAGATGGTGTGTGTCGGGAGAAGGAGAGATGGGCCTTTGTGGTGTAGATTGGGCATGCTGTTCTGCCGCAGTCCCAACTTCTATTTAAGTCGTGACCTGCAGCAGTCTCAAAGGCTTTCAATTTCCCAGTGCAGTGGTGCTTGGTTTGAGCGAAGAATGAAAATTCTGGGAAAAATCTCAGTAAGAGGCAGAAAAATGGTTAAAACCTATGCATCCAGCAACCTTCTTCCTGTTGCAGCATCGCTAAGTTTTTCCTTATGCAGATCGGAGGATAGATATTATAATCAAGAAATACTCTTACAATTTCCTTTTCCTACTGCTCACAGTTCTTGTTTCCACTTGCTGGTTATTTGTCCTATCTCTTCCTATCATCTTGCTGCCTCAGTCCTTCTCTTGTCCCCCAGTGCCCTCAGCTCAAATTCTACTTTCAGTAACACAGATCCTATCTGGAGGATTTCCACAGGTCACTCTGTTATCACTGTTAACAGGGATTACATTCTTGCTCAGAGCTCTGCTGTGATAATGCTCATTTGTACTATTAGGTTACCATTCGGAGACTCTGTGAAATTGCAGCTCACAGCAGAATCATAATTTCACACCCCAATGTCATGAGGAAACCAGCAGATAATCGATGCTAAATGAATTATGACATGCATTTCGATTACTTCAGGAAACTGTAAACATTATAGTATAATGTTCTGAAATAGGAGCTCATATTATCATATTATATCACAAGCCTTAACAACATAACGTAAGTTTCTTGCTGTTCACAAAAGCAGCAAATAAAACAGAGATTCTATAGCCTGGCGACTGTTGCATTCTCCAGTTAAAGAATGTGGCAGGAATGATCTGACTTTCTGTTTTGTATCGGCTCCCCTGTTCTATCCCATTTCACTCTCTCCCTCTACTCCTCTCGTTCTCTCTCGCTAAGTCATTCTCCCTGCCGTGCCCTGAGAGAATCGTGCCTGTCTTCACCTGATCTCTGAGAGATTACTGAATGGAGTGACACAATAGTGATAAATGGTCCAGTGGAGCTGCACAGAATCAGAACCTTCCTGGATGCAAGAAAATAAGGCAAGCATCCAAAAAATGCGATGCAATACCCGCAACCCGGTAATATAGGACCGCTACAAGTTTCAGGGATGACGTGGCTAATTTTATGAGCATGGGATGAGAGTGAGCATTGGTTCTTGAATGATATCTGGGCAGGTGGAAAATATTCTCGTTTCAATGCGAATCATCCTTCCCAATGCTTGGACATAAATTGTGAAACCTACACCAAAAATCTAATCCGTGCCGCAGATGTTCATTCCATTTTCCTGTGTGACCCTAAAGCAGAATTGTTTTATGAACTGGATCTGGATGGCGAACAGGACAATGCACTGTCCCTGACTGAAGAATCAGTTGATTCTTCCAGATCACCCTGTTTGGGACATGGCCTGTGTCACACAGCTACCCGGCCAGTTCAGTTTGAAAATTTTAGTTTTGCAATACTGCTAAAAGAAATGAATGATGACATTCACGTTCCCCCACACCCCCCCCCCCAACAAAAGAACGCCATCAAAGAGAAGCAAGCGGACAACGATTGCGTTGCAGCATTTTTCCTGGTGTTGGTTTTCTTCACTCAAATGGCTATATTTTCTGGATCGTGATACCTCTAATGTAGGCGAAATAAAAGATTGAAAAAGGGAAACAACACACAACATCCCATTTTGTAACAGAGATTTTCAAGGCTCTTTGAGAAGCACTGAGGTCCTGGATATTTTGCAGATGGTAATGCCAGACTTTGTCAGCTGTTTGGTAGAACCGCCACTTTTGTTTAGAACTAAAAGGAAGCATCTACTCTGTAAAGTCCTACATGCTTGTGTTTGATTACTCATTTTTATTTCGGAAGTTCAATTCAAGATTTAAAAAAAAAATCACCCTTAAGGACTTGACAACTCTTGCACTAATCATGAAATCTCATGACAACGTGCCAGGGAGCTTGCAAACTAAAGCACCTTGAACGTACTTAGAAGCTACCAAATCATTTTATTAAAGTTTTATCTCATTAATTACGTATTGAAATAATTACCGCATCCCTCTTCATGGTTTGACTTTAATGTCCTGATGCTTAATAGAGCAGGATAATAATCCTTAGTGTTTTTTTTTAAATTTCATAATCATTTAGTTCAAAGACCCACCATATTGGTTAGGAAAATAAAATAACAATGAAAAAAATTTATAAAATGAAAAATCTTGTTTATTAAGCATGAATGTTGAAAACCGAAGGGAAAATCTGTTAGATATCAGAATGATTCTATTTTTGAATGCCAGTAAAGTTAGAATTTCATTATCAAAGACTAAAATACATGGGTAATTTCTATTCCCTGGAGTCAAACACTATTGCATTTACAAAATCGCATTCAAATTGTATCCTTGCACAAAAAAATAATAAATTCTGTCGTTAAATAATGATGGGCAAAATTATAATACTAAAAAAAAACTGCAGTATGCACGCACTTAATTAAAAATATAGCTATCACGTACTTTTGATGTTCAAATAAATTTGATTTTAAATGAGCATCCTCTGATCCTAATGTCTACTCTTAAATTGTAAGTGCAAAAGGTATTGTTTAAACTAATACCAATGGTTGAGTATGATGGGAACTTTGGGTGAAGCAAGATCGACCACAGTTGGGGAACATTGTTTCTGGCGGAAAAAGGTCATTGCGCTCACATCTGCTCATGCAGCAAGAGCAGACACTGTATTCTCTGCGTATCAAGAGGAAAGCAAATGCATGATTTCCACAGATTCATTTGTAACGTATGGACGCAAAGACAGCAAATAAACTACCACCAACACACAAGCAGACATACATATTTGAGTATGTGGAGAGATTCATTTCCGTGCACACAAACCCACACTGAGAGCACCTCCAATTACAACGATAAGAATGTGTCATTTTCCACTCACATCCTTTGTATCTAAGCAAGATTTTCTTGAGGACAAAAACTTCCCTTGACAGCCTCCATGATGTCTTTATCGTGCACTGAATTAATAATTAAAACAAAATGCTAGTTCACTATTTAAAACAAAAACTTGTTGAAGTATGAAACTTAGTGAAATCCTTCTGGAGAGGAAGACTTTAACAGGCCTCATGAAAATGTATGTCTAAATTGAACAAAAAAAAAATCAGGGAAGACTTGTGTTGTCTTGGCATGGTTATAGATACAGATTGCCACGACTGTTATTGCTGTCTTCATTAGGATAATTACTCCCAAATTAGTTCCTAGTTTTGATATAGATTTTCAGTTAGTGCACTAGACAAGTACTTATGACACTAACAAATGTACCGTGAGATCACTGTTACTCCAACTTCACATCCAACTTTTAAACTAGAAAGGAATGGCAACTACCTTACAGAAATATTTCTTCAGTCACATCCCACAGCATTTTAATGATTATTAAAAACTCCATAATCTCAAAAAAATACTGTTAACTTTTTGAACCACTAATTTATCATCAGTAAAATGTCTTCAAAGTTTGTGTGCATGAAAACATATTCAGCATGGTTACTGAACCAGCATAACAAATCTACCACTCATCCCTTTGAGAGTTTCAATTTGGAAGCAAGTTGTATCAGAACAACATTGGGCCACACTTCTATTGTAAAGCACATCAGACATTTTAAATTTTATTCAAGCAGTTTTATACAACCCTTGTTGCTAACAAAAGCCCCTTTGAGTAGTTGGACAGATACTGTCAGCAAAAGACCAGTGTGATTTGGGATAGGTTAAACTTGTAGCAGGAAACAGAAGAAAATGGAGAAAGAATTAACCTGTTTTAGTGGGCTGCCCCTGCCCTATTGCCCTCTAATTACACCAGAAATTGTGCTGCAAAAAGAAAAGTCACCCAGTTCCTCTGAATCTCTGCTTCAGTGTCTGCAGAAAGCAACCAACATTTGATTATACTCGCAGACCAGCCAAGTACATCACACTAACAGCCAAAAGAGAGCACTCAACAGTTTAACAGAGTGCAAACCAAATTTACGTTTCCACAAAATGTCTAATATGCAGTATTTTCTAAATCTCAATCAATAATCTTCCTCAGCTCAACAATTTTAAGCCTGCTCCGTTCAATCGTCCTTGCATTTTTTTTTCCAAAGCAACAGATCACTGATCAATCGCGTTCAGACTGCTGGTCATATTCTAACTGTGCATTGACAACTTCCAACTGCATTCAGTTTTTACTGCATGCTCTTTTCTTTCAGAAACCCAAAGTTTCCTTCAGCACACACAATATAATGTTAACAAGCGTAAAGCACATTATGACATCCAGGAGGTTTAGTTTTCAAACCTGCATATACATTATAATGCCAGTGAATGGATTGAAAGCAGGCATCAACATTTAACCCTTCTCCTGCGAACTAATAGTCTGTGTCATTCAACATCTGCATTAAATTACCAGAGCGAACAGTGCGTTTGAACAAAGCTGAGAGCTACTTAATGTGGAAAAACAGTTCTAAGGTGTACCTACCCAGAAATACATCATCATTTCGAAACCCAGGATAGTCAGGGTGTCTTCAATGGGAGGGAAACGGCAGGTACACTGCAGCGGTCTCCAGAATCTCTTTCACTCTCTCGTCTTCCCTGGCTCTGACTGAAGGGAGGGTGCTTCTCTTCTTTTTTCTTCTCTCTCACTCCCTCTCTTTGTCTTTCTTCTCTCAGCAGTATTACACTAGCTGTGATCTGCAGCAACCGTCTCCTTTTTTTTCCTCACAGCTGAGCTTGTGTGGTCAGAGTCGATCGTTTGGCTCTTGATTTTTTTTGCTGTCCCTTATTGGTAGAACTAAATCATTCAGTTGAAACTGAAATCATATGACAGTTTATAGCAGTTTAAGCCATTCCGGGGTTGTGTAGCTGTTTTTCCAAACTAACAAGAAAGCAAAAAAAAAAAGTGAGAGGGGGAATAATTGGGTGGGAAAAGGGGTTGGGGGAAATTATTGTTGCAGTAAAATAAAAATGCACACAAATGGAACCGATGAAAATAAAGAGCACTGGTTAAACTGAGTGGTCCTGGAGTCTTTTTTACTGCAGTCTCTTTCAAATGATGGGGCTGAGAGTGCCGATCTTCCCAAACAGCCCAATCAGAATGCAGGCACTGTGCTGAAGGCTTTGAGAGGAGAGGCTGCACACATGGTCAGCTGGGGTGGAGGCAGCTTTGACCAGATGGCTTGCTTGCTCCCAGGAACACTTAACCTGTGTCAGCACTTGTCACGTCATTCCGGCACAGAAGCGGGTCAGCCTTAGAATTACCCACATCCCTCTACTTGGAACCTTTTATCACAGAAATACATCATGTTTATCAAGCATGGAGGAAACAACACTTTAAATAATTTAGTGCCAAGGCGAGGGAGATCAGGCTACACTCAGAGGAATGAGAAGAGAAAGTAAAATTTTCTCCCTGGCTGCAAATTTCACTGCAGCTGCGCACTTAACTTCACCTCACTCAGTGACCGAGGTTGAAACTGAAGAAAAAAATTCCATTTCTGAGAAATGGATTAACGCACATTAATGCCACTCAAAGGTTATTGAAAATGCTAATGTAAGTGCATTGACTAAAGCAGCACAATGGTTAGATGTGGGTTGCAAAGATTCAAAAGGTTGGATGTGACTGTTGAACGCAGAACAAATCATGCAGTTTGCCAAGTTTGTCAGGTTGGTTGTTGCAGTGATTCCTGCTACCTGGGGATAGGGCATGCAGATGGACAAGAAGGAAGCTATTTCGCTGGCAAGAGGCATTTTATGTATTCTTTGGTTGCCAATTTCCCAGAAACATCAAGAAAATAAAATCCAAAAGCCCCTCACAGTTCTTCTTGTGCGCAGTGAAAGATGGGGAGGAGGGGGTGGGGGTGGTCTTGCATGGAGTGATTGCTACAGTTCCATTCCTGAAGGGAATGAGCAATATTTTCTCTGCCGCCAGGAGGGTGATCATTCACACAAGGGAAAAATAAAAACAATAATTACGCGTGTGAATTAGCTCTTGACAGTTGACAGCTGCACATGACTCTCTCGAATAAATTGAAATTTGTACCAAAAGGATCGCAAAGATAGTTTCCAGTAACGGAGCAACAGTCTCTCTGGAGTCAGTGTGTGCACTGCACTTTTGGCCAATTGTGCAAAAATTTCCAATGCTTTTTTTTTTAAACATATGTGTAGAAGTTCTTCAGTGACTCAATGTTTAAATGTGCATCTCCACCTTCACCCCAGGAATATGGACCAATTGGCATTCAATCAGACAAAACCAGTAGTATTGCACCAGAATATTTGGACTAATTTAAATTTGGTAGATAGTATAGATTCTGCTCACTTAGAAACCTGACCTCACATTGACAAACCACTTCATTCCTAGAATAGACTTTGACCAAGCAGTTCCAAAGGTTGATATGTCTTTTAAATTCAATAGATTGTGGTCTGTTGGGCTCTTTTTGCATTGAAACCAGTTGTTGTTCTTCATCTGTTGACAACCAAAAACAACAGAAGCAGTTCCTTGGTTTAGATCAGCTATTCTCAATGGGACAATATGGCCCCTCTGGGGGCCACAGACTGAAATCCTCAACATTTTTTATGTCGTCAGTGGGAGAGAAGTCTGGAAGAAATCAACTAAACCTGACTGTTTCTCAGGGATGGGGGTGGGGGGGGGGGGCACAAACCTTAAGCGGCATCCTAAGGGAGCCACAGCCAAAAAAGGACTGGGACTGGCTGGTCCAAATTTCTTCTCTTCTTTCCTGAAAAATTATGTTTCCTTGATGCCTTGCGTTCTCATTTCATCAGCCAAGTATCTATTCATCTTTCGGTCTCAGGCCACTTGTTGTGGATGGCAGTACCTTCATGCTTAACATGTCTGGGAACCAATTTTAATCATCACCACAACGTGAAACAGTGTTTGGTTCTTTGGGGTTCTATTCTAGCTTATGCTCCAAAAAGGTTCATGTGAAGTCATCATGGTATCATTTTCCCTGGATAGCCTGAGATTGCCTGATCTCGGAAGCTAAGCAAACTCAGCCCTGGTCAGTACTTGGAGGGAAGACCACTGAGGGATACCAGGAGCCGTAGGTTTCTATGAGGGGCACTGGACAAAGTGGCGACCCTGTCTGCCTAATGGTGGACAAAAGTCAAAGTATTTCATGTATGTTACATTCTAAATGTAGTATTACATGACAATAATGGAACCTTTACCTTTACTTAGGTAAAAAAAAGGCTTTTGCATTTAAGACCACATCATTTCCTTTCTGAGTGATCCATTCAGCTCCATTTTTTTTTGTTCTTTCCCTGTTGGTCTTTCAAGAAATTCTGCTTTGAAAATTATGATTGACTGCCTCTATCATCTCTGAAGGAAGTTAGTTCTGGACCCGCCCCACTCACCCACCCACACGTTATTCCTCAGATCCTTCCTCTGCCTCTTACCCATCACTTTAAAGTAAATGCTTTAGGGCCTAACAATCTCCACGAATGGGAACAGCTACTTTTCACTTGTCTTACCTAAACCCATCACAATATTGATACCTCCTTCAAGAGGATCTGTTTTTTTCACTTTGAATATAGAAGAAATCTTGCATCCCTGGAACTGTTCCAAGAAATATCTTCTTCTGCACCATTTATGGGACCTTAATACAATTGGACATGCTGTCAAAACCGACAGTCCATTTGATCCTACTTACAACCCATGAGTAAGAATGGTTGAAATGAACCTTCATCTTCCTTAATTTCAACATGCATTACGAAGCATCAGTCTTTATTTTCATTCCTATCTGAACTAGTGGTGGTGAGCACCTCAAATCCTTCTGGTTCTTGCAGTGAGAGTAATTTGCTAATAAAAGTGAAATAGGTGGAACTGGTGGCACTCTTGAAATGTCATAAGCTCCGCAGAGTACTGTGATCATGTGTGAGCTTAAAGTGTTTACTGTTGAGGTCTCCAAATATCTCGACACAAACTAGATTAATCAGTGTGTGACGGAAGTTGATGATCATTTCTGATTTATTTATGTGGATTACATACCATTCATTCAATGTTTTGCCATCTGTATCCCTTGAAAGACAATTTTATAAAAGTCTTTGTAATTATTTATCATCTTTCCCATTTTAAGGCTCAGTGAATTTGCTCTCATGAAAAATTTGTACCGGCATTACTTTTCATTCAAATAGATTGTAATGCATTCCGAATTCATTGAATATAAAATGTCCTTCGCAGCTTTCCAAATACACACCATATTGAAAATGTTTTCCATTCAATATTAAGAAGCAGAATAAAGAATATTTTGTTGGGATTCAAATAAACCAAAACAAAATTTTCCATTGCTATAAAAAAATAGCAGCTCTTAAAATATCACAATCACTTAAAGTTAAACAGAATTTGGAGCAAAAATGCAGCACATCTAGTTTGATATTTCCAATCATTCTGAAATGAAAGTTCCATTTTACACTTTGAACAGTTTTTCCAGCAGTTCACTCGACCTTTGAAGCAATAATTAAATAAACAACAAGGGGCTTTTGCGCTGGCCGCAGAGGTACATAAAACCAAAATAATGAAGCTGCTGCAAGTCTGAAATAAAAGCAGAAACTCTCTGCATTTCATGCAGCATCCATGGAGAAAGAGCAAAGTAAGGGTTTCAGGTCAAGGTCCTTTCATCAGAAATAGGAATAGTTAGCAGGAAATGGTGGTAGAAAGTCAGGAGAAGAGCAAAAGGGAAGATCTACGAGAGGCTGAAAGGTTCTATCATTCAGTCTCTGTTCTTTCACCTTATCATAGACCTGCTACATCTTCTTCTCTTCCCTTCCCCTTTCTCTGCATCTTAAAAATGGTCTTGTTTCAAACTATTCCCAGTTCAGGTGAAACATTGTTGATGTGAGAAGTTCCATTTCTCTCACCTCGATTGTGGCTTGGTCTGAGTTTTCTGTGCTTCATCCTGGACACCTCGCAGCCAGAGACAAACGAGAGATCCTGCTGCTCTCATTGCATCTGTGCAACTAGTAGGAAGTGCTGAAGAAGGTTAGTCCTATTCCTGTTTGCACATCAGGCTCCCCTGTGAGGTCAGCAAGAAAATCTGCAGCTACCACTGCAGAGTCCAAGAGAAACTCAGTAGGGCAAGCAGCATCCATCAGAAGTAAAAAGCTGTTGACATTTCGGGCCTGAGCCCTTCTTCTTGAGTGTTGATCTGCCTCAAAATCATGGATGACTCTCCAAAGTCAGCACTGAGCATCAGTGAAACTTAAGATACTGAACCAGGCCCCAAAACACAAATTATACAGTAGTGTTCACTTCCTAACCTGAGGCACTGAGGCAAGTTATAACACTTCACTTCCCATAGGAGATGCATTGCTGGGAAACTTCTAACTCAGAGCTCACTGCATAAACTTACTGAGCACTGGGGGAGCTGACATGCACATTTTGCCGGTTTTATTTTGACATATAAAAAGAAGTTTGAAACACTGTACTGTTCCCCACTATGTGGCTGCGATGTTAGCGTACATACTCGTGCTTGTTTCTCTCATTTAAATATTAATCTGCCTTCCACATTTTCAGAAAGCGCAATATGGATGATGAAACGGCAAATGGGGTGATTACGATCATGACAAGTGACAGAAAATAGACTTTGCTTGGTGAATTGACTCTTATACGTTGGAATGTGGCTACAGTTTCAAAAATAAAACTTGGAATTCTACTCTTAACTGTGTAATTTCCTCACAGTTCCTCAGAAACAGCCCTGACGCACACCTTTCCCATCTGCCTCAGGTTTTCTGACATGCATTCAGGTCACTAATAAACACTGAGCTTCCCTTACATTTTACCATACATGCAACATAATTTCCACAGCTGGAGTGCAGGAGAGAATGCTACAGAATGAAATCATAAACACATTACCCCATTAATCCTCAGTAACGGCATATCAGTTCGGATTAATCAATGGTTAAAAAAGAAAATCCCACTGATATCACACTGTCTTTTATTATTCACATGAAATGCAGATAAATTTGAATTGTTCTGTGTAAAACAGCTATTCAAAAATAGTGCAGAGAAGCTGAAGTAATTAAGTCTATGCAGCAGTGGACCTGTGGAAACTGATTTATGCTGTTTAATAATGCACACAGGCATTCCCTGGCTAATACATGCTGCAGTTTACAAGCAGCCTCATAAACCATTAACTCGCTGACCAGCCAAGCACACTTCATCATCTCTGGACTGCCTGGAATCCGTTCTGTGAGTCAGTCACTCGATGGGCATGTTCACGTCTCCCTTTTCATTCCTCTAGTAGTAAGCCATTTTAAGGAGCGTATAGTTTATAGTCCTTCTGCTGCTTTTGCTTCCGGTCACCTAAATTTAGTTTGTGAGAAGGCTGCATTTTAATGCTCCTGTTTTAATGGAGGGTCATCTCAATTCCAAGTTTCTATTCTCTCATTTTTGATCTACCTCATTAATCTTTACTCTCTCCCGCTGCTCTATTTGTATACTTCTATTCAAAATGTTCTACCATCTGTCTGTTTTGCCTGTCAACTCTTTTTATACTAAATTCTATTTTGCTAAACCATTAAAATGTTTCACTGGTAAAATATGGTACTTGCTTGCATCGAAGACAAGAGCACAACATTACCTGTTACTTTGCTTCAAGCTAGATACTTCACACTTTGAATAATACCTCACAAATTAAGGCCACAGTTACTTCAGCCCCTACTGCTGGTCAATCAGCAATTGTAACCATTGGCGAATGAAACCTGAACCATTACAGTCATTCTTCTGCTCGTGCTCCATCACATTTCTCTAATAGTGTAGTGCATTTAATATTTTGGACAGGCAAGAGAAGCGATCAGAAA